>NC_140961.1:163434830-163492330 GCF_056783735.1 Eptatretus burgeri
AATTGGCACGATCGTGGTGAGGTTAAACCCCCACCCGTGACTAGCCCCCAGCGTTGTTCCGAGAGGGTCACGACTGAATTGTCTGTCCGGTGGGCGACGTGCCGCGATTCGATTTCCATGGCCGTTCGCACGCCGGCGGGTGCGAATTCGCAACAATATATATATATATATATATATATATATATATATATATATATATATATATATATATATATATATATACATATACATATACATATATATATATATATATATATATACATATACATATACATATACATATATATATATATATATATATATACATATACATATATATATATATATATATATATATATATATATATTGTTGCGGTTGTGGAAATTCGCAAACCACCATTCAGGTCCCGTAGGTGAGATATCTCTGTAAGTACATGTGTAGTTAGCCCCAAACCCGTTGTTTAGAGGGAATAAATGTGATTCATTCGGGCTCTGACCCTTTGAGATAGCCGTTTTTCTGTTCTATCTTTATTTTGAACCAACCACGTCTCAACCGCCATCACACAACCACCAACCACAACACCGCTTCACAACAAACAACAATGCCAACAGCCACGATCTTTACCTTCACAACTTGCTCCCGCAAACATCGCATCACCGCCATTCCGAACGGCACCATGGCCATAAACCACCACCATAAACCCTCCACCACCTTCACCTCTCTCCTTCTGCGGCCATTCCTGCACCACCTGTGAGCACCGAGCGTCAGGCTGTCCTGGGCTCGTACGGGACGCGCGCCGAGCCGCGAGTGCAAAATGCGCCCTTTCCGAGGAGAATTCGGATCAGGAATGCTACACGCCCACTTCTGATCCGTCCAATCAGCAAGCGCGGGGCGGTTTGGCCCCACCTCCAGGCGCGTCTGTGTGGAATCGAGATATGCAAATTCTAGGATCAGGGGAGATTCACGCCCCTTTTTCTCCGTCCAATGGGCGAGCGTGGCTCCACCCCCGAGCTCGTTCTGATTCAGAAATTTGCATATGGGTTCTCCTGCCGGCCTATAAAGCGCCGAGCGCGGGGCGAATCTGGGCAAAGTCGGCCTTGGAAGAGCGGAGAGTGGCAGAAGAGCGGAGAGAGTTTTGGGCAGAGGCAGTTTGGAGCGCGGAGTGGAGTCGGGAGGCGAGGGCGTCCCAGTGGTTTTCGGCAGTCGGCTAAGGAGAATTGGGGGAAGAGACCAAGGAGTTCGGGTCCGAGGCAAGGAAGACAGCGGTCGGCGACGAGGTCGCGGTGGAATCACTCGTAACGGGACCCAAGCATGCCAGCTATACTCTTTCCCCAGAGCATCAACAATTCCCCCCCCCTTTTTCCCCTGCGCTGAGATAGTGCGAAAAGGGGCCCCGTTCCCACCCCACTCCAAGCAGTGCCAACAAAACCCGCGGAGGAGCACGAAGTCGGGGCACCGCCGCGCTGCCACATTTGCGGCTCATCACAAAGACACGGGTAGGACCCACCCGGACTCGCGGACCTGACCACTCTTTCAGGTCCCGTGCAAATATTGGCCCACAGGCCCCGTCTGCCCCTTTGTCTTTGAGGGTGGCCTTTTCTTTTGTTTCTGTGTAAACGTGTGTGTGTGTGGCGCCAGTCTGGTGAAGTAAAACTGTTAATTGTTGACGTGTGTCGGTCTTATTCGGTAGTATCTCTGCTTCATTGTTTCTTTTGTTACATCTGCTTTTTGTGCATAATTGTTTTAATTGTATATGTGTGCTTTCCGTGTGCCGCGGAATAAATGTGCATCATGTTGAATGTTTTCCCGTTTCGCTTCGTCTTTTCTTTAATTGAATCTCCATCTTGCTTCACGTAAAGGGTTGGTAGTGGGCTTAATACGCCTGATAATTAATCGGAACCGTCGAGGCCGACGATAACACCGCTCGGTTATCCCGATAGTACGGAACTGATCGCTGAAGCGGCCCGTGTCTGGAGTCGACCTGCGGTGAGGTGCGATCGCCCGGTCTACCCTCCGCGTGGGTGCTTAGGTAGGTCAAGTTTGGCGAACAACCCTATCCCACGCGGGTGGCCGATTGGCACGATCGTAGTGAGGCCGAAAGGCCCACCCGTGACTAGCTCCCGGCGTTAGTCCGAGAGGGTCACGACAGAATTGTCCGTCCGGTGGGCGACGTGCCGCGATTCGAGTCTCGTGGCCGTTCGCACGCCGGCGGGCGCGAATTCGCAACTATATATATTTTTTGTATATATATATTTGTATATATGTATATATGTATATGTATATGTATATGTATATGTATATGTATATATATATATATATATATATATATATATATATATATATATATATATATATATATATATATATATATATATATATATATACATATATATACAGAGATATAGAGCTTGATTTCAGCAGTTACTCCCAAGGCTCAAATGCAGCAACAGGTCCAAGCTCCCAGAGGTGTGTCAGCAGGAAGCATAATCTACACAGATCAGGGCATGGTGCAAACATCATCAAATGAAAGACCAAATGCAGTACTGGAGTCATCAGAATGCACCCGAAGAAGCAAAGAGCAACGATAAAGTGATCAGGAAGAACCTGGATAGGATTCCGGTTTCCGCTGCTACTCAAGATGCACAAATGTTGATACGTAACCTACAATTGTTACTTTTAACACCACAAAACTCCATTGATTTATCCCTGCAAGCGAAATACTAATTTACCTCCGAGAGGTGCAAAAGTTAACATCTCGTGTTGGGGGGTGGATAGAAAATGACGAAATCCACAGTGGAACACGGTTTCCCTCTCAGGTATGAAATGTTATTTGTCAAATGTGAAACGTAATATGACTAATTTGAAGAATAAATGATGTTTTTAAATATCAGTTTGTCTTCTGTGTTTATACCCAGGATCACCCCATGTTTCTAGATTACATAATTTTCCATTTGTATTTGGAAGGAGGGATATGCGCATTTTGCCGATACGATATAAACAGACTCTTTGCTTTAAATGTGTGCTGAGGCAGGTGGCAGCACAGGATAAAGAAGAGTTTGAGGTGAAGGCAAACCCGGATGATGCTACCATTGAGGTCACGGCCCTGAGTTCAAAGCTTTCGATTCACATCACGCTCACAAGCCCTGCCATGCGACAAGATGGTGAGAACGGAGGTGAGCTTACATGTTTTGAGTGGATAGCTTTCAGCAATGGAGTTTCGACACGATGTTTTATGATTCATCATTTTGATTGTGCTGCCAATTGTCATGTTCAGTGCCTATAGAAAGTCTACACCCCCCCTTCAAAATTTTCACCTTTTGTTGCCTTATAGCATAGAATTAAATTGCATTACATCAAACTTTATTCACCTTTTATTTACCCTTCGTAACACTCAACTTCCAAGTGAAAAACAAATTCTCCAAATTTCAGAAAATTATTTAAAAATAAAAAAGTGGAATCTGTTGGTTGGAAATGTGTTAACGCTCCCCCTCCTTATATTAGCAATTGTAAATTAGTTCAGGTGCAACCATTCACCTTCAAAATCATACACCAAGTTTATTGGCCTCCACCTGTGTTAAATTGCAGTAATTCTGATTATTTCAGAATAAAATCAGCTGATCCTGTATCTTTCCTCGGCTCAGTAGTGCATTTAACAGCAAAGACTCAACCATGAGTACAAGGAGCTTTCAAAAGACCTCCGGGATAAAGTTGTGGAAAGGCATAGATCAGGGAATGGGTATAAATATTTCAAAGACTTTGAATATCCCTTGGAGCTGTGGAAGGATTTAGTTGTTCTCTGCTGGAGTCTGAAGCCATTTGTAAAGAACAACAACAGACATGCACATGGAGAAAGAGGGGAAAACAAGACACAAGCAATATCACACACGACCCTCTTTCTGCTCAAAATGCACACAGCAATACCCTCTATACTATTTTGACAGGGAAGGGTGGAACATCTGGCAAGACTTGATTACGGGGAGGGCTGACAGGCATAAGGCAAGAGAACTAAGAACTGCAACACATGGCCACCTTGGGTGTGAAGGGAAGGTAGACACATTCTGGGTTGTTGCAGGATCAATATCAGTTTGGCCTTGAGGAAAGGGTGATAAGTTTATGAGGGAGGCAGAGAGGGAGAGGGATACATGAGCCCAGTACTTTGAACATGCATTCCATTTACTGCACAATTATGAGATTCTCAAAGCACCTTTCCTGCTTCCATGCAGTTAGGAAAGCCACGTTACTATAAGGCAGCTGCTCCAGTAGCCCTTTGAAGTTATTTCATTTCCCCGAGAGTCCCAGACAATCGGGCACCTGTTTATCACCATGGAGGTAAAAAGACTGTCGTTTGACTCCAGTCTTTCTCTATCGAGTGCAGCCGGTGGCTGCTGGTTGCATCATTGGTTGGGACGCGGCGAAGCCGCTGATGCAGTGTCCCCCTTACCAGTACACTGGTGCTCATTTTGCTGACGTCGGAAGGGTGACAGGCTGAGTCAACCTCCTGGTGTATTAATTCAGCGGCCAACGGGGCTTGAACTCAGGACCCTAGGATCCCAAGCTGCCACCCGAACCACAAAGCCCACACCAGGCTATTTGACTCCAGTACAAAGTTAAGACCTTATTTTATACTGTATTCAATTAAAAAGTACCAGCAACAAGTGAATATAATTGAGAATAAATGAATATAATTATTTTTTGTTTCACAGAGCACAGTCAAGACAATCATTGAGAAGTGGAAGGCACATGGTACCACCAAGACCCTGCCTAAATCAGGCCTACTTCCAAACTGGATAACCAATCAAGGAGGAGACTGATCAGAGACGCCACCTCGGGGCCAATGGCAACTTTGAAAGAGCTACCTGCCTTTATGGCAAAGACTGGTCACTGTGTGCATGTGACAACAATATCCCAAGCACTCCACAAGTCTGGCCTGTACGTTAGGGTGGAAGAAGGAAGCCATTACTCAAAAAAGCCCACCTTCAGTCCCGTTTGAGAAATGCAAAAACACACTCCGGAGATTCTGAAACCGTGTGGAAAAAAGTTTTTTTGGTCTGACGAAACCAAGATGGAACTTTTTGACCTAAATGCAAAATGTTACGTTTGGCGCAAACCAATGCAGCACATCACCCAAAGAACACCATCCCAACTGTGAAGCATGGAGGTTGAAGCATTGGGATGTTTCTCATCAGCAGGGTTTGGGGCACTTGTCAGGCGAGAAAGGAAATCTATGGAGGAAAAGACAGAAAAATCCTTGAGGAAAACCTGCTGCCTTCTGCAAGAAAGCTGAAATTGGGACGGAAGTTCACCTTTCAGCATGACAACGACCCGAAGCACACAGCCGAAGCTACACTGGAGTGGTTAAGGAACAAAAAGATAAATGTCCTCGAGTGGCTCAGTCAGAGCCCCGACCTAAATCCAATTGAAAATCTGTCGCATAACTTTAAGATTGGTGTCCATCAACGCTCCCCATGCATCTTCACTGAGCTTCAATAGTTTTGTTTGGAAGAATGGGCAAATATTGCCCAATCAAGGTGTACAAAGTTGGTTGAGACCTATCCCAACAGACTCACAGCTGTTATTGCTCTCAAAGGTGCTTCCACCAAGTATAAACTCAGGCGATGGACACTTATCCAACCAAGATATTCCAGTTTTGTATTTTTAAAAATTATTTTCTGAAATTTATAGAATTTGTTTTTCGCTTGGACATTGTGGGTTAC
Organism: Eptatretus burgeri; assembly: GCF_056783735.1. Taxonomy (NCBI): domain Eukaryota; kingdom Metazoa; phylum Chordata; class Myxini; order Myxiniformes; family Myxinidae; genus Eptatretus; species Eptatretus burgeri. The sequence continues at coordinate 163,440,525 of NC_140961.1, forward strand.
GATGTGTAAATACAGGTGGAAAAAGTCTGATTTAAAGTAATTTAATTCCAGGCCATAAGGCAACAAAAGGTGAATATTTTGATAGGGGGTGTAGACTTCCTATAGGCACTGTACCTTTGGTAGATTTTATGAAGGAGCTCGTTTTAGATTTCTTTATTGCTACAAATTTGATCTCGAGTGGCAAAGATATCCACCATCTCTCAACAAACAGATGTTTTACAACTCTTATTAATGTTTGACATTTATTACGTCAGAAATTTCATCATTCGCGACGTGAAATTAACGGGTGATGTGAAAAGAGTTTTTGTGGATTATCCATTTCTCCATCACGGAGCCTTGCATGATCTCCAAGCATACGAGACGTGAACACAATTTTTAATATGCTGTTTGGAATGAGGAATTTTTTCTTTTTCCCACAAATTGGTCATTTGTTTTGTCAGAAATTTTGTCATTTGTGACTCGAACCTTGCTTCCTATGTTTGTGCTTTCATCGTCTTGACTTCTTGTTGGGAAGCGAGTGTTCCCTTATTGGATCTGGCTTTTTAAAAAAAAATGAAAGTCATGAGTTTTGTTCATCCCGCTACGCAGACAGATGGTTAACGTGGAGGTTTTCTTTTTGTTTTGGAATTTGCCAATGGTGATACGGCTCACAATTGTAGTTGAGAAAGAGGTTCTGCATCCTTTGCCCTTAGTTAGATCTTCGCCCGAGACTAGGCATGAAGTTTGGGTTGTTTCTTGGTGAGTTTGTGCGTTTTCTTTTCTTTATGAAAATGCCTCACACTTGCCTGATGTGATGACTGGGAGTAATCGATCAACCAAGGGGTGAGGGAAGAAACCCAGTGTTGTGGATTTTTTAAAACCCACCTTATTGTGATCGTTGTCCTCCTGAAGGATTCTAACTGGCCGATTGTGGAATCCTATTTGACTTCAAGCAGAGTTAAACGTTTGTCCGATTTGGTTATAAAATCCTACAAAAACCCTATCGACACTGATAAAACTGATGTCCACACAAGTCCTTCCTTGTGAAACAATTTATTTTCTAATTATCCACCATACACTTCTCACCCTTGTACAATGAACTTAAGAATCCCCATTGATTGCAATATTATTATTCCATTTCATTTATTCTTACTTTAGTTAACAGTTAGACCAACCCGATTCAATTCACTTCCACATTACATCAGAGAGTTTTATTCTAACTTGGTCAGTTCCAAGGAGTTAAGTACAAGCCACTGAGATTCTAATACTTTCTCAGGTAATTGCACTGAAACAGTTTTACATTTCAAAGCATTTTATACTTTCATGAGAGAGAGGTTGGGGGATATTCACCCAGAATGTAGACATGTCCTTTAGACGAAAAGCCACTTCGTACATTTCGAAGCAAAGGTTCATTTATCAGCTCGGTCACTCTGCTCCAGAACAACACATTTCTTATCATTTAGGGCAAAAGTCTTTTGGCCAGAAATGACAGCCAATTCAACTTGCAGCATAAAAGTTACATTTCTGAAACTCCATTTGTTACAATTTAGAATACATTAATATAAATTTTTCCCCCACACTCCCCCGTTTTTTTTTTTTAAGGAAAATTTGAATAATTTTTCTTACACATGATTACCATGTCCGATTCCTGAAGGAGAAAAGATTTCCATTACTCAAGTTCAATCAACAATGGCAGCGAGTGCTCATATCAGAAAATGAGTGAGTTTCCATTTCATTTATGGCCTGTTCATCAGCATGTGTCACACATTGAAAACATGCTACCCGAAGTCAGAAGATAAACAGGTCAGGGTGTGGATAGAGCAGCACCCAATGGGAAACACAATCGAAGCACTCCTTGAGCTGAGGAGAAGGTAGATGTGGGCAAGTAAAAGTTTGGGCCGGACACTGGGTTGAAGGAGTGCAGTGTGGAACTCCAGGCCTGTCGTACATTGAAGTGACCACAGCAAGTTCACGATGTATTTGCAGAGCGGCAATCGAGAGTGTGGCTGAGAACATTCCTCCATGCAGGCACCACACAATGCCGACGTTAAGACTTTGCTCAACCTTCTCCTCAGTGGGTTTTTTTCTTTCTTTTCCCACATTGCTCCATCTTATCTCCTCAGGAAGGGGCATGATCATGTGTTGAATGCTCAATCACCCAAATCTGGGTTCTCCCATCATCCAATTGTGTGGAAGTTCTTTCCAAGCTTCATTTAGACGAAATCGTATATTGCATCAAAGACTGCTTTCAACACTCCGAAACAAACAAAGCATCAATTAAACACCAATCAATAAACGTCATGGGCACATGTATTTCAATAAAACTAACAAAGGTTCTTATAGAAGCATTTAAATTGCATTGTATGTCATATCAATATTTTAATCCCTTGCCTTGTTATTTCCCAAAACAACATGCTAAAATATACAGAAATCCCAGTTGTACGTATACTCAAAACATCCATCTCATTTGCTATTTCCATCGATATTTTAAATCTCTGACATTTCTCCATCTGTCCACTTTTCTCTCACCAAAACAGCAAACATGCTGCCAATTTTCCCAACTCACATACACAAACCATCTATCACTTCCTCTGACCTTCTCAATTATGAATCCATTTTCCTTTATCAAAACAAATAAATCATTTTAAACAGTTGTACAAAAATTGTCAAATCACTTGTCAAATCTGTTATCACGCAAATATCATTTAAATTGCAGCTCAAACACTGTCTACACATGCAGCTACACCCTCCCCAAATTTTATCCCAGTATTGGAAAAACATCTTAAACTTCAGACTAATAAACATCCAAACTCTCTTAAACAACTTTTTGGTCAAAACAATTAAATATTTCCTTTTAAAATCCAGAAATCAAAAATTAAATCTTCAGTGTTTATCCAATTAAATCATGAATTTACCTTGACTAAATCGATCACAGGGTTACACTGGGTTGTTTGCCATTGCCTTCCCAGCACAAGTTCAGGTAACCTCAACATTCGCAGACGAATAAAACAATATTTCAACGTCCATCCGAGGGAATCATCAATTATCTGTGAATTGCCCCACGTGCTAAACATCATCAAATCATTTTAAATCATTCCAAATCACGTTTCTACATTTAAATCACATCTTTTAAGTACAATCGTTACAACTCAGATCAAATCTTCGAAACATTTCTGACACGTCCTCAGAGCTTGCCCAGCACTTGAACCTGCTGGGTTGTGTAATTACAAATCATCACAATGCCAGCGAGAGCTCAACTCCCAAGACTTCACATTCCGAATACAATATATCCACATTCACAATTATTATTTCAATTTATTCAAAATCCCTATGGTTGTAAAATAAAACTTCAACACTTTTTCCTCAATGGACTTCACTTTAAACAGATTCAGTGGAGAGGGTGCGCCACAAACACCAAGGAACAAGGAACAGGAAGTTCTCTCCACATCCGGTGGGAAGAAAAAGAAAAAAACTCTGACAGGCAAAATCCACAGTTTTGCATTACTCTGTCATGGCTTCAACACACACACGAACGAGCATTGCATCTTATTTTAAAGTCATTGCCAACGGCATGCACACTTCGACAAATAGCCCCCATCCTCTTGAATCTGCATATGAATCGAATTTCACACTTAAAGCTGACAAACACAGATTCAGTGTAAAGACATGCCACCCCCCACAGATCGAGTGGAGGGGGGTCTCACACAGTGTAGTTTGCGACCTTCGCGTGGAAATACAATCCCAAGAATGCATAACATGCCATTTCAAACAGACTCACAGCTCAACTCAGCACGAGTAAAAATATCGTCAAAATCCCAGCAGAACACGTTTCATTGCAGTGAATATTGGACTCGAACAAGTTTCATTTTTTACTCTCAGTAACACATGCATCTCAATGCAAATCACCAACCACGCTCCCAGCCGGTCAATCGTCTCCTGCACTCTACAAAACGTTTCGTGCAAATCATTGAATTTACAAATCCGTAAAACCTCCACACAATATAATATAACAACCTCACTGCCAACAAACTTCCAGTGAGTTCAATGAACAAAAAGTAACTCTTGTAACTCTTACAAACAGGTAACTTATAATATTTATCTATTTTAACCCTATCTCGGCATCTCAGCCGTGTCCTGGGCCTCTCTCTCACAGCCAGTCCGTATCAATGCAAACATGTGGCATGTCGCTTCATCATTCCCATTTAATTACGCATCTGGCTCCTTAACGAGCCTCTTCTTGTCATCTGACTCCTCTTCTTCTCCAGCACTTTTCTAAAACAACGACAGGACTTATCGTTTACTTTAAAACGGACTCCCTCCGCCGGATCCTCTTCTTTCTCTCAATAAAATTATCTGACAATGAACTTTTCTTTGTTCGAAATGCGTTACCTGCTGAGAACGCTCTCCCTTACCTTCGATCAAGCACTTGTCGTTCCTCCAGGCACTGCCTCCGGCAGATTAAGCCCCTCCGGTTACGAGCACCACACCACGTCGGTTCGAATCCGAGTCACCAGGCAACGACTGTTGTGGATTTTTTAAAACCCACCTTATTGTGATCGTTGTCCTCCTGAAGGATTCTAACTGGCCGATTGTGGAATCCTATTTGACTTCAAGCAGAGTTTAACGTTTGTCCAATTTGGTTATAAAATCTTACAAAAACCCTATCGACACTGATAAAACTGATGTCCATACAAGTCCTTCATTGTGAAACAATTTATGTTCTAATTATCCACCATACACTTCTCACCCTTGTACAATGAACTTAAGAATCCCCATTGATTGCAATATTATTATTCTATTTCATTTATTCTTACTTTAGTTTACAGTTAGACCAACCCGATTCAATTCACCCCTACATTACATCAGAGAGTTTTATTCTAACTTGGTACTTGGTCAGTTCCAAGGAGTACAAGCCACTGAGATTCTAATACTTTCTCAGGTACTTGCACTGAAACAGTTTTACATTTCAAAGCATTTTATACTTTCATGAGAGAGAGGTTGCGGGCTATTCACCCAGACTGTAGACGTGTCCTTTAGACGAGAATCCACTTCGTACATTTCTCGGCAAAGGTTCTTTTATCAGCTCGGTCACTCTGCTCCAGAACAACACATTTCTTATCATTTAGGGCAAAAGTCTTTTGGCCAGAAATGACAGCCAATTCAACTTGCAGCATAAAAGTTACATTTCTGAAACTCCATTTGTTACAATTTAAAATACATTAATATAAATTTTCCCCCCACACCAGACGTGGCATCTTGCAATCTGTGGTTGATACACCTGTCAGGGTTCTTCTTGTCCCATCCCAGCTCTGGCATCCTTGGCCTTTGTCAAACTAGCTCCTTTAACTTTGCTGTTTATCACACCTTGCTTTTCAATTTTGATCCCAGCGAATAGCGAACTATTCACAACTGAAATCCACAGGGATCATAAATTCCCCTTCATGTTATAAAACCAAGAATACTTCCATTTGAAGAAGGAATCACATCTTCTTCTGATTTTGCAAAGAATTCTGTCACTGTTGGCATGAATTTTTCCTTTCTTCTGCCACACTGATCATTCTTTTCATTGGTTTTAAGCTTGTTTCGATCACCAATGTGACTCGGAAGGGACAGAGATTAATATCTTTTCGTTGAAAATTTTGACGTGGACCAAGTTTTAACTGTTTCCAAGGGAGCTGTGATTATATTAAGAAGAAAAAACAAGACTGCACCTTTGCAGCCAGTCCCCTTCAAATGGAGATCGTGGAATTTTGTAACTTGAGAAAAATCTAAATTGTAATTACCAAATGACCTTTTTTTGCCTTTTGACCTTTATTTGATCTTCGACTTTTAAAGGTTGCTTCCCTGCAAGCTGTCAACTGTCAGAGCATTTACAAGGGCCAAGTCGATTCCTCATCCTCAAGAGCAGGCGAGTTAATACGCAGATGTAATTGACCCTGTTTATTAACGAGAACAAGCTTCTCAGTTTGGCTGGATCGCAACCACTCACTGAAAACGTTGTCCATTGAAGATGACGACGACCTTACAGGTTCTACTTTGAGTTCCCATTTATTCTGCAATAATGAATGCTTGTAAAAGACAGGTGGTCTCTCAAAGACGATGAAGTCATGAAATACTCACTCAAAATGGTGTCGTAGTTTATCGAAACAAATGCTGATTGGAATTGGAAAGTTGAACACAAATTGATGGATTTGATGAGGTGTTAATTTGAATGATGAAATTTGCCTAATTTTGATTGGATATCCTTTTATTACAGCGCGGCGACATCGCGCTGTTATATAATTGGCTATTCTGTCCTGTGTCTTCTGTCATGTCTTCTGTCACACTTATGGCCACGTACGTCCCTTTGATCTGAGGGCTATAAATATAACTTTGTCCAACGTCACAACTCTTCCCATCATGCATGCTAATTCACCGTATCTACATTTAAATTTTATAACTGCAAAATTGTTTCATCATTCTTAACCTAGACTTTTACTGCCCCCAGCCGCGCGATATCGAAGTATTCGCTTCTTTTTTTCTTTACAAGAGGTATTTTTTATCTCCAAGTTTCCTTTACGACACATTTCTACTTGTCATGAGCCTCATCTATGGAGTGAAGATATCCTTGATTCTTTACCCAGATGGTGACAATTGTCTTTTTTGCTAGGGGACTGACTGGTCCGTGGCAGGGGTGATCGGGGTACTTCACAAATATGCAAGGGCATATTTGCCTGATGTGTCCTGGCAAAACCATCAAATCAGCACAAGCAGCCATTACTTCATTTCATCAATCTTTCAAAAAAATGGGAATAAAAACTACATTGGTAAAAAAGTGGAATTCATTGCAGGCGTTTGCGATGTTTACCTCCACCACCAAAGGTGGATGGAGGTTATGTTTTCACCCCTGTCTGTCTGTCTGTCTGTTTATTTGTTTGTCTGTTTGTGAACAGAATAGCTTAAAAAGTTGTGGACATACTCAGATTAGCTTGGTGGGCAGGTTGGGTATGTAAGAAGGAAGAAGAATTGATTTGATTTTGGTGAAGATCCAAATCTGGATCTGGATCCGAGAATTTTTAATGATTTTTCACCATTGAGAGATAGCGCTAAAAACGACAAATGGCACAAAACGACAAAAATTCCCCCCTCACCTTTCTCCCACCTTTCATCCCCCTCACTCTTCCTTCTCTAAGTTGCCCCCCCCTCTCATCCACCAACCTGCCTCCCTCCACTGCCCTCTCACCTCCATCTCTTCACTCCACCTCCTCAAATACTCAACTGCCATCTTCCTTGTCTCTTGTCCCCCCTCTCTCCCAGCTTACCTCCCCCCCTCGTCCCTCGTCCTACCCTCCCCCGCCCCCTCCACCTCCTGCACCCAAAGCCTCCTCCCCTACCTCTTCATTAAAAGTGTGGACCTCAAATATCCGGGGCCTTCGCTCAAACCTTTCAGATCTTTCCATGCAGGTTGCCACTGACAAACCAGACATTATCTGCCTAACAGAAACTTTCCTCTCCCAAGACGTGTCTGACTCCCAAGTATCTCTCCCTGGTTACTCCCTCTTACGGTATGATAGACCTGAGCCTCGTCCTGGTGGAGGTGTTGCTCTCTTCATCAAAGACTCTATTCCTCACTCTCTCTGCACTGCTCTCACTCCCCCACACCCCCAGGAATACCTCTGGCTTCGGCTTCCCCTCCACTCCCACCTCATGTTTATATGTGTACTGTACCGTCCACCAAACAGTGATGACTCCATCTACACCTCACTCTCCGAAAACATGGACCATCTTCTATCTTCTCATCCAAACTCTCTCTTCCTCTTATGTGGCGACTTCAATTGTCATCACGCCAGTTGGCTAGGTGTGGGTACCTCTCTCACCTGCCATGGGACATCAGCAAAAGCTTTCTGTGACTCATTGGGACTGACTCAATCGGTCAACTTCCCGACCCGGATCTCAACCAATGGTACTCCATCTCTTCTGGATCTGATTTTGACAAATTTCCCTGACAATATCTGCTGCTCTTCCTTCGCTCCAATTGGTTCTTCTGACCACGTCCTTGTTAAAGTGGACATCTCTCTGGCTGTTATCAGAGAACCACCTCACCGCCGTCGAGTCTGGCATTTCACTCAAGCCGACTGGCAGGGTCTCCGAGCAGCCATCAAACTTACAGACTGGTCTCCTATCACTACTTTCTCAAACATCAACTCATCCTGGGAATTCTTTCAAAGAAACTTGCTCTCCCTCATGCACAGATTTATCCCCTCTCGTGTTCAGTTGTCTTACCCTTCCTCCCGCCCTTGGTTTACTGAAGCTTGTGGCGAGGCAGTTGTCCTGAAACAACTTGCCTTTGCCTCATGGAAAGCAAACCCAACTGAGGGCAATCTCAGTTCTTTCCACAAAGCTCGGAACAAGTGTGTAGCTACCCTCAGGAGAGCCAGAAAACATCTTTCTCATCTCAAGTCTGAACTCTCAAACCTCTCTCCCTCCTCAAAATCCTGGTGGCGTTTAATCAAATCTGTTTCTGGTGTATGTTCCCCCTCCATCCCCTCCCTTACCTCAAATGGCCGCACTGCTGATTCCACACGTGATAAAGCTGAATGTCTAAACTCGGTGTTTGCAGCTAAATCTTGTGTCCCAAACCCATCACTATCTCTACCCACTTTACCCAGTCACACCCAACTGTCCCTGAACTCTGTATCCTTTTCTCCTGACAAGGTGGAGAGCTTGCTTTCAAACCTCGAGTCAGATTCTGCAACCGGTCCAGACGGCATCAGCCCACGTGTCCTCAAAGCCTGCTCTTCTGCTCTTGCTCACCCTCTCTCTGTTCTATTCACCCTCTCATTTGCCCAAGGTCATCTGCCATCTGCTTGGAAATCTGCTAACATCACTGCCCTGCATAAAAAAGGTGCAAAAACAGATCCCTGTAACTATAGACCAATCAGCCTTCTCCCAATCATCAGCAAGGTTATGGAATCCATCATCGCTTCAGACATGAAATCCTTCCTCTTCTCCAATGGCTTGATTTCCAATCATCAATTTGGTTTCAGACCAGGTCACTCTACCCTAGATATGCTGCTACTGCTCTCCCATCAATAGATGGAGGTCCTCAATGCCAGACAGGAAATCCGAGCCGTATCCCTGGACATATCACGTGCTTTTGACACAGTCTGGCACCCTGCCCTACTCACCAAACTCTCTTCCCATGGTATTCAAGGCCATCTCCACTCATGGCTCGCAGACTTCCTCTCCTGTCGCAGTCAACGTGTGGCCCTAAATGGAGTTCTTTCATCCCCTCTTCCTGTGCAGGCTGGAGTTCCTCAAGGTAGCGTTCTGGGCCCTGTTCTTTTTCTGGTTTTTATCAATGATCTCTCGGACTCTCTGGAAAATCCTCTATTTCTCTTTGCCGATGACTCCACCCTCTGCCGTACCATCTGTCATCCCTCAGACCGGCAAGCAGCAGCTTCTTCGCTCACTGCAGATCTGGATAAAATCACAAACTGGTCCAACACGTGGAACATGTCTTTCAATCCAGACAAATCTCACACTCTCACTATGTCTCTTCGAAAGGACCGTTTACAAAAACCACCCATCCACTTTCTCAACAATCCTCTGGAAGAAGTCTTTTCTTTCAAGCTTCTGGGTCTCACTATCTGCCATGACCTTTCCTGGGAAAGTCACATTTCCAACCTTGCCTCAAAAGCCAGTCGCCGACTGGGAATCCTCCGTCGTGCAAAGTCCTTCCTCGGCCCTCTTGAGCTCCTGACCACTTCCAAAGCTTTTGTCCGTAGCCTGATGGAGTACTGCTCTCCCCTCTGGGCTGGTGCTCCTGCCTCCCACCTTTCTCGACTTCACGCTGTCGAAACCAGGGCTTTTAAGATCATTGGCATTTCCCGCAATGAAGCTGAGTCTTTGGGCCTCTCACTCAATCACCGCAGGTTGGTCGGTGGTCTTTCTGTCTTCTACCGACTCCTCTCCAGCCTTGCCCCCCCTGCTCTCTCTGTGATTTGTCCCAACCACATTTACACAGGGCGCTCAAGGTCCGCCAACAACCCCCTTCTGGTAAAACTACCAAAATCACGAATCACTGCTCATCTTCACTCTTTCATTCCTCTTTTTTCCCGCCTTTGGAATAAACTTCCTCACTCTATTCTTTCCCATTCTTCCCTCCAGGCTTTCAAAACAGCTGTTCACCACCACCTCTTATCTTCCCCGATCCAAATCCTCGATCTTTTCTACCCCCGATAATCCACCCAAGCCCACTTCCTTCAATTCTCCTGCTTTCCTTCCTGAAAGTCCCTTTAATGTCCATCTTCCCCTCGCCATGTTCCCCTTCCCATCCCCATCCCTCTCCCTTCCACAGTTCACCTGTGTCTGTTCCCCAATGTTTTGTCCCTTCCACTCCCGCCCCTCTTGTCTCATGCCTCCTTGCTGTGAGTTGTGTGTTAGCTCTCATACGAGCCTCGACCAAGGTATACAAAAAAAAAAAAAAAAAAATCTCAAAAAATTATGGACCGATTCAGATGAAACTTAGTGGATGAGTTGTTTCGGTGAAAATAACAAGCCAATTCAATTTCAGTTCAGGTCCGATTCCATGTCCAACCTATCAGTGGGATACAAAACATGGACTAATCAGCCTGGCGGAGGTATGCTCTCCACCGAGTGCCCTTCTTGTTTCTTATTGATCTCGTATCAAGCTGAAAGTATAAAAATGTTTGCTTCACACTGAAGTCTCAGTTATTTTCCAACATGCTTATAATGATTTGAGTGAACGGTAAACTTTGCTTTTTAAAATCAAAATTGAGAAGAATAAAGAAAAAAAAATGCGATAAGGTAGTAATTTGAATCAAAATTAGTTACCATCATATTTTACTTTTGTTGAGTAAAAATTGAATGAAACTTATAATGACAAATTTCTGCCTCTTTGCTGAAACTGGCATTTGCCCTGGCACTTGTACCCTTTCTTGCCCCATTCCCGGAACCCTTTCCCCAACCCACACTTTCTTACTGATTGCCCATGCTTGTCCTCGGCCAGATGACTCGATGACGGACTCGCCAGCAGATGTTTTGGACAGACAGAAATGTCTGAATGCTTTGGCTGCGGTTCGTCACGCCATCTGGTTTCAGGTTTGCTCTTCACCCCTCCCCCCCCCCTCTCCCAGCTCTCCTCATACTCATCAGCTTGGTTGATTCCAAAAATGTCATCTTGTTGCTTCCCACTTCATTTAGCATATCTCCATCGATGTTCTGTTGATTTTATCCATAACGATGTTGATGCATTTCTTGATTTTGATTTATGGATTCATGTTCATGTTTTCCTGTCATATTCTCCACATTGTATAGTTTTTTGCAACAATATATTCTAGATGCTTTAACCATGAGCAAACAAATTTAGACGAAGTTGATGTGTCATGTTTGAATGAAAAGGTACGTTGTGTTCGTGTCAGTTTTGAATTGCAAAGCTGTTTTGGCATCACATGAGCTTTTTGGGTTCAGATTTACCACTAACCACCATCTGGTGGTTTGTGTGTTGCTTGTTCAGCCGATGCTGTGATTGATATTTATATGATGTTGGTTTCCAAAAACATGGACGTTGTTTTCGCAAGATAAACTTGTCCTTCCTGGCAGCCTCAAAGATTTCCCCAGAAGTCGTTTTTCATTGTTCTACGGGTGATGCGGGACCTGTGTAACAAAGTTCATACTTGGAAACCTCTCCAAGGCTGGGTAAATACCACTTCCTTTTTGACCTCAAACTGTGCACATACTGCAATCTCTAAAACACCAACACTATTGATTAGCAAATGAGCAAAAAATAAAAATATACTCAAAAGCATCTGAAAATGCAAAGCTCGTCCGCTTTGAATTCGGACTTCTTCTTCCGTATGCTAAGCGGTACCTTATGACCTTTTGACCAAATTATGAATTTGCCTTCTCTATATTCACATAATAACGCTTTGTTGAAAATTTGATGATAAAATCTCAAATGATAATTAAAATTTCATGTCAACTGGATTAAAATTGACGATTTTACGTGATGTTGACCTTTGACCTTTTGACCAAATTATTGGGTCGTCAATCCAGTCGAAAAAAAATATAAAAAAATTTTTTTATTTGAAATTTGTTCAACCCTTATTATCAGTTTTTCCGTCTATGTTTATTTGTCTGTCTGTCTGTCTGTCTGTCCCTCTGTTCGGTCCAGTGCTCCGTTAATACAATGGCGATTTTGATGAAACTTGGTTGGTAGGTTCATACCATGACCTGGTTGTGTGCAAATGAGAACCGTTGCTATGGACACCACCGTTGCCTCGCAACGGGACTTTGAAATTTTTGAAAAATCATAAAAAAAATTATTTTTTCGAAAATCAAAAATCGGGCCATGAGCGACTGTGGGCAGTACATTCAGCCATATTGTCAAAAAATTTCCAGCCGGATCTTATGAAAACTGTCGGAGAAGATAGACTTTGAATGAACCCTGGTCGAAAACAATAAAAAACAGAGTTCGTTATATCTCAGCGATTATGAGTCAGATATACATGAAACTGGTATGGTAGGTTCATGGTATGTCCTAGTTATGTGTGAGAAAGAAACGTTTCTATGGACCCCTCCGTTGCCTAGCAACAGCCGAAAAACATCTAAATGTGGGGGTATTTTAACGAAAAAAACAATCTGCAGCATTAACCCTTGAAGCTGGAATCATGAATTTTCTTGTGCTTAATCCTCAGGTCATTCCCCCATCGAACGGGCCCATCGTGTCAGGTTCTGTTGGGTAGTCGACTACCCATGTCCGCCTACCGGCTTGTTACTTTATCTTCTCCATATTCTCGTATTAAAGCTTCATTGCAAATTTGATGACAAAAGCTCAAATGGTTAAAAAATAAAATCTTGTTTTTTTTGACACACACACACACACACACACACACACACACACACACACACACACACACACACACACACACACACACACACACACACACACACACACACACACACACACACGATTGCAAAACCCCATCTCCCACTGAATGGGGGATTGGCTAATTACAATCGTTTCTCAGGTCATCGAACTCCTCTGCGAGAAAGCCATTATGACCAGCATTCGCCCATTGGGGCCAGGTGAATCGTTTTGCCGAGTCATCGAGTATATTGCCACAGGAATGTTGCTCGAAGGTACGAGGACTCAAGGTTGATGCCCAAGTTCTCACGTTGAGTTATTGCCAAGATAATGCACTCTTATGTACACCACCTTGCGGTTATTCCCATGCATATGGATTCCTGCACTTATTCCTTCCCTTCATATTCACTGTCCAATCTATCCGGTTGATTTTATTTGCAGATAAACCAGGAATCTTGGACCCTTGTGAAAAGGAGCCAAAAGACGTCCTTGAAAGAATCCCTGCTCAACATAAAGAGGACATCACACATAGTGCTCAGGTTCCACTCACCTTGGTTTCCCCTTCTCTTGTCCTTGGAAAGGGTTTCTAGATTTTATTGTGAGAAAGTTCATAGTTTTACATGAAAATGAGAATTGCATTTCTATTTTTCTCACATTTTATTCATTTACATAAACATTTACTCATTCATGTATTCATTTAATCATTCACTTATTCTTGGCAGACTTGCCTGATGACCTTTTTAGCCTTACCCTTTCCAAAGGGAATATTTTAATTTGTCTTTGTCCATGTGCAGATCTACTTTAATATAGAATGCTCACATTCTTCGATCTGCTGTCATCTTAAGCTGAGAATATCACCAATCTGTATTAAAGTAGATCTGCACGCACACACAATTGGGGTTTTACTTCAAATATACAGTTGATTGATCATATTTGCATTGTTTAACGTTTTGTCTTGTTGTGAATGTATTATGCAGATGGTCCTTTAAGTAGTTTTTTTTGCTCATCTGGGATAATTCCAGATAAGGTGTTGTCATCGCACACGATCCGTCCGTCCTTCCATCTCCTTTTTTGACTTTTCCGGCTAAATCCCTGGGCCGATCCAGCTGAAATTTGGCAGCAACGTTCCTCAACAGATTGGTAACAGGGTTTGCAAACCTTTTTCTTGTCACTTGACTTTAAATCGGTCAAAATGGCCGACAGTAAATTTCTTCAAAAATCTTCTTCAGACCCACCAGTCATAATGCCACAAAATTTGTTTACAACATTAGGCCAGGGTAGGAATGTTAAATTGCTGAGGTCATGCCGATCACTTGACTGGAAGTATGTCAAAATGGCCGACTTCATCAATTTTTGTGGAAATCACATAAATTCCTTCAAAAATCTTCTCCGGACCCACCAATCATAATGCGACCTAATTTGGGTTACAACATTAGAATAGGGTCCTAGTGTTAAATTGTGGGGGCCATGTTGATCACTTCACCAGAAGTGTGTCAAAATGGTGGACTTAGTAAATGTTTGGGAAAATCACGTAAATTCCTTCATAAAGCTTCCTCTCCAGACCCACCAGTCAGAATGCTACTATATTTGGATTACAACATTTGGGCAGGGCCCAGTTAAACTACAGGTCCAGTGGTCCTATTTTTTTCTTTCTTTTTTTTTTCCCCCTAAATTCCCATTGGCACATTTGAAAGCAGTATGACATTGCAAGCTGAGTTTTTGGGTTACTCAGCAAAGTTATCAAAACCAATGCTCTTCATCGTGAAATCAAACCAGAAATAACAATCTCAAGAGTTTTCCTTTCGATATTTTCAAGTAAAACAAAATGAGCATGAATATTTTTCCAGTCTTAACCAGACTCTGACATAATGATATGGGCCGAAATGCTTCCTCCGCCGTTGAAGTTCCTTGGAAGGAACTCCCAGATGGAGCTCTGACAAGACAAACACTTCAAACACTGATATTATCTTTCACATGACTTACTCCCACGACCATGGGAATGAACAGAGGATGAGTAGTGCAAATGCGCAAATGAACAAATCTCAAGTAGAGGCAGATAAAGTAACAAGGATACAATGGAGGACAGGAGGTGTTGTTGGGAATTAATGCATTGTCGTCCTGTCAGCCATGAGTGGGGGCAGGTTCCTGTATTGATATGGGCAGGCTGGTGCTGAGTACTGTACTGGGCAGCTCGAGTCACTCCAGGGTCTTAATTGGCTTCCCGACTGACTCTTATTCACATCATGTGATAACTTTTTCTTCTCTCTAGCACACAGTCTGACTCTCTCTCTCTCACAGTATGCAGAGTCACACCAAGAGATGGATTTGTCTCTCTCCCTTGGCTGGGGCTCTCACTGAAGCTTTCAGGCAGTTACAGGTGGGGGTAGGATCATAAATAGGAGTGGGGCTGAGAGATGGTGGAGTAATCTTTTGAATGGTCAATATTTGGCATGCCCTCCCACAAGCATTTCTTACTGCTGTCATAGAATCAATGGGTCACAGCTTCCTCGATGCCGAAGGAAGTCGCACCCACTACTGATGTGACTTCAGTGAAAGGCTCCCTTTAATAAACCATCTGTACAACACAATGAGCAAATCATATTTTGGTGTTCTGACTCTGAATTCCAAAGGAAAACCTGGTTGCCTTCTCTTGGGCACAAATTTGAGATGTGAAATGTTCCATGTCATATAAAAAACACATCCACCTGCACAGTTTATTTTATGGTCTTGTACATAAATAGGTACAATGTAGAAGCGATTGTTTATTTGAATGTTCCATTGATGAATCTGAGGAGGAAGTTAACACGTGTATTGGTCAACCAAGAAAGGAAGTGGCAGCAATGGGGAGAGGGAAGAGGGAAGATAGGGTCAAAGTGGAATTAGACAGGTACCTAGATGTATTAAATCTGGAGGGGTGCAGGGATATTGGCAGGACATGTGTCGAGAGCGTGTGTAAATGTGTGATGGTTTCTGTGGTTGTTGTAGCACAGTCATGATGTGCAGAAAGGCCCCCACTTGTGCAAAGGTGACTTATGTGTTGTCCTAATTCTTTTTTTTTGCCAGTATGCCATGCGGCTTGTGGCCTTTGGTCAACTACATCGGGTGCTCAGTATGAGCAATCTGTCTGACAACTCGCCATTATACACGTCAGCAGTTTCTGGTAACTGACACTTTGTCATGTGTTTTGAGTCAACCACTTAATCTCTGACTACTCTCACACCTTTGCTGCCAACATCTGTTTCTTTCAGTCATCGATTCCCTTTAATTAACAACGAGAAAAAGGTCGTTTTTTAATCGTTTTCATCTTGTTCCCATGCTGTGCATTCTTTCTTACAGAACAAATCACAAAAGTTAAAAAGAGACTGCTGAATGAAATTCCTACCTTAAGTGGCATGTGTAATGCCAAACAGAAAAAACTTTTCAAACAAGGTAATCTACACTGCGAGTCTCACCCTTGCCGATTGTCTGGACTGTGAGTCTCACGCTTGCTGATTGTCTGGACTGTGAGTCTCACCCTTGCTGATTGTCTGGACTGTGTCTCACCCTTGCTGATTGTCTGGACTGTGAGTTTCGCCCATGCAGCTTGTCTGTGCTACGATTATCGCTTTCCACGACTCGTCTGTGCCTGCAAGTTGTGTCCTCGGTGGCTTGTATGTGCCTGGGAGTTGCGTCCTCGGCGGCTTGTCTATGCACACAAGTCTCGCCCTTGGGGCCCGTTTTCGCCAGCGAGTCTCGCCCATGGGGCCCAGTTGTGCACGTGAGTCTCGCCCTGGGCCCGTCTGTACCCGCAAGTCTCGCCCCTGGTTCCGATTTGAAGTCACGAATCTCACCCATAAAACTCAAATGCGGCTGCGTATCTCGCCACTGGGGCCCATCTATGGCCCCAAACCTCGCCCCAGGGCCCTTCTGTGGCCACGAGTCATGCCCCGGGACCCATCTCCGACTGCGAGTCTTGCCCCTGTGACCTGTTTGCACACATGAGTCTGTCCCCTGGGGGCCCATCTGCGGCTATGAATCTCTCCCCTGGGGCCCATCTGCGGCCATGAGTCTCGCCCCTGGGGACCCATCTGCGGCCATGAGTCTCGCCCCTGGGGGGCCCATCTGCGGCCATGAGTCTCGCCCCTGGGGGCCTATCTGAGGCCATGAGTGTCGCCCGTGAGGCGCGTGAAGCTCGCCCCTGGGTCCCGCCTGTGGCCACGAGTCTTGCCCGTGCAGCCTGTCTGCTGTCCCGAGTCTCGCCCATGAAGCACGTCTGGGGTCGCGAGTCTCCCCCTTGGGCTCATCTGCGGTTGTGAGACTCACTCCTGTGGCCCGTCTGTGGCTGCATGTCTCATCCATGGGGCCCTTCTGCAGCCGCAAGTCTCGCCCCGGGACACATCTGCGAACATGAGTTTCCCACCCCACCTGGAGCCGCGAGTCTTGCCACTGGGACCTGTCAGTGGTAGCGAGTCTCGCCCCTGGGACCCGCCTGCGGCTGCGAGTCTTGCACCCAGCCTGGGGCCGCGAGTCTTGTCACTGGGACCCGTCAACCGTCCCGAGTCTCGCCCCTGGCACCCATTCTGCGGCTGCGATTCTCCCCCTGGGACCCATCTCCAGCTGCGAATCTCGCCCCTGGGACCCATTCTGCGGCCACGATTCTCGCCCCTGGGACCCATTCTGTGGCTGCGATTCTCGCCCCTGGGACCCATTCTGCGGCTGCGATTCTCGCCCCGAAGACCCGCCTGCGGTCGCGAGTCTCGCCCCTGGGACCCAACTCCGGCCCTAATTCTCGCCTCTGGGACACGTCTGCGGCCAAGAGTCTCCCCACAGGACCCGCTGGCGGCCGCGTGTCTCACCCCTGGGGCCTGTCTGCTGTCGTGAATTTCACGCCTGGTACCCATCTGTGACCGCGATTCTTGCACTTGTGACCCGTCTGCGATCCAGAGTCTCGCCCCTGGGTCCTTCTGCGGCCATGAGTTTCGTCCCTTGGACCCATCTGTGGTGGGAGTCTTGTCCCTGGTGCTTGTCTGCGGTCATGATTCTCTCCCCTTGGGCCCGTATGTGGCCGCAAGTCTCGCCCCTGGGGCCCGTCTGCGGCCACGAGTCTCCCCCGTAAGGCACATCTGTGGCCGCGAGTCTCGCCCCTGGGGCCCGTCTGTGGCCACGGGTGTCGTCCCTGGGGCCCGTCTGCGGCCGCGAGTCTCGCCCCTGGGGCCCGTCTGTGGCCGCGAGTCTCACCCTTGGGGCCCGTCTGCGGCCGCGAGTCTCGCCCCTGGGGCCCGTCTGCGGCCACGAGTCTCGCCCCTGGGGCCCGTCTGCGGCCGCGAGTCTCGCCCCTGAGGCCCGTCTGCGGCCGCGAGTCTCGCCCCTGGGGCCCGTCTGCGGCCGCGAGTCTCGCCCCTGGGGCCCGTCTGCGGCCGCGAGTCTCGCCCCTGGGGCCCGTCTGCGGCCGCGAGTCTCGCCCCTGGGGCCCGTCTGCGGCCACGAGTCTCCCCCGTAAGGCACATCTGTGGCCGCGAGTCTCGCCCCTGGGGCCCGTCTGTGGCCACGGGTGTCGTCCCTGGGGCCCGTCTGTGGCCACGGGTGTCGTCCCTGGGGCCCGTCTGCGGCCGCGAGTCTCGCCCCTGGGACCCGTCTGTGGCCGCGAGTCTCGCCCCTGGGGCCCGTCTGCGGCCTTGAATCGCACCAGTGTGAAATATGTGAATGGAAGTGACAAGCAGGAAAATATGTCAGGTGTCATACATACATTATTTGAGAGCAGTGGATTGTTGTGTTGTGTGTCCTAACTGGACCTGCCATTGATTTGTCTTTTCCAGTTATGGCTCAAAAGATAGGTTCTCTCCTCGTCACTGCCAGGAAGAAGGTCAATCAACTACACGGACGCCTGCATTACCATCATCTGTCACTGCATGAGCCGAGATGGTCACCCATGTTTACGATGGCAGTAGATCTGGACGAGTTCACATATGTAGCTTCTGGCCCCTCAAAGAAAAAGGCACAACTCCACCTCATACTCAAGGTTCACTTGCATGAATCAAACGCAGTTTTTTTTTTCTTCCCTGTGTTTGTTTCTTCAGCTCTTGTGTTAAATTTGTTTTTATAAGTATATTGTTGTGCACCTCCTCACTGCAATGTTTTACATGACGAGAGCCAATATCTTTTAAATTACAAGCTCATCTGGCCAATCATGTTGAGCAGAAACCCATTCTTTTATCCTCTGTGAATGAATGGTATCACATTGATTAGAACCAAACAATATAGCAACGGTATATGAGAGCACAAAGGAAATGACAGAATAGTAAATAATCAGTGATAATGTCCATACAAATAAGTGTGTGTGTGTGTGTGTGTGAGTGTGTGTGTGTGTGTGTGTGTGTGTGTGTGTGTGTGTGTGTGTGTGTGTGTGTGTGTGTGTGTGTGTGTGTGTGTGTGTGTGTGTGTGTGTGTGTGTGTGTGTGTGTGTGTGTGTCAGTGTATCTCCTCTATCACTCTAAAACCATGAAACCTAACGGCCTGAAACTTTGCATGCAAACGAGGTATCTCCAAAGGAGTGCATGAGTGAAAATTGGGTGTTTGGGTTCATTTAAACACCCCTTTTGAAGATGATTAACGGCCTTATTTAATTTTGCTTTATCGAGTCTTCAAGGCTGTTTGCTTTACCAAGTGTAGAATCAAAATATTATTTCAGTTTTGAGGATTGAATCACGTGTACTAAATAACTGTCAATCTGGAGTGAATTCTGAAAATTTTAAGAAACCGGCAATGTTTTGGTTTTTGTGCGTATGTCCCCTGACCAATCAGCTTGCTATCGCTTGCCAATCCAGCCGTTTCTTGTCAAACGTTTCGTTGGAGGGCTTGCTTTGGTGTTTAAGCCACTCTATAAGCTGCTTGGATGGTTGTTTTCACGCCATGGCGAGACATGGCAAAAGTACCCGTTCTATCCCTCTGGGCAGTTCCTCTGCTAAACGCAATCAATAATACCTCAATTGACATACATAGTTCAGGCCCCACCAGCCTGCGTTGGGCCCTGCAGTGGAGAGCTTGCTGTGCCTTATCAACCGTTGTTTGTAAGCCGCAGTGAGACAGTCGATGGCAGTTTAAATGGCATTTTTTAAATCACAACTGTTGTTTTTATGCCTCCGCACCAAGGGTGCCGGAGGCATTATGTTTCAGGGTTGTCCGTCCATCCGTCCGTTCATCCGTCCGGATTTTCGTTTACGCGATAACTCAAGAAGCAAATTGTAGAATTTCATCAAACTTGGTACAAAGATAAAGTATGACAAGGCAATTACGTGATTAGATTTTGGGCCAGATGTGATAAAGGTCAAGCAATGGTCAAGGTCAAACTCTGAAATTTTACTTCTTACGCCCGAACTCAAGAAATAAAAGACAGAATTTCATCAAACTTGGTACAAAGGTAAAGTTAAACAGGGCAATTAAGTGATTAGATTTTGGGCCAGATGTGATAAAGGTCAAGGGTCAAATATGTCAATAATCAAGTGTTTGTGCGTGAGAGCGGAGGCATACCCGTCGACTGCGCGCAGTCAAATTACTCTAGTTTGAAAATAAAATGACAAATTGACATTCAAGACAATGTTAGGTGATGATGTAAATGAGGTGCATATATAAATATGTGTTCCGTTGTTTTCGTTAAATGTGACAAAAGTTTAAAATGCAACCTCCACCGAGAAGCGGTCATGCTGTGCACCGCCCGGAGATGCTCAGAGACCCCTTGGTATTAGTGCAATACTTTTGAGGTTATTGAGGGAGAGTTGTTTCCAAGACCCAAGCTCATTGCAGATGCTGCAGGGAATGTAATGGCACATGAAGCAACAGCAGGGGGTAACTCATTCATTCCTTTCACCTCGTGTTCAGTTTGTGATATTGGAGTATCGTCCGTTCATCAACAACCGTAGAACTTATTTTGAATCCACTTTCCATCCATCCATCCATCCATCTCCTCCCTCCATCCTATTGTGGTGGAAAATAACTCAATTTCCACAAGTTGGATCGGCATACAAACGGAGAATCTTTAATTTTGTAGAAACAGAGGAAGAACATTGAATGATTCACTGAAATATTCGAATGGACTTGACTGAAACAAAAGCCCGAAACAATTCCTTTTGCACACAATTTGACATTCCAAAGAATGGGAGGGTGGTAAATATGAGGCAAAATAACTCAAAACTGCAATACATGTCCACTTTGGGTGGAAGGGAGAGAATGACACAATCATGGAAAAAGTTTGCAGTGTTATCAACCAGGTCACCCTGTTTCTATGCAGCGAGCAAGACATTTTTTCATAGCAAGATATTCCTTTTATCAATACCAGTACGTGCCCGTACGTGCGTGGCCATACGTGCAAATAAAAATTAAATAAATAAATAACTTTCAAACCGCGTACCAGAAACAACAACCACACAGGCCGTTCCTTCACTCTTGCGTGGCCGTACGTGCAAAATAAAAAACAACAACTTTGAAACAACTACACAGTCCGTTCATTCACTCTCGTAAACGACGACTGGATTGGGGCATTGTGTTTATCTAAATGCACATAAGAAATCGAGAAATTATTAGAATACAGTAAGTCATCACTATCTGGAAGTCCGTCCGTTGTAACCCGTAATGTTCATGATGATCACATGATCACGTGTTGAATACTCAACCACCCAAATCTGGGTTCTCCCCATCGTCCAATCTTTCGGTGGAAGTTGTTCCAAAGCTTCATTAGACAAAATTGTAGACTGCATAGTTCAACTGCTCTCAACACTCCGAAAGAAACAAAATCAAGGTTAAGCATCAAACATACATTACAAGTTGTATCAAAATTTTACCCTTTCCTTTCCTTTTTTTCACACCTAAACAACATGCCAAAATATAAAGAAATCTCAGTTCTATGAACATTCAATAACAATCATCCCATTTGCTATTCCCATGTGAAAAGGGCAGCAGTATTTATCAGGGTTCCAATTTGCAATCATTCAAGAAAGGTCTCTTCAGTTTGTACCATTGAAGAGGAATACTTTGGGAGAAAAATTACCCCTTCTTTAAGCATGAGGCATTCAGTAAAGGTGCCTTTAGTGAGGGCAATGTTATTGAAGCACAACTGAAAAGTACGATGATAACAAATAACATGTCCAACAAAAATAAACAATTTTGTCCATCTGTTCAATATTTATGAAAGTTAGCTTCTTATTCGTCTTCTTCAATGTATTTTAATTTGTCTGAGCAATAAGTACATCACTCAAACTCAACAAGAGGACAGATCCCCCCCCTTTTGGAGCAAGTACCAAATTCAAAGCGATTCGATTTTGCGCAGTTACCATTTTCACATTTGCAATAATTTTAACATTCATTTCTGCTAAACAATCCAGTTTCATTCACAAGCAGTTCCAGAGCAACTGCCATTACTTATTTATTTATTTCCAGCGAACTTAGCACTTCCGTGTTGAGAAAAGATGGTCGAGTCAGTGTTAGAAATACCTCAACTTACTTAAGTAACGTCGAAGAAGGACCACTGAATCAAAAATCATGCATCTGTCCAATTAATCAGAAAACAGGTAATATTTTATTTGGCTTGTGGCATCATTGTACTCTTTTCAATGATATAATTCTTACACTCTGACCGATTTAGCATTCATTTCACATGCTAATGCCTTCTGTGCTTGGCATGATTCTTGATTATCCTTTTTGTTTTTGTCTTTCCACAAACTATGGAGGCATTTTACTTAAATTACATTTAGGCCGGTACCAGCTTATAATCAGTGAGAGCAATACAATTGCAATACATGGTACAATTCAGAATTCCATTAATTGCTGTTGGTCCAGCCATTCTTTCCATTATTGTTATGTAAATACCATGCTGATTTCCCATACATATTGATTTTCCCTTACAGTTAACTTATGATTCCTAATATATACTGTTGACCAATCTGTCGATCAATTTAATAACATCGGTCCTCATTCAATACCGTATTATGTAAGTTCCTCAACTTCATATATTATCTCGATTCAATTCTCAGTAACTTTTTTTTTACCCTCAATTAATAGATCAACAAGGTCCATTGGCTACAGTGATTGATAATATATCAATCAATCAATACAAGTTATCAATAACCAATGGTGTACCTGACTGTGATATAACCGATCATTTCCATGTGTCCCAAGTTACTGGTTTTAAATTGTACTGCTGTTCCAAAAGTGCGGATACCACGAGACTTGTATGATAAAGGTTTCTCAATTTGTAATTCAAAAACAAAATTTGATATTATAACCAAAAGAAACATGATGGTTTGAATACCATTATGAATTGTAATGGAGGAAAAGACACAATGAACACAAAAATCTTGTGTTCTCAACGAGTTATTTTTCCCTTTTATGAGCTGAGTGAAAGTAATTAACTAAGTTACCTTGCACAACTTCCATTAGTTACCAACTGTTCCCCATGTTTATGCATGTGACAACAAACCCAGTGCATGCAAACATTATCACGGGCATCACTACAATACAGGTCAAAGCACACTGGAAATTCAAAGCTAGGTTGCACATTATTACATAATTAACAGGAGTAATTAAACAAGTAGCATGGCTATCATTGTAGACACAGGGTGATTCTTTTGGAAGTCTTTTTCGGGCTCTCATTTCTGCGAACTCCCCCAGAGTAGGAGTTCCATGCCGCTCGGCCTTGACGTCACGGGTGCGAGTTGCCGAGCTGCGGACCACACTGGCTGCAGAGCGTCCATTTGGGAACAAAACTTGACAACATTATTGAGAGATACAAAATTTCTCCAAACAGTTTAAACATGATCAAATGCTAACGTCGTTTCATTGATCTGATGAGCGTCTATTTCTTTTATGGTCAATGGAGCTGAAATATCTCAAAAAATAATCTGTAATCAACCTTTCTCATCACTATTTGGAATTCCATCAACATTTAAAATCTCTGACATTGTCCATTTCTTTTATCCACTTCTCTCTCACCTATACAGCAAAATGCTGCAATATCCTATCACACATACTCTAGCCATCCAATCACTTCCTCTGACCATTTGAGTACAAATCCATTCCTTTAACAAAACAAATAAATACAGTTTAAACCTGTGTTTTTAAACGGGTGTACAAAAATTGTCAAGTAATTTGTCAAAGTTGAGTCACCAGGCAAAAGGCACTCCAAATTGCAGCTCAAAACACTCCGTCCATGCACGCAGCTATCTCATTTGGAACCTCCACCATCTTTTCCCCAAATAATGTTTAACCTTACTGTGGGGGAAGCGTGGCAGGATTTGAACCTGCTGTTAGCTCGCACTCAACTGGTCCCTCTTTGCCTGATTGGCTACTCCAGATGACAATTAGGTTCAAACTCCACCTTTGGAGTGCATTATTTATCCAATTTCGCTTAAACAGCTTTGTAGTCTATCATTGTGACAATGAACAAAATTGTTGTCCAATTAAGTCTGATTCTTGAATTAACCTCACGCATAGAGGCACATATAAAGTCACCACAGATGTTTTTGCTCTCTGCTATTCGTGCCGGCAGCTGACCTTGGCAGACAAGCTTGCAGATCAAAAGGCTTTTTTATTTTGCTTAATGTTTAGCTTGTTACATGTCTTTGTCCTGTATTTTAACCCAATTTTCTTCACCACCTGATGCATTTGGTTTGCAGATCAATCATAATAAGCAAGGAATTTTGCCTGCCTTAGTCGATTGAAGGGTTACACTGGGTGGTTTGCCATTGCCATTAAGAGACTAATGAAGACAGCACGCCTAGTTTAACATCCATCCGAGGGATCATATATCATTTGTGAATTGCCCTATGTGCTAAACACCAATAGGGAGTTTGGGAGATGGTTGTGACTTTAAACTTCACATTTATCTGAGAGTCATCTGTGTGGTATAAATCCTCGTTCATCACAAGGTACCAAAATCATACATAACTACTTTACAAATCACTTTAAAATCATTCCAAATCACATTTCTCCATATCAATCACATTTTAAGTTCAATGGCTACAAATCAAATCAACATTTTGGAAACATTTCTCTTATGGCTCTGAGCACAGCATGCACATTTCAACACAGTAGTCCCCCAACCCCCCTTTGGATCTGCATATGAATTGATAAGCATTTGGCAAAAGAACTCAAAACTATAATACGTGTCCGCTTTGGGTGAGAGGAACAGAATGACACAATGTTGGCAAAAGTTTGCAGTGTTATCAACCAGGTCACCCTGTTTCTATGCAGTGAGCAAGACCTTTCTTCAGCGTAAGATATTCCTTTTATCACCATGTCGGTTCGCAGACTCTTGGGAAAAGGGAAGCATTACTGATAGCCAATTCGACGATACAAAGTACAAAAAATTAAATCTACAAAGTACCAGCAACAATTATAATTGAGAGTACATGAATATCATTATTTTTCTTCCACACTATCCTCTCCATCCCTTCCACCCATTCCTTCCTTTCCTCCATCTCATCTATCCCTTTCATCCATCCCTTCATTCCATCCATCCTTTCCCCCCATCTGTTTATTTGTCCTCGCTTCCCCACCCCTCCTTCCTTTCTCTCCTCCCACTCTCTCTCCAACATCTCTCCCCCCTCTTTAATTTTTTTTTGTTTTATTATGTATTCACTGTCGAGGCTCGTACGAGAACTAACACACAGAACGTACAACAAGGGGAGCAGGAGACGATAAGGAGGTGGGGGGGGGGGAGGGAAGCAAAAAACAGTGTGGTACAGACATGAGATGTGGCGGGGTACACAGAGAAAACAAGATGGACACCGCAGGGACTTTCAGGAAGGAAAGCAGGGAATTTGAAGGAGGTGGGCTTGGGTGGATTGTCGGGGGTAGAAAAGATCATGGTTTTGGATGGGGGAAAATAAGAGATGGTGGTGAACAGCTGTTTTGAAGACCTGTCGGGAAGAGTGGGATTGAAGAGAGTGTGGGAGTTTGTTTCAAAGGCGGGAAAATGAGGAATGAAAGAGTGAAGGTGAGCAGTGATTCTTGATTTTGGTAGTTTTACCAGAAGGGGGTTTCTGGCGGTTCCTGAGCACCCTGCAGAAATATGAGGGGGCGGGGTGGGGGGGTGAGGCCAGAGTGGAGACGGTAGAAGACAGACAGACCACCAACCTGCCTGCAGTGAGAGACCCAAAGACTCAGCCTCATTGCGGGAGATACCAATGATCCGAAATGCCTTGGTTTCCACAGCGTGAAGCCGAGAAAGGTGAGAGGCGGGAGCACCAGCCCAGAGGGGAGAGCAGTACTCCATCAGGTTGCGGACGAAAGCTTTGTATGTGGTCAGGAGCTCAGATGTGCCAAGGAAGGACTTTGCATGACAGAGGATACCCAGTCGGCGACAAGCTTCGGAGGCCAGGTTGGAAATGTGGCTTTCCCAAGAAAGATCATGGCAAATCGTGAGATTCAGAAGCTTGAATGAAAGGATTTCTTCAAGAGGATGTTTGAGAAAGTAGATGGGGAGGGGTTCCAGATGGTTCTTTTGGTGAGACATAGTGAGAGTGTGAGATTTGCCAGGGTTGAAAGACATGTTCCAGTGTTCCACATGTTGGACCAGGTTGTGATTTTTATCAGGATCTGCAGAAAGTGAAGAAGCTGCTGCTTGCCGATCTGATGGATGGCAGATGGTAAGCCGAGGGTGGTGTCATCAGCAAAGAGATAAAGAGTATTTTCCAGAGAGTCAGAGAGATCATTGATGAAAACTAGAAAAGGAACAGGGTCCAGAACACTGCTTTGAGGAACTCGAGCCTGGACGGGAAGAGGGAATGAGAGAACTCCATTAAGGGCCACACGTTGGCTGTGACGGGAGAAGAAGTCTGCGAGCCATGAGTGGAGATGTCCTTAGATACCATAGGAAGAGAGTTTGGTGAGCAGGGCAGGGTGCCAGACCATATCGAAGGCATGCATTATGTCTGGGGAGATGGCTCTGATTTAATGTCTGGCATTGAGGATCTCCATCCATTGTTGGGAGAGCAGAAGCAGCATATGCAGGGTAGAGTGACCTGGTCTGAAACCAAATTGATTATCAGAAATCAAGCCATTTTGATAAGAGAAAGGATTTAATGTCTGAAGCGATGATGGATTCCATGACCTTGCTGATGATTTGGAGAAGGCAGGTCTGTAGTTGCAGGGATCTATTTTTGCACCTTTTTTATGCAGAGCGATAATGTTTGCTGATTTCCTGCCAGATGAGATATATGTATGTATATATATATATATATATGTATATATATATATATATATATATATATATATATATATATATATATATATATATGTGTATATATATATGTATATATACACACACATGTATATATATATATATATATATATATATATATATATATATATATATATATATATATATATATATATATATATATATATGTATGTATATATGTATACCTTGACATACGAATGCACTAACTTACGAGTATTCCTAGTTACGAGTCGTTGCTTGGACGATTTTTTGCTTTGTGTTACGAGTATAAATCCGAGTTAAGAGTGGAGCGTGCTTTGAGACGCGCGCTGCCAAGCAAGCGAACACCCGCATCTCCCGCCTTTTCACGCATGTCCCGCCACTCACTCGTTCAGTTCTCTTGGTTATCTCCTTGAGTAGGGTCGTACCGTAGTAATCTGCGTTGTGTTTAGCTCTTGTTTTTTCATTGGTGCAGTTATTTTGCCAAATTTCTTTGTTGCAACTCAACCATGAGTCCTAAAAAAGTAACTGCAAATGACAGTGCTAAGAAGAAACGAATGATGTCGCTTGAAATGAAGCGTGAAATCATTGCAAAACATGAACGTAGAGTCCGTGTTGTCGAGTTGGCGAGGGAGTTTGAGCGTAGAACTTCAACGATATGTACTATTCTCAAGCAGAAGGATTCGTTGAAGGCTATAATGCCAGCCAAGGGCGGTACGATTATTTCGAAGCTGCGGACCTCTTTTCATGAAAAGATGGAGAAGCTGCTTTTGGTGTGGGTGAGGGAGAAGGAGCTCGCAGGAGATACCGTGACGGAGGCTATCGTTTGCGAGAAGGCACGAGTCATTTACGGTGACTTGTTGAAGCAGACACCAGGAACTTCAACGGACGTGGCATCACAAGAGTCGTTTTAAGCCAGTCGGGGCTGGTTCGACAACTTTAAGAAGAGATCTGGCATTCACTCCGTCGTGAGGCATAGTGATGCAGCGAGCTCTGATACGAAGGCAGCGGAAGATTACCTGAAAACTTTCGCTGAATTGATAGAGGCCGAGGGATACGTCCCCCAACAAGTCTTCAACTGTGACGAGTCAGGGTTATTTTGGAAGAAGATGCCAAAGAAGACTTGTATAACAGCAGAGGAGAAGAAGATGCCAGGCCACAAACCCACGAAAGATAGGTTAACCCTCACATTGTGCGATAATGCCAGTGGTGACTGCAAGATTAAGCCACTGCTCGTATACCATTCGGAAAATCCCCGAGCCTTTAAGTCCCACAAAATTTTAAAAGAAAAACTGCAGATTATGTGGTGGGCAAACCCGAAGGCGTGGGTCACGAGACAGTTCTTCGTTGATTGGGTAAACCTGGTCTTTGGTCCTTCCGTTAAAAAGTACCTCCTTGAAAATAACTTACCCCTGCAAGCCCTTCTTGTCCTTGACAATGCTCCTGCTCACACACCGAACCTCGAAGACGACATCCTTGAAGAGTTCTCTTTTATTAATGTTCTCTACCTTCCACCTAACACCACCCCTCTCCTCCAGCCCATGGACCAGCAGGTGATTGCTAATTTCAAGAAGCTCTTCACGAAGCACATTTTCCACCGCTGCTTTGATGTCTGCCGCACATTTCTGCCGCCGCCTCAAAGGGCGGAGGAGCTCCTTGTGAGCCAACGGCCATCCATATCTAGTGCCCAACTGTGTCTGCGGATGTCCTCCTGCAGTTGGGTCACTTCTTATTAGGAGGTTGGTGGCAGGATTTGCACTCCGGCCACTGTAAAACCCTTCATTCCGCAAAACGCAAAACGCAAAAAAAATCTGAAAACCCACTCCGTGGGAGTACCTCCTGTGCAGCTTCCCTTCGCAGGGCAGCTCACCGGATGACGGGATTGGGGCAAAGCCTTCGGGACCCCCAATCTTTGATAGGAGGGAAACCACGGGGTAACATCCCTGGGTCAGATTGCGGGAGAGTGTGTCGGAGTGGTGCTGAGGTGTCGTCCACCAGACGGCGGTCTCCTTGGGTTAACCTGAGGCGTCCCTTCGGGTGGGTGCCTGGAATGTCCTATCCCTAAGAGAGGATGATCACCTGTCTCTGTTATCATCTGAGCTCAAGCGTTTGGACATCGTTATTGCAGCTCTCTCTGAGGTTCGGAGACCAGATTGCGGAGAGATAATGGTGGGTGGTTACACCTACTATTGGTCTGGTCGCTCTGATGGTTACCATACCCAAGGAGTTGCTGTAGCTGTGTCCAATAAGCTGACCCCAATGATAATTGAGGTAACACCGGTCAACGAGCGTATTATGAGATTAAGGATTCGTCACTCCTTAGGTGTCATTTCCCTGGTCTCTGTTTATGCTCCGACTGAGGCGAGTGATCTCACCGTGAAGGATGCATTCTACGCCACACTCGAGTCTGTGGTTGATCAGTGCCCCAGACGAGATACACTTCTAGTCTTGGGAGATTTCAATGCATCGACTGGAACTGATAGGGACGGTTATGAGGTGCGTGTTGGTCCCCATGGGTCAGGAACTATGAACCAGAATGGCACTAAGTTCCTTGACTTTGCAAGAAGTCATGGACTTAGGGTGGCTGGTTCATGGTTTCAGCGCCCACAAGCTCATCGCTGGACTTGGTATTCCAACGCTGGCGGTGTGGCAAAGGAGATTGACCATGTCCTCATTGACGGTCGTTGGAGGATGATCCAGAACTGCAGGGTTCACCGGAGTGCTCAGTTCCTCAATACTGACCACAGGCTTGTTGTAGCAACTCTAAAGCTGCACCTTAAATCCTGGAGAATGGTACCATCCCAGCCGAGGCTGGATGTTGCCAAGCTCAGGGATGAGAGAGTAACTGAGGAGTTTGCGAACAGGCTGAGTGGACACTTGGGGGGTCTGGGTACTTTGGGGGGTCCTGAAGAGTTGTGGAGCGCCTTCAAGACCACCGTCCTTGATGTTGCCGGTGGATGCCTTGGAGCTCACCGCAGGGCAAAGAAGAATTTTGTCTCTCAAGGGACACTGGATACCATTGACCAGAGTCGCAGGGCCAGGCTGAATGGCAGAGCTGAGCTGTTCAGGGAGCTGAGGCGTAAAACTGTACGTGCACTGAGGGTGGACAAGGAGGCCTATGTGCGAGGAATCTGTGAGGGGGTAGAGCATCACCTGTGGACAGGTGATTCTCGTCCCGCTTACAGGGGAATTCGCGCATTACGTTCATCCAAGCCCATCCCTCGGAGCACTACAGTTCGAGCAGAGAGTGGTAGGCTCTTGACAGAGGAGTCTGAAGTGAAGGCCCGCTGGGCCGGTTACTTTGAGCAGTTGTACCAGGCTGATCCCCCAACTGTCGAGTTGGACGTCAAGGGTGTTACAATCCCTGTTGCTGACCCTCGAATCAACTGTGGTCCACCTACGCTTGTGGAAACACGGGCTGCGGTGAACCAGTTGAAACGGGGCAAAGCTCCAGGGATCTGTGGCATCCATGCCGAACTTCTCAAGGCTGGTGGAAATGCTGCACTCGTGTCGTTGCATGCAGTTTTGTGCTCTGCCTGGAACACAGGCATCATCCCAACTGACTGGAAGAGGGGCCTTGTTGTCCCTCTCTGGAAAGGGAAGGGTGATCGCCAAGACTGCAACAACTACCGAGGGGTGACGCTGCTCTCAGTGCCGGGCAAGGTCTTTGCTCGGATAATTCTCGATAGGGTTCGCCACCATCTGCTTGAGCACCAGCGTCCAGAGCAGTCAGGCTTTACACCAAAGAGGTCAACGATTGACCGTATCCTTGCACTTCGTGTCCTCACCGAACGCAGACGAGAGTTTCGGCAGGGGCTGCTTGAAGCCTATGTTGATCTCTGTAAAGCGTTTGATTCAGTGAATCGGGATGTCCTCTGGAGGATTCTTGGTCTTCGTGGGGTGCCACCAAAACTGATCGATCTGATGTCTGAACTCTACTCTGGTACTGAGAGTGCTGTGAAGTGTGGTGGTACCATCTCTGACTTATTTCCAGTTGTTACTGGAGTTCGTCAGGGATGTGTACTTGCCCCCACACTTTTCAGCACTTGTATGGACTGGATTCTAGGGAGGATGTCGGAGAGATCAAGTTTCGGTGCGTCATTTGGGAATGTCAATATCTCGGACCTTGACTTTGCAGATGATGCAGTCATCTTTGCGGAGACTTTAGACATCCTCTTGGGGGCCCTCGAGGTGCTGAATGAGGAGTCGGAGCCGTTGGGATTACGGGTTTCTTGGGTCAAAACTAAGATCCAGGCTTTCGGTGACATCTTGGATGCTGCTGTCCTGTCTGTGTCTGTTTGTGGTGAGGATGTTGAGGTCGTGGAGAGATTCACTTACCTTGGCAGTGATATTCATGTCTCTGCTGGCTGCGAGTCAGAGGTCAATAGACGTCTGGGTCGGTCCTGGGGAGTCATGGATTCACTGGATCATGGGGTGTGGCGCTGCCGGTACCTGTGCGGGAGGACGAAAGTCCGAGTCTTCAGGTCCTTGGTACTTCCAGTCTTGCTCTATGGGTGCGAGACTTGGACTCTGACCAAGGATCTGAGACGGAGACTTAATTCCTTTGGTACCAGGTCTCTTCGGAGAATCCTTGGCTATCGCTGGTCGGATTTTGTGTCCAACGAGCGGTTGCTGAGAGAGACTCAGATGAGATTTGTTACCTGCATAGTCCGTGAGCGTCAGTTGCGGCTGTATGGACATGTGGCTCGTTTTCCTGACTCTGATCCTGCTCACCAGATTTTCTCAGCGAGGGAGTCTCATGAGTGGAGGAGGCCAGTGGGTCGACCACGTGCCTCATGGTTGCAACAGGTTGACCATCATCTCAAGGAGATGGGGATGGGCCTGGCATCTGCCTGCGGGATGGCCAGACGGAGGCCCCTGGAGTACCGGCGGAAAGTGGACGCAGCGACGTGCTGTTCTGGCACATGCTCCCATACCTGACCTGACTTGACCTTTGATGTAACGGAGAACACAGACCTCACCCTTCGAGAGTTCTGGAAGGAGCATTATAACATCGTGATATGCCTCAGATTTATCGATATGGCTTGACAGGATGTTACAAGGAGGACCTTGAACTCTGCATGGAAGAAGCTGTGGCCTGAGGCTGTGTCCGAAAGGGACTTTGAAGGCTTCCAACATGAAGCGGAAGTGATAGAGGAGATTGTGAGCCTCGGAAAGTCCATGGGCCTGGAGGTGGATGAAGGAGAGATGTAAACGAGCTCGTCGAGGAGCACTCCGAGGAAGTGTCTACGGAGCAGTTAAAGGAGCTACAGGAGATGCAGCATACAGATGTTTTGGAGGAAATTGGGGGTAGTACGGTGGAGATAGAGGAGGAGGAGGTTATCTCTACAAAGGAGATACAGGAGATGTTGAGAATGTGGGAGAAAATTTCAGAATTTATAGAAAAGAAGCATCCAGAAAAAGTGGCAACTGGTCGTGCGTTGGCGTTGTGTAATGACACTTTCCGAATGCATTTCAGAAAAATTCTGAAGTGAAGGAAGAAGCAAACCACCATGGATAGGTTTTTATTGAAACGCCCTGCAGATCAGAGTCAAAAAAGCGTGTCGAAAAAGCAAAAAATCAATGAAAAAGATGCAAACGTCACTGATGAAGTTGAAAACATCACCAACGAAGATTAAGTGTAAGTGAAAAATAATAATGTAGCATTAAAGTTTAGCGATAAGTGAAGTGAAAAAACAAATGAAAAAAAAATTGTAGCAATTAAGTTTAGCGATAAAGTGTGATGAGACCTTCA
The DNA here is from genome assembly GCF_056783735.1 of Eptatretus burgeri. Classification (NCBI taxonomy): domain Eukaryota; kingdom Metazoa; phylum Chordata; class Myxini; order Myxiniformes; family Myxinidae; genus Eptatretus; species Eptatretus burgeri. Next base: position 163,473,315 of record NC_140961.1, read on the forward strand.
AATCTCCTCCGCCTATCTCCTCCACCACCACCTCCACCACTGCCGCCACCTCCACCACCACCTCCACCAGCATCTTCCGTAAGCCGAAGTCGTCTCATCTCCAAGGTAAATACAATTTATAAAACCAGTTCATTTATTTATATTCTATTTTATTATCTTTGTATTATGTTTTGTATCAATTATTTATTATTTATAAATACATTTCTCATTTTTAAAACTACGTCACAAAGAAATTAGGGTGTTTTTTGGGGGGCTGCAACTGATTAATGGTATTGTAATTAATTTCAATTGGGAAAATTGTTTTGATATATGAGCAAACCGAGTTACGAGCTAGGTCACAGAATGAATTCAACTCATATGTCAAGGTATTACTATATATATATATATATATATATATATATATATATATATATATATATATATATATATATATATATATATATATATATATATATATATATATATATATATATATATATATATATATATATATATATATATATATATATATATATATGTATATATATATATATATATATATATATATATATATATATATATATATATATATATATATATATATATATATATATATATATATATATATATATATATATATATATATATATATATATATATATATATATATATATATATGTATATATATATATATATATATATATATGTATATATATACATACATATATTGACAGATATAGATACTTTTGTATACTATTATTGTAAAAGTATCAAAACACACCAGAAAAAGCACACTCCATAAAAACAAATGCAAAAAGTTTTTCAGCAAAAATAACTTCAACAAAAGCATTATAAACAAGTGGTGCCAGGCACAACAAATCCTGCCCATTTGAGGCATAAAGTTATTTTGGGGATCAAATTTAAATTTGATACATCCTTCACCTGAATGTTGATTATAAGGAATAGAATAAGGAATATTTTAGTCTTAGTTTGAAGTCAATTAAACCATTTTTGACGAAGTTATGAGCGAAAAACGATTCTGACCTTTTTGTGACCTTGACCTATGACCTAATTGGACCCAAAAGTTAATGGGGTCGTCCGAGGTTCATTACCCACCTGTGGATACAATTTGACAGTGTTTGAGCCAGCCGTTTTCCCGTAAAGTTATATTTTCCTTTCCATGTTTTAGTTTTAATGGAAAATTTGTAATTTTGACCGACGACCCTGACCCCCAAATTTTCGGACCCCACCGATTTTGACAAATATGCATTTTTCGCTGTAGGAATGGGTAGGATTATAAGTGACAAATACAATAAGGTTCACTATAAGCTTAGCTTGAAGTTAATCAGATCATTTTTGATGAAGTTATGAGCGAAAAACGATTTTGATCTTTTCGTGACCTTGACCTTGACCTTTGATCCAATTGGACCCAAAAGTTAATGGGGTTGTCCGAGGTTCATTACCCACCTGTGGATTAAATTTGATAGTGTTTGCTAAAGCCGTTTTGCCGTAAAGTTGCTAACAGACAGACAAACAAACAAACCGGACGATTACAATATCCTTCCCTCCCTCTGGGGGGCGGGATAACAAGGATGTATGTTCATGTCATGCACACCACAGAATGATACACAAGTAAGTGCAAAAATGCAAAAAGTAAGTGTACGTACGTTACACTTTTACAAAACAGATTACATAACAAAAAGAAGCTCAAAACCTCATCAGTGTACCACTGATACACCACAATATCCAGGCTCAAAAGATAAGCCTGCTCCATTTTTACTCGTGCCGAAACCATATCTTTAAAGCAGAAAAGCACATTTACATTTCTTCCCTTCAATTTTGCTTTCCTGGTTTTATAAATTGCCAGTTTAGCAATATCCAACAGAAAAGACAAAAACGAGGGTGTTGGTTTACTCTTAGAATTCCCCTCAATTCCATAAATAAAGACTGGAGAGGAAAAAACAAAATTTAATTTATAGAAAAGCTGTTGAAGGAAGAGAGGATTACCAATCTCTTTCATTCAGTAAAAGTGTGGGCCACATTTTCAATTACATCACAAACAAAAAGGACAAAAAATCGGAACAGAAGAGTTCAACTTATGGAATGATGTCTGTGTGGCCAGGGCTTGATGTGCGAGTCTCCAATTTCGGTCTCCAGTTTACAAGTTTCACAGGTTGTCTAGTTGTCACTAAAACAGATAAAACATCATTATTACTATATTTCATCAGAACACAAATGTATCTAAGAAAATGAACATTCCCAAGGGATCCTCTCAACTACAGCATATTCCATAAATTTAATATATTTTGTCTTGTGGGCAGAATGCCTTTATTATCAGACTGATTACAGGTACTCCAAAAGGAAATCCACTTCTACAAAGCCTTCAGGGCACCACAGTTCAGGAGTTTGCACAGTCGGTCCAGGTGAGAAGAGAGCGGAAACAGAATGCAGAATGACGTAGTTGAGTCCACGTAGTACCAAATGTGTGCTGCTCTGCCTGTTGCTGCCAGATGAATCAACTTCGACAGTTGGACATGACTCCGCTCCTCTCGAATGTTTTCCTTTTCTCAGTTGTGACTGCTCGACTCACTTAAACTCTCCCAGTATCTTCTTAACTGCCGTTATCCCCATATTTGTTCACTTCAGATCCCAACTGTCACTGAAATGTCTCTCAAATTATCTCTTGCCATACTCCCCCCTCAATCCATGTTTGAATCGGTCAAACAATCAGACGGACCAAATCGAGTAACAGTGCGTTTGAATCGGTGTTGGGAAAGGATATGAATTTAATCTTCAAACGTCCCACCCTCAAGCTGGCAGTTTGCTTTGAGATCAAATCTTGACAAGAAATCAGTAATGGTCTGAAAAAGAAAAGACTTACCCTGTGCTATGCACTTGTGTAAGGCATTTGTTCTCCTCCAAAGTTGGAGACAGGGGACATCAAAACGAGCTCCGTCCAACTGACTGATCATCTGTCGATGAATGATCATCCGTCCATTTAATTTTGCGGACGCGACATTTCAAAAACCGTTAAACATTTCACTTTCATATTGCAGATACCTATTCCTCATGATATTATCTCAACCTGATGAGAGCACGGCTGTGATTGTCTGAATTATGTTGCCATGGCAACCATCTCGGTAAGTTGATTTATGCAGGCGATATTTCAAAAACGGATCAAGATCGAGCTTTCATATGATACAGATCTATTCCTCATACCACCTGGAGTATCAACTCCTTGTTCTTATCAATGGAGTTATTGTGAAGTTTTAGCCTTACTCTCCCGTAAAATCATCGTGTGTGTGTGTGTGTGTGTGTGTGTGTGTGTGTGTGTGTGTGTGTGTGTGTGTGTGTGTGTGTGTGTGTGTGTGTGTGTGTGTGTGTGTGTGTGTGTGTGTGTGTGTGTGTGTGTGTGTGTGTGTGTGTGTGTGTGTCAGTGTGTCAGTGTGTCAGTGTGTCAGTGTGTCAGTGTGTCAGTGTGTCAGTGTGTCAGTGTGTCAGTGTGTCAGTGTCAGTCAGACCCATGATTTGTTTTGTTCATTACCTGTCAACTATTGTAGATTATCTGGAAAGAGAAGAGCTCAAATTGCCATCTTATTTTACAGTTGCACAACTTTGTGTTAACATTTAAAGCAAAGAATTGCGACTTGCACTTTTTATTTATACTAGCCGAAACCCCGTCACAGACGGATTCCGTTCATTCAACCACCCTCACCAGCTCACCCACACTTGAGGGACATGGACTGGACAGGGCGTGCTTGCCCCTGCCTACTCATCCCCCACCCCTGCCCCATCCCCCCCCTCCGCCTTCAATTTGCTTACCCCCGCCCAAAAATTTAATTACCCCAGCCCCGTCCCCCTCTTCACTCCACGCCCCACCCCCCGTTTCTTGATTCCCCACCCCATTTGCCCTCGGGCCCCCGCCCACTCGTCCCCCGCCCCATTTCCCCCCCCCCCCATCTCCCGCTTTCAATTTGCTTACCCCCGCCCAAAAATCTGCTTACCTTGCCTCCCGCCTCTTCACTCCCTGCCCCCGCCTCTTCACTCCTCGCCCCCATCTCAACGAAAAGTGTTTATTCTGCTTCAGAGTTGAAAGTTGACTATTGCCACTATGTGCGATGCACTCTTACAGGTACGAAGTTTCTTTCAGTCCAGGTCACAGTACCGAGAAAAACGTGACGCGACCGCTCGGAGGAGCACAATATTGGTCCTTCAGTATTAATATATGGATTTAAAAGTGAACACAGTTACGATATGCATAACATTTTACTACCTCCGTCACTGAAGGTGGAGGAGGTTATGTTTTCATACCTGTCTGTTTGTTTAGCTCTGTCTGTCTGTGCACAGGACATCTCAAAAGTTGTGGAAGGATTCAGGTGAAATTTGGTGGACAGGTTGGCAAGGATGAATTCATTACATTTTGGTGAAGAACTGGATAAAGATCGGGATACTCGAATTTCTTAAGTGATTCCTTCACCATTGAGATATGGGGCCAAAAACGATATAATACGACATCTCAAAAAGTTACGGACATATTCGTATGACACTCGGTGGACAGGTTGGAAATTGTGACAAGCACGAATCGATTCGATTTTGTTAAAGATCCGGATCAGGTTAGCTGAGCCACTGAAGGTGGATGGAGGTCATGTTTTCACCGTCTGTTTGCCTGTGTGTCACTTACGAAATCATTTCGCTCAGTACGTTGGTTTGTGGGGGCTCTTTGTTGTCTGTTTGTCACACAATTTTTGTCCACAGCTTTGAAGCAATGGTTCTGAAATTTTTTGAGTATGTCGGTGATTGGCCAAGGACAGCAACACGCAGTTTAGATCAGGATCCAGATCCAGTTGTGGATACGAGAATTTTTTAAGTGATCCTTTTTCATTTTTAGATGGGACCAAAAATGATGTGCAGGTACTGTGTAGCTGTGTAGCACGATATTTCAAAAAGTTGGAGACGGATTCGGATGAAACTTGGTGGAATAGGTTGGGTGTGTGACAAGGACGAATCAATTAGATATTGGTTCAAATACGAATCCCTATCCAGAAAGGAGAATTTTTCATAATTTTTTCAAGTGATTCTTCACTATTGAGAGATGGGGCTTAAAACGAGAAATAGAACGATATCTCAAAAAGGTGCGGACAAATTATGACAAAAATTAAGTGGATGAGTTGGTTAAATGACAAGAACAAGCCGATTTGATTTTGATTCAGGTCCTGATCGAGCCTATCATTGGGATACAAAATATAAACTGTTCAGCCTGTGGGAGACATACGCTGTTCCCCATGCCGTTCTAGTTCGTTCTGTTTCGCCAAGTGGCATTCTACAAGCAGATACCCGTCTAAGACGGGTATGGGGAACAGAACGGATCACAATACTTGGTTACGGGAGTTTCTTTGGATGTTTTGCGCCGCATTCAACAGCTCAGTTCATATTGGTGACGTGACTGGATGCCCATGGTAGCGTTTGAGACCGGTTGCTTTAGATTGTTGGCTTTGACACATAGTGCCGGATGAGTAACCCGAACAATTTGACATATTAATCGTTTCTATATTACCTCCATCAACAGATTAACAACATGGCAGGATAAAAGTCATAAATGCTGAGTTGAACAAACGTCCTGAACTCATGGACTTAGTTAAGTAAAGCACGTCGTCTGGGACCCAGCCGTCGGTTTGCCGGAGAACTCTGCGGATTGTGACGTCATCAATTCCCTTTGAGAATTCTATCTATATTCGATTTTTTTGAATCCGCTATCACCTGCGTCAATACATGGAACACATAATGTGAAGATTTCGGAAGTACGAACAGAATATGTTTGGAGAAAATGTGTTTGAAGTTCCAGGCTTGCCCCCATTATATTATGATGAGTGATTTCTAGTTTTTATTTGTTTGTTTGTCACACGATTTTTGTCCACAGTTTACAAACAATCTTTCTGAATTTTTTCTCAGATATGTGCGCTACCGAGTGGCATCCGAGTTTTAAATTCTGTGATTCCCTATCAGGTGCTGGAGTCCTTGGGACATACTACTGGTGTTGATATTGACACCAAGCAGGTGGAGGCGGAAATAACAGTGGCCAAGCTGGTGAAGGCGGAAATAGAAGTGGAGGAATCCAGACAGATGTTCACTGCAGGAGCAGATGGTAGCAAGAGCCCAGCCTCTTCTTCTGCTCCTCTTGCAGCAGCTTTGAATGCGGTAAAAATACATTTTAGATCAATTGTGCATGATTATTATAACTCGCAAAGAATCCTCCATAACAGATGGGTTAATTCCTCATTTCTTTGCTGTCTCGATGCATATCAGTGTGAGTTAATGGCCCCTGGGGTCCAGCAGTCAAGCGTGGGCTTTATGATGCATCTGCATTACGTACATGAGTACATCATTTGTAGATAATTGTATATGACTGTGGTTTTATGGCCCTCGGGGCTCCTGCCAATGAGACGGTGTTCTCCATGATTTTCAGGAATGAAGTGTAAATTGACAGATATCCTCATGCCGCTTGGGGGGTACTCCCACCAGGTGGCGATTATACGATACACATTTGCACATCGAGAATTGGGGTCATCTCCCACTAACTCTCCCACCCCCAGGCCCCAACACACCTACCAAACTGAACCCCACGCACGCCATGAATTACTTTTTACCACCCGGAACCTTCTCCTGAGTATAACCACCAGTTTTCGACTTGTTACGTCCAGCGATTCATGACTGCGTGGAAGTCTTCCAAACACAAACCGACACTTCTCCAAATATATGTGTCATGTGATCTTTCTTCCCATTGCTATGCTGACAGATTTCATCAAAAGACAGCACATTGTACTTCGCAAATATTCTGTTCTATTCACGCGAACATTTGCCCGAGGTCATTCTCCATCTGCTTGGAAGTCGGCTAAAATCACCTTCGTCAATCTTCTTCTTTTTCTTCTTCTTCTTCATGTTCTTGTTCTTCTTCGTGTTCTTGTTGTTCTTCGTGTTCTTGTTGTTCTTCGTGTTCTTGTTCTTCTTCGTGTTCTTGTTGTTCTTCGTGTTCTTGTTCGTGTTCTTGTTCTTCTTCGTGTTCTTCTTCTTCTTCTTTTTTGCCGTCTTCTTGTTCTTGTTCTTCTTCTTTTTCTCTGTCTTCTTGTTCTTCTTTTTCTTGTTCTTCTTCTTCCTCTTGTTCTTGTTCTTCCTCTTCTTGTTCGCGTTCTTCTTCCTCTTCTTGTTCGCGTTCTTCTTCCTCTTCTTGTTCGCGTTCTTCTTCCTCTTCTTGTTCGCGTTCTTCTTGTTGTTGTTCTTCTGCTTCTTTTTCTTGTTGTTCTTCTTGTTCTTATTCTTCTTCAACTGGCTTGCTGGGCCTGACATTCGACTAAGGCGAGGGCAGGAATTTGTAATTTTGCCAGCGTGCCGGCAATAGCTCGCCCACTCTTCGCGAAGGACGTCGTGGGATCTTTAACACCCACCAACTAATGCTAGCTGACAGGATCCCCATTAATTATGGTACACACCCTGCCTGTGAAATCCCGAGATGACAGTTTATTGCTGGACCGAGATTCGAACCTCGGCTCAACAGCTTAGAGGTGAGCGTGTGTACCTCTCAGCCATCCTGCCAACCGTCTTCATCGGCCATCGTTGTTGCTAATACATGGTGGAAGAAAAATAATCATTTCCTCTTTGCTGCGACTTGAGGACACCAGGGACCGCCAGTGACTCACGGGCCGCGTAATGAAGAACAGGGCTTTAGACCTTCAGGTCATCCAGGACCTTTTAAGCGCACACCACATTAACATCGATAGTCTTCTTGCAAAATGCAGACTATACCTTTTTTTTTCATCAAGTAATGCACAAACTCGACCTGCCCAGGGGGTGGATGCTTCTTATTCTTCTTGCGTTTGGCAGCTTGGCTGCCGGATAGCTCTCATTTTGTTAGGGCACGGCTGTGCCGCTGATGTTGTGCCCCTCTACCAGTACACTGGTACTTATTTTACCGACCTCAGAAGGATGACAGGCTGAGTCAACCCCACCCGGTGTTAGTTCAGTGCCACACTGACGCACAACGATTCGAATCATAACTGCCGTAGAAATTGAAGTGTCAACATCGCGGTCACACCTTGGAGAACTTGCCAGCGTATGCCGACCTAAGAAAAATGTGTCTAAAACGTTGGGGCACGTCAAATACGGTATGAGTAAGTTTGGTATATGTGAGTAGAATGCTAAAGTACGCTATCATACATCGTAGTAAGTAGAGTACGTCAAGAAATTTTAAACATGTTCAAAATTTTACGACGTACTCGGCGTATGACACGCGTTCCGCATGCGATGGGGATAAGTTTTACACACGATATGTGGACGCTTACACACGTTCACAAACGCTACTTATAAGCTACTCATAAGTCGAAACACGTCGCGGTAATGTCTTTTTTACGTGAAACTTATTTCTAACTTATGTTTAACGTGCTTTGAACCAATTCTTTACGTAGTCCCAACACACATCGACGTATGTAGACGTATTCCAATGACGTCTTCCGGTCGACAAAAAAAAAAAAATTAACGTGTTTCTAGCTTACAACTGCCATATAAAGACGTGTTCCCAGCGGTTTTGGGAATTGGTATCTAAAAATGCTGCTCATAAAAGGGGAACCCAACAGTGTTTTCGAGTCCTTTTTGAGTCGATGTCCATGTCAGCAGTAACAGTATCGGTATCAGTATTCGTATTAGTATTAGTAGTAGTTTGTTCATGTTGGCAGTAGTAGGTGAGTGTGAGGGGGAGGGTGTGGGTTATGATGGATCGTCCTTGCGTTTAACGATTTAACGATTTAAATGATAAACTCAACGATTTAAATGGCTGCATCTCCATGATTGAAAGTAGACGCGCTCAACAATTGGATTTTTTTTACACTCAACGACTTTTAAACGGTACCACTCAGCTATTTTCATTGTTTACAATGAAGGATTTAAATTGCTGTCACTCGCCTTTGTTTTTTGACGCTGGGGTTTTGAAATTTGAAGCGTTTCTTCTGAACGTGTTAAAACGCTCAAACTCGACTATTTTAAATAGACGCTGCCGATGGACAATTGGAATCATAGCCAAGCTAGACATCGAAGTGTGAACATCCTCGTCATGCCGAAGAAAAGTTTGAAGAATGCTGCAAATAAGTGTCCTGGCCGTGGCCGTGGACGCTGACGCAAGGACGATCCATTACACCGACGTGTTTCAGCCTATGAGTAACTTAAAAGTAACATCTGTCGATGTGTGGCAACGATCGCGTAACGTGCCAACAACACGTTAATCATAGGTTAGAAATAAGTTTCGGGTACGCTAAACATTACCTCGGCGTGTCTCAACTTATGATTAACTTACAAGTAGCATGTGTTGACGTCTGTCAACGATCGCAGACCGTGCATACAACTTGTGGCCAGCGTAGCGGAGCGTGTGAGTCATACGCCGGCATACGTCGTGAAATTTCAAGCATGAAAAAATTTCAGGACAACCAAAAAGTACAACGTTTAAAGCCAACGTACAACGACGTATGGCAGTGTTTTTCAGCGTGCTCTCAATGTTATCAAAACTTACCCATAACGTATTCACCGTGTGCCAGCGTTTTAGAAAAAAAATTCAAAAATCGGCATACGTTGGCTAAAACGTCAAGGTGTGACCGGGCCTTAACCGGGCCAGTATCCTGCTGCATCCTTCCTTTTCGACAAATGGTAGGTTATGGAGAAACAACAAATGCACACACTTTACCTGGCTGTCCCCTCCTTTTCTGGAAGGCTTACATGGGCCATGCGGTGCACACACCTGACACTGTCTCTCTTTCAACCCTCCGAGTCCTCCTCAAGACCCCACGTGAACACGAATACATCCTGTACCTCTAAAATATATCTGGGGCATGCACGCTTGCGTACTGCCCTGTTTATTCGTCAGCTCAACTGGAGCCGTAGCCAGATCTGTAAACTCAATGGGGAGCTACTTCAGCCCTAATCTTAACTGGCCCATCTCTGTTGGCTCCCCAGGTGGTGTCCGCTCTCCCTCCTCTTCATCCTCCACACATCGACACCCCTGTGCACCACACTCACCACATTCACACTCTGGCACATGCCTTTATTCACACATCCAAATGTTCTCCAGCACACACCCGACTGGGAAGACCACCTCCTCCCTCACACCCCCCCTTATCTGATCCAGTCTCCCATTACCTGGATGGAGTCATCCTCATCATTCATGGGTGCAACCACTTCCCCAGCGAAGATCACCAGCTCCACCACGCAGTCACACTCCTCTTCTGGCACTTGCCATCCTCCTGTTGGGTCACAACCACTTCAGACCCCACCACCACAACACATCCTTGCACCTCCTCTATCTCCTCCATTTCTTCTGCTATCATCCCTTCTGATGACCAGGCATCTGTCTGGGGGATGGCTAAATGGAGGCCCCTTGAGTACCTGCGGAAAGTAGACACAGCGACGCTCTGCTCCAGCACATGTTCCCATTCCTGACCTGGATTTCAAATCCCTAATTATATCTGATTTCTGCTTCCCTCTGCACCTTTTGTGGTTTCTCTTTACTCCTCCTACTCTCCATTATCTTCTCCTTTGATTTCCCCCTCCTGGTCTTCTCTCAGCTCACCCAGATTACCCACTAATCCTGCTTGGCCCACTGCCAACTGCTCTTGTGCGGCTCATAATTTGGCCTGGCTGACCTCCATTTTCCCTGGTTGGCATCTATTTGGCCCATCATTACTGCAAATTGCTGGTTTATGTCAAGCAGAAGCTGTGTTGCTGGACTACTGGAGGTTTCTGAGCTGCTGGGTAGGGGAGGCGACTCGACTGTGCCCTGTACTGGGTGCTCCAACTCCATTTCTTCTGGGGCCACAATGGTGTCAGCCCAATAATGCCCCTCCTCGATCAGAGAATGGTAGTTATTTTCCATCGCGCTTTTAAAATAAGAATTCCTTTTTATTTGAATTTAAGCCAATCTGCAATCCATCTTGTTTTGATTTTGATTTGAGGGGGTCTGTTTTTGCCCCTTAGCTCCGAACTGCACTCCTGACACCATTGTTAGGGAGTACACTGGTATAGGGTTTGAACCCCACTCCTCTAACACTCTTGTTACAGTTGTGTGGTCCTCAACGACTATCGTGCGTGTGGTGTAATTCCTGTAAGTGAATTACACAACACGCATGACGTCGCACTGCAACACTGTCACTTTCTCTAATGAGAATGACACTGCACATACAGAGATGCCAACTTTTGGAAATCAGAATTAGGGAGGATTTGCAACCGACACCAAATAATGTGCGCGAAGCGCACATCTCGAGCGCGGAGCGCTCGACCCTTGCGGCGGGGTCCAGGGCCCGCCTTAGGGCCCTGGAAGCTCTGGGGTTCTAGACGCTCTCTAGTGCCCTCTGAGCCCTATTTTGGAGCATTTAACATGTTAAGAATTCCCACTTTTTGAACAAAAAAAGGGGAAAATTGTGCACTTTTTAATGTTACATGTATGTTAATATTAGTAAGTTAGGGGACAATCAAAGATTAACAAAAAGCACAAAAGAAGCAATATTTTTCTTACCTTACTGGCTGGTACTACTGCTGCTTGCTTTTTCCATGGCAGCTTTGCTGAGTGACAGCTGTGTGGCTCTTTTAGCCCTTCTGATTATGTCTTTGCTGTATTCTCTCTGGTAGCAAGGGGTGCTATGAGCTAGTTTTTCAATTAAGAGAGCTTCCAGGGTTTTGACACTCAAATTGGGACGAAATTCAGTATGATTCTTCCGTACAAGACTGAGTGCCCGCTCACATGATGCGTTCGAATGAGGAATGACCAAGATTCCCTTCATCACTTTGCTCAAATTAGGATACTTCTTGGCACCAGTGCAGGGATCTGTGAGCTGTGAAATCCGATGCCACTGCTCATCCACTCTCACTGTCTCAGTAGCAATTGTAGCTATGGAGGCGTCTGCCTGGTAGTGAGCGAATTCACTCTCAAGACTGTCTATGTCACTATCACCGCCACTGAACAGACAGGGGAATTTCTTGATGAAAAACTCCACACAGTCAAACCCCACTTCTTGGTGTAGCTTAACATCCAGCACCTGAGCATGCTTGGCTAATTCATCATCTAGCGGCCAGGTTTTGAAGATGTAATTGCAGGCTTTCACATAATATGAGCGAACTGCACTGAAGAAACCTTGGATGTCTGACTCACTCAGAGTGAAGGTGGATTTCTTGAGACTCCTTTGTTCCCTTATATACAGTTTGGCATCGTTCCCAATCATGAGGTCCTCATCATTCTTCTGATGATTTCTGTCAGAGAATGGTACATTTACCAGAGCAACCGATGACACCGATGGTTTCAAAAACCGTACGAAGATATCTTTCAGAAGACCATTCAATTCTCCGTGCAGGAGATGAATACAGGGTTCGTCTCTTTGGAGCAGAAGATTCCCCTTCTCAAAAAGCTTGTTAGCATATCGAAGGAAGAAACAATAGAGTTTTGTTTGTGGAGACAAGAAGATCCTGTTGACACGTTTTTCTCTAGATTCCTGCACAGTGTTTGAGGAAGATGCGCTTTTAGTTGTAGAACTCGTAGTACACTTAGCCGCAGGGCGATCACACTTGCGTTTACTGCCAGCAGAAGAGGTCAGACTCGTAGTACCAGATCCAATTTTACGTTTGAGGAGAGAGCTTGAGGTAGGTGCAGCCAAGGAAGAAGACCTCTGATTCGAAGGTTTTGCTGAGCTTCTATCAAGTGATTTGGCAAAAGCAGAACTTAACTTGGGTCCTTCTTTACCTGTAGATGGGACTATCACAGTCTTTCTCGACTCTGAAGGGATCTGCTTTGTAGATGAACGTGATGAAGGGCCGGTGATGCTACCTGCTCTCAGCATTGGTTTTGGTGCTGTCCCTGCTGTCTTCTTCGCAGCAGATACTGCAGTGGTAGTGGTGAATGCTGCTCCACTAGTGCTTGATCCTGCAGTGCCAGTACTGGCAGTAGATACAGTGCCGTCCTTCTTGCTCGTTGTTAGAGTCTTGGCTACAGTTGGTTGCATTTTTCTTCGTACTTCTTCTTTGAAGAAGAGGCGAAGTGGCTCCCACTGTTCAATCAGCCTGTCTAGGCACTGACCAAGGGACAGCCACCTTGTTGCGACATGCTTCAGAATCTTGTGTGTCGGGGCATCACAGAGTTCTTGCAGTGCTTTCACTCCTTTGACGCGTTTACTACTTTTGTCCAAGTAGTAGTAAATATCGATGAGAAAGTCATCTAATTCAATGGGTAAGGCCTGAGCCGCCTTCTTGGCCGTATTGTGCATCATATGGCAAGGGCATCCCATGATGTAGCACTCTGGATTTTGTTTGTGGATATAAGCAGTGACTCCTTTGTGCTTGCCCACCATGACAGAGGCATTATCAGCACAAAAGAAAACACAATTTCCCCACGGAATTTTCCTGTCACTGAACTCATGATGAAGCAGTTTGAAAATGTTTTCTCCAGTGGAATCTTGTTTGCACGCAGGCAAACTTAGCAAACCTTGCTTCACAATCCCAGCACTGTTGTCATAGTACGAAATCAGGACAGGATATAGCTGGGCCTCACCACTGTCATTGCTACCGTCTGTAGCTAGTCTAGCAATATCGGCAATAGATGAAGCAGTAACATTTGACAACTCACCAATTATTGCTGAAGTTTTTGTTCTTGCACATCCATACTTTGAAGCAACTTTTGAATCTGGAAACATCTTTTGAAATAGAGGTCCAGCATGATCTGAGACTGATATGGGCAAGTTATGTTCCACAATAAATCCACTAAAGAGAAGTTCCGCTCGGGTAACATCCTCTTCCTCGCTTGTCCCTTGTTTGGTGAAATAATTCAGAAGTGTACCGGTACTCGTGCTCGAAGATCTCTCCTTTGCAATGTCTGTGTGCCGTTTGCTTCCAACGTGCTTCCGAATATCATCGCGACCTCCGTGCTCAACTGAAATATCAACGCTGCATACTGTACAATACGCATGATGAATTCCTCTTTCAGACTTTCGAATACACGGGTATTGGAGACTGTATTCGGTCTTGTACTTCTGAGACCATTTCTTGGTCTTCGTAGCTTCTTTTCTGCCATTTCGTAATCAACATCGAGGGCTTGAAGCATCGGTAACTTCGAAGTCGATGTTCCACAGCTGCAGCGCGACTCGTAGAACTCTAGCGGCTGTTAAACACCGCACGGTGGTCGCGACCGCCGGGCTGGTACGGGGCCCAGCTGCATGCAGTGAGCGTATCGCATGCATATACACTGTGCATACATACCGCATGCACTAAATCTCAGTGCATGATCGCATAAGCGAGATCCAGACCCAATGTTTCGCTGCTCCTCATTTGAATTTGCAATTTTTTACGTACAATTTGGTAGCAGCGAACGTTATGGAGTTACCACATGCTATACGTAGCAGACGATGCTTTTCATTCAATTCTCATACCAGTGCATTCTGATTAGTGAACAGTGCAAAAATATCAAAATTTCGGGAGGATAAGGATAGTGATCGTAAGGGCGGGAGTTTGGGTGAATTTTCGGAAGCCTCCCGATGAAATCGGGAGGGTTGGCATCTGTGCACATATGGTGTAATTCCCTTCATGTGAGGTGTAATTCCCAGAAGTGATTGATGGTACGTGTCAAGCGCGTGTTTAGAAAGACGATGTGAAAATGAAAATTATTCTTAAATGGAAATTCAGGCATGAAATAATTCTGTTAATTCAAATTCATGGTCTCCATGTTTGATCCTTCCATTTCTTACGTTACATGGTTGTGTTTCATTGAAGGGTGGAGGACATTGTGATGTAATTGAATCAGACATGCCCCATTTGTTTAATCTTGGTGGTGGTGTGATTGAAAACTTGAAACCTTACTCGAGTTACTCCATTCACAATACAGGTTGAATCATCCAGTTAATACATTATCATGGAGAAAGACAATCAATGTAATGTGATTGCTTTCTGGCTTGATGTTCCAAGCAGAGTTTCTCATATAGGGAACAGAAATGGGGGAGGTGGGGGGGGGTGATTCACTTACATGAAAGCAAATTGCATTTGAAACAGTCATGACCACGTCCTTGAAAACGTTCTGTTTGTCCCTTATGAGAATGTGATTGATCAAATTACTGTGGTATGTCCTTGAGCACTTTCAAGTTTAATCAGATATTGTATTTGCATTGCTTCACTGTCCTCCTCCTTCATGACTATTGTATCCTTCATTTCAACATAACAATGCCCTGTGTTCACAGCAAATTAGAATTGACCATTCCTGCACTTCACGAGCACCAACCAAAGCAGCTTTATCTAATTTAAATGACCAACCAAGTGGAATAAAGACAAGATTATATTGTTCCGCAGTTAACTAACACACTCTATTCATTGTAAAACAACCATCAGTATGCAATCATCCATTATCAAGTATATTTTAAAGTATCAGCAGCAAAGATAAGAGAAGGGTGGTACACATTTCATTTAACTAAGCATGGACTAATAATCAGATCCTTCACCAGGCCCAGATGTGCTTGGGCCAGCACGGGGATTATATGTTTGTTATTATTAGGGTACCCAGTCTAATGGACTCGGTAACCTATTGTTTATTAGGGTACCCAGTCAAATGGACTGGGTAACCTATTGTTTTTCTTCTGTTTATTTTTTATTTTTATTTTTCCGCCGGCAATTTGCGGGCTTTTTCGCTTCAAAAATCATTTTCTCAGGAGCGGTAAGTCCGATCGACACAATTTTCACCACAGTATGTATCTTTTTTGATAGCATACTTAATTGATAATTATGATGTCATAGGTCACGTGGTAAGGGTGCCATCTTGAAAAAACCGACAAACTTTGGACCTCTGTGTCTCTGAAACCGTGCAATGGAAAAATTTTTTGCTTCATACATTTTAATGAACTCCCCATAGGGAACACGGTTGATTTTTCGTGACGTTATCGGTGAAGCGGTATCCCAGTGAAAATTCGTCAAGTAGAACGCTGCATGGGAAAAATCCGAAATTTCTTGAGCATCATCGACACAACAATTCACATTAGAAAAAAATTATAGTGACGTCATCGGTGACTTGATTCGGCAACCATCTTGTTTTTAATTTTTTTTTTTTTTTTTTAATCTTCATCTCCAGAACGGCTGAAGAGATTGACGCGAAACTTTACACACACATTCCCCAGGACATTCTTTTACAAGTTTGTTAATTTCTTATTGATAGGTCACATGGTTTGTCGGCCATATTGAATTTACCCTAAAATCTTCAAACATCTTCTCCAGAACGACTGGTCAGATCAAGGGAAAACTTCGCGAGTATTCTGCTCGCATGGGGAGTATAAGTTTGTTAATGAATAATTGAGAGGTCACATGGTTTGGCAGCCACGTTGGATTTAAGAAAAATATTAAATAATGTTTTCTCTGGAACTGCTTTATCTATCGAAGCGAAAATTTGCAACTATCATCTACCATCATGTCTGCACACATGGTAAAAATTATGACATCACAAGTCACATGGTTTGGTGGCCATCTTGGATAGAAAAACGCACCTTATCCGATGAACACGAAACTTCACACACGTGCTCCCCTACGCCATTGGAGGCTGAATATAAATTTATGATGTCATAGGTCACATGGTTCGTCAGCCATCTTGGATTGTAAATTAGTAAATTTTTTAAATCTTCTTCTCCAGAACGGCCAGACAGATTGAGGCAAAACTTCACACACACTTTCCCCAAGACATCCTTTCACAAGTTTGTTAATTTCTAATTAATAGGTCACATGGTTTGGTGGCCATATTGAATTTACCCTGAAACCTTCAAACATCTTCTTCTCCAGAACGGCTGGTCAAATCAAGGAAAAAAAACTTTACACACGTATTGTGCACGGGTAGTTAATATAGTTTGTTAATGAATAATTGATGTCACATGGTTTGGCAGCCATGTTGGATTCAAGAATAATATTCAATAATGTTTTTTCTCTGGAACCACATAACCTATCGAAGTGAAACTTGGCAACTATCATAAACAACCATGTCTGCATATATGCTAAAAATTATGATGTCACAAGTCACATGGTTTGGCCTCCATCTTGGATAGAAAAACACACCTTGTCTGATCAACACAAAACTTAACAAGCATGATCCACTACCCCATTAGAGGGATAATTAAAATTTATGTTGTAATAGGTCACATGGTACGGCAGCCATATTGGATTAAAAATTAATAACTTTAAATGTCTTCTTCGCTGAAACTGCTGAACAGATCGAGGCGAAACTCAACATGTATGACCGCCTCTCCATGACGAACAAAAAGTTATCCTGCCCTTTTGATGTACGACACATCGTTTGGCAGCCATATTGGATTGAAGGAAAATATTTATTAATGTTTACTCTGGAACTGCTACATCAATAAATGTGAAACTTCAGAGATGATGCAGCATACATGTGGAATGAAGGGTTTAAATTTCAACTCGATCGGCCCCATGGTTTGGCAGCCATGTTGGATTGAATGACAAATATTCAGTAATATTTACTCTGGAACTGCTGCATCAATATTTGCAAAACTTTAGAATTATAATCTAGCCGAGATGGGGAACATAGGTTTAAAATTTCAACCCGATCGGCCACTCGGTTTGGCAGCCAGAATTATTTAATTATTTTAATCTGAGAACTTTACATTTTTAATTTTTTTTTTTTCCAGAAGGCTCACTTGGCTGCACCTGCATACGTTTGAGGGTACAGGAATAGCAATTCAGTTGATACCGATGATGGCCCCAGGAAAAATGGTCAAATGTGTACAAAATAAATCGATGTAACATGGCCCGTTCCTCGGTCCATAACTTTTGATTCCCGCGTCGCAGAGAAACGTGTGGGGCCTCATTTGGTGGTACTGTATTTGTATCGAAGGCGGACGTCTCGCTACCCGGTCATCACGACCAGCAGTTATAAAGTGGCAGTTCTAGTTCTGATTATTATTGTCATCTGGTTTGAAATGTTTGTTTTGAGTGGAACAGTGGTGGTATTGAGCATTTACTAGTGAATTCAGGAGAGCACTTTCTCAACAATGAGAAAGGCAAAAAATATATCAATCAGCAATCCTAAGTTTTTAAAAGATATGTTGCAGTTATATGGAACTAACAAGACCACAGGATATTTGAACAAAGATTCTATTCCACTCACTCTTGGCCTTTCAGGCAAACATTGCAACAAAGAAACTCGCAAATTACAGGCAGTCCAATCTGCAAACGTAATGAGTTCTGATGAGACAAGCAAACAAATAAACTCACACACCATAAGAAGTCCACTCTGCAAATGTAATGAGTTCTGACTTTCTCTTGTGAGAGACCTAATAAGCATGTTTTATGCTGCAGGCTTTTAAAATCTTGATCTCAACTCTGTCTCGGTGCCTTTACTCACATGTTTTCTGGCAGATTGCTTATATGGTGACAAAGTGACTTTAGACAATGCTTTACAACAGATTTCATACCTCCATATTGTTTAAAAGCATTTGAAAGCAAATAAAGAGAAATGAGTACATAATTTGTGGACAAAGACCATTTATATCAATGTGAAAAAAAATTGTTTCAGCATTATTAATACAGAAACACCAATGCTTTGGAATAGTCATGTGATCCACAGAGCTTCCTTTCGCCATATATGTCCAAAAATTGTTGGTGAAGCACATTTCACATTTCACGTGGGATTAATTATTATTTTACTTCCTCAGTGGAGTCGGTCCAATTATAAATTGTTGGTTGGCTATACCTCTTTTCTGGAATTATATACATTTAGAAAGTGGCTGGAAATTTGTTGTGAATTGGATATTAAAATGGCTGCTGGCAGGAACTGAAATTTTCGGCTTGAGGTCGTTTGAAACGTCACTTGAGGCAAAGTATGCTCTTTCTTATTTGTTGAAAATGAGTAGAGTGGAGTATAATCGAGTTTTATCTGTTGTTTGGCTGTGCCTTTTCTACTGAAATATAGTGTGTATATATATATAACATGGTTCATTAAGACTATACAACAAGGACTGTCTCTCTTTTATGAAACATGT
>NC_140961.1:163497330-163529830 GCF_056783735.1 Eptatretus burgeri
TCCTCAGAGGTCAAATCTGACTTCCCTCCACATCTGAAAATAAAACTTATGGTATTCACTAACTATGTCACAAAATTCATGCTTTTCTAATAAAACGCACAATTATTGTACTTATCTGCTGTACTATATACAGAAACATTCGGTATGAAAAAACAAATCGGTATATCCACAAAAAAAAAATGAGATTCACACTTGTCTGGTCATGTGAAAAGCCAGTTTGATACAAAATACAGGACAGGGAGTACCCAGGTTACAAAGGGATTCCGTTCATAACAATGAGGTCAGGTAAAGTATGGGATCATGTGCCGGAGCATTGCGTCGCTGCATCCACTTTCCACGGTACTCCAGGGGCCTCCGTCTCGCCATCCCCCAGACAGGTACCTGGCCCATCCCCATCTCCTTGAGATGCTGATCAACTTGCTGCAACCACGAGGAACGTGGTCGGCCCAGTGGTCTCACGAGGCTCCCCCACTGAGAGAATCTGGTGAGTAGGATCAGCGTCATGAAAATGAGCCACATGGCCATACAGTCGGAACTGATGCTCACGGACTATGCAGGTAACATCGAATTTGAGTCCCTCTCAGCAACCGCTCGTTGGACACAAAGTCCGACCAGCGATAGTCAAGGATTCTCATAAGAGGAGGAGGAGGGGGAGGAGGAGGAGGAGGAGGAGGAGATTGGGACCATACTCTATGCAGAGCGTTGGTGCTGCTTAAGCAGTCTCCTTGGCTATTGGGCACAATTCTGGACGGGTTGCCACTCCGCCACAGTATACCAGCATGCTGGCACTCATTTTGCCGACCTCGGAAAGATGATAGGTCGAGTTAACCCCACCTCGTATTAATTCAACAGCTGAGCGGGATTTGAACTCAGGACCCTACGATCCAAAGCCCACCACCCTAACCATTAAGCCAACACCAAGTGGAGCCAAGAATTCTCCAAAGCGACCTGGTACCAAAGCAATTGAGTCTCCATTTCAGATCCCTGGTTGAAGTCAAAGTCTTACATCCGAAGAGCAAGACTGGAAGCACCAAGGACCTGAAGACTCAGATTTTCATCCTCCTGCACAGGTACCGGCAGCACCACACCCCATGATCCAGTGAATCCATGACTCCCCAGGCCTGACCCAGACGTCTCTCGACCTCTGGCTCACAGGCAGCAGAGGCATGAATTTCACTACCAAGGTAAGTGAATCTCTCCACGACCTCAACATCTTCACTATAAACAGGTACAGAAAAGATAGCAGCATCCAAGATGTCATTGAAATCCTGTATCTTAGTTCTGACCTTGGAACCCCGTAATCCCAGTGGCTCCAACTCCTCATTCAGCACCTTGAGGGCCCCCAAAAGGATATCCAGAATCTCTGCAACATGACTGCATCATCTGTGAACTCAAGGTCAGAGATCTTGACATTCCCAAACGATGCACCGCAGCTTGATCTCTCCGACATCCTCCCGAGAATCCAGTCCATACAAGTACTGAAATGTGTGTGGGGGCCAGTACGCACCCCTGACGAACTCCAGTAACAACTGGAAATAAGTCAGAGATGGTGTCACCACATCTCACAGCACTCTCAGTACCAGAATATAGTTCAGACATCAGATTGATCAGTTTTGGTGGCATCCCACGATGACCAAGAATCCTGCAGAGGGCATCCCGATTCACTGAATCAAACACTTTGCAGAGATCACCAAAGGCTGCAAGCAGCGCCTGCCGAAACTCTCATCTGTGTTCAGTGAGCACCCGAATGGCAAGGATACGGTCAATTCTTGACCTCTTTGGTGTCCTATAAAGGGATAGTCACACCCCTGACGTCCAACTCAACAGCTGGTGGATCAACCTGGTGCAGCTGCTCAAGGTAACTGGCCCAGCGGGCCTTCACTTCGGACACCTCTGTCAAGATCCCACCCCCCTCCGCTCTAACGGCAGTTCACCGAGGGACGGGCTTGAAGGAACACAATGCGCGAATTCTCCTGCAAGCAGGACGAGGATCACCCAACCACAGATGATGCTCTACCCCCTCACAGATTCCTCGCACATATGCCTCCTTGTCCACCCTCAACACACGTACAGTTTTCGGCCTCTGCTCCCTGAACAGCTTAGCTCTGCCATTCAGCCTGGCCCCGCCGCTCTGGTCAATAGTATGCAATGTCCCTTGAGAGACAAAATTCTTCTTCGCCCAACTGTGAGTTCCAAGACATCCACCAGCAACATCAAGGATGGTGGTCTTGAAGGCACTCCACAACTTTTCAGGATTCCCCAAAGCACCCAGACCCCCCCAAATCCCCACTGAGCCTGTTCGCAAACTCCTCAGCGACCCTCTCATTCTTGAGCTTGTCAACATCCAGTCTACGCGAGGATGGTACCAGTCTACGCGAGGATGGTATCATTCTCCCGGATTTAAGCTGCAATCCGCTTAAACCAGCAATCTTAAGTCCATGACTTCTTGCAAAGTCAAGGAGCTTCATGTTATTCTGGTTCACAGTTCCAGACACATGGGGACCAAAACATGTCTCATAACCATTCCTTTCATTTCCAGTCGATGCATTGAAATCCCCCAAGACTCGAAGAGTGTCTTGCCTGGAGCACTGATAAACCACAGAATCGAGCATGGCATTGCATGCGTCCTTCACCTTGAGGTCACTCACCTCAGTCGGAGTATAATCAGAGACCAGGTAAACGACACCAAAGGGGTGACAAATCCTTAGTCTCATAATTTGTTCGTTGACTGGTGTTACCTCAATTATCATTGGAGTCAGCTTGTTGGACACAGCTATAGCAACTCCTTTGGCATGGTAACCATCAGAGCGACTTGGCCAATAGTAGGTGTAACCACCTGCCATGATCTCACCACTATCTGGTCTCCGAGCCTCAGAGAGTGCTGCAATACTGATGTTGAAACACTTGAGCTCAGATGATGACAGAGACATCCTCTCTTAGGGATAGGACATTCCAGCACCCACCTGAAGGGACTGCCTCACGTTAACCCAAGGAGACCGCCGTCTGGTGGACGACACCTCAACACCACCCCGACACACTCTCCCACAATCTGACCCGGGAAGGTTACCCTGTGGTTTTCCTCCTGTAATCAAAGAGTGGGGGTCCTGAAGGCTTTGCCCCAATCCCGTCATTCGGTGAGCTGCCCTGCGGAGGGCACCTGCATGGGTGGTACTCTCACGGAGTGGGTTTTAAATTTTCTTTGCGTTTTCCTTGTGTTTTGCAGAGTGAAGGGTTTTACGGTGGCCGGAGTGCAAATCCTGCCACCAACCTCTTTAAAAAATAGTAACAATCATTCATACAGTAAATATATCTATTGGCCGTTGACTTATTGTTATAAATGGTTGTATCAGCACTCGAGTGGGGGCGACTCACCCGGTGATTTAACAAGCCCAGTGGGAGACCAACCATTCCCTTATTACCTCTGCTCACATCGTTCAAAATAAGGAAAATGCCATGTTTAATAGTTTTAATATTTACAGTCTACAAAGCTCAGATTCGTTTTGAGAAAGATGAGTTTCTCTGCCTTGCCAGATGAAAGACAGTTTATTTTGTTCTCATATGCTGCAGAACCTGCACAGAACAATCCTTTTAATTAATGTGTTATATAATGGGGCAATTAAAGACTGCATATAAAATGTGCCCCTTTTGCTCAGGGGCACAGAATCCTGTTGGGCCTCCTTTGAAATGTGAAAAAATAAATTTAACTCGAGCTTTGATGCACTCGGGTATGCCTGGAACATACGAGGTCAAGACTTACTTTTGCCAGAATGTAGGGATGGTAGGTTTTAACTTTTAATCTCAGCAGCATACGAGTGATCACATTTTCCTTTGCCCTCGCATTTGTTTCCAAAGCAATTCGTGATTTTATATGAATAGAGCGTGCTTTAGAAAGCCTGTGCCGATTACCAATACCGACATCAGTATTGGCTTGTGATTTACTGATATCAATACTGTGCATGTAAGAGCATGTACCAATATTGGTGAGTATATAATATGTTGTCATCACGTGTACATGCCATCTTACCGTGTGTCAATTATAGCTGAACAACGCACATGCGGTCAATACGACTGTACATTTTATTTAGTGAGAAGCATGGGCATACTTGTGTGTATATTTGAAGCACACAGCGTGCCAACATAAAATGCATGGCGGCCTTACCAGCTGCGTCCATAGTCTCATTGCATACACTGACCGCCACGATGATTGGACCGCATGCAGTCCCTCTCGTGATATCCACCAATCACAGCTAGAACAGCGGCTCCACCAAACAAAGCACGTGCTTTATAGCCTGAACTAACAGGTCGAACCTGCACGATCGCGAGAGTTCTATAGTACAATGTCAATATTTACTGAGCTACCGAACCGAGCAGTCGCCTGCTCCATACGATTAATGGTCATCAAGTATTGCCTTTACAAATCACCCTGCAAGAAAAAATAAAGTGAAGGACAAAACTGAATCCCTTTTTACTCTATCAACTAAATTTTCTGTCGTACGAAAAAATTGCCATAATTTGTAAAGATCGAGTGCATGATGTATACTGTGAATTACCGTGTGTCAATGATATATCAATATGTAATGGGTCATTACGTATTTTTGGAACTTGAGTTTAAAAAAAAAAACTTGGCATCGATATTCCGGTACAAACTGATGTAACCCCACCGATTATATCGATATCGGAAAAAAATCTAAATCGGCTGAGCTTAATTACTGGTTATTTGTATAGTTGGTAGATTTCTGCTTTGTCAGGCATGAGAGAAAGTACTATAGATGTCACTTGTGATATTTTTGTTTCTGTTACTGCTGCTGTTGTTAAGGTTTTTCAAACGAAAACATCAAAGATCAATATTGCAAAGGGACCTCCCTCCCCTCTTGTCTCCTGCTCCCCTTGTTGTACATTATGTGTGTTAGCTCTCATACGAGCCTCGCCATTGTCTGAAAAATAAAAAAATCCAAAAATTGAACAATCATTTGATGTGTGTAATGGTGAGGACAAGGGTTGGAGCACAAGTTCTTGGTTCATGGTGTGAAAATGTCACAATCGATGATGAAATATTGATTTGTGGATGTTGTTATCTGTTGTGATGTCCAAGATGAACATCTTGAATTTGGAATTGCTTCTCTCTCTCTCCCTCTCTCCCTCTCTCTCTCCCTCCCTCCCTCAACACACACACACACACACACACACACACACACACACACACACACACACACACACACACACACACACACACACACACACACACACACACACACACCCAGGTTAAAATAGATGGACATAAGTACATCGGCACTGGCTCGAATAAGAAGGTAGCGAAAGCAAACGCTGCTCTGTCTGCTCTCCAAGAGGTGCTTCCAGATTCCAATCAACCACGTCCCCGTCGCCGTCAAAGTCACTCGCCTGAAACGGTACATTCTGGCATTTTTCCTGCTCACTTGAACCCTCAGCCTTATCCTTTGCCTTTCTCATTTCTATCACTGTTTCCTTGAGTAGATTTTATTGTGTGTAGATCATCGACGACTTTTGTTGTAGTTATGATGTTTTTACCGATTTAAATCGTCGTGGATAAAAATATTCATTGCTTTATCTGAGAGCTGGTTAAAGATACAGCATGCTCTTCAGCTTCCACAGGAACTCTTCTTCATTGATACCACTTCTTTTCGAGGAGTTCAACTTTTCACCATGCAATAACTCATTCCTATTTATGATATTCACAAGCAACGCTATGCTTGAGAAGCTCGGTCAAGGGCTATATCAATGTATGTATATGTATATATATATATATATATATATATATATATATATATATATATATATATATATATATATATATATATATATATATATATATACATTTTTTTTTTTTGTGGGCCGGAGTTCGGTGGCGATAAACGACCACTCGGTGGAGCAGTGGAGTCGTCTCCCACCGAACACCCGGAATTTAGGTCGTGACTCTCGGATAAGTCCGAAACGTCACGGGTACCTTAGCGGACCGTTTTCGCCAATATTTTGATGGCGTGAGGTAGGGTTCACTTTTCTATTCCAATTTACCAAATACCAAACTCACGCCGCCTCGCTGCCGGGGAAACCACACCCTCGGCCGACTCTTTCCAGACCGGGTCGCAGGTCCCGACTCGGATCCGGCGTAACCCAGCGGAGTTACCAGAGCCGCACCGGTCCCAATGACAAATTACCGGCCCAAACGGCCTCACTAATTCTCAAGTCCGAACCATGCTGGGTCAATCAAAGAAAGGACAGAAACGAACTGGAACGTTTAAAAAAATATTTTATTTACAGGAATAAAAGAAACGGACGAAGTGTAGACTTATTCACGACTATATGCAAGCAAATATTTACAATGATCATAAACACTTAAACAGTTTTACTTATAGGACTGCGCCACATACAGACACACACCCAAAAGAAAAAGGGCCCACTTGGTCTTTATTCGACCCTCACAGCCAAGGGGATAGTCGAGCTGGGGGTCAGAGTTCTGTCGGGGTACTTGACCGCGTTCGTGCGGCTTGGCCCGCGACTGCACGTGTGGGGCTTGTGGTCTGTGGGAACTTGGATGGTGAATAGCGGATCCAGGGTTGCTCCTTGTAGAATGCCAGCGGAGACTCCAGGCTTGAGAACTCCAGCAATGACGACAGTGCACCCAAGCTGCCTTCCAAGAACTGCTCCCTCCAAAGAACTTCAAAGAACTCCCAAGAACACGCAAGAACTTTTTGAACTCTCCAAACTAGAATGAGCACAATAACTCTCCACACACACGCACACTGAGGGCCGCGTCGTCCTTTTTCAACCGCTCTGAGCGGGGCAGGGCCTTGGTGGAGCTGACGCGCTGATCGCCCTGATTGGACAGGGACTTCCATGGATCCACCCTTTCTGGGCGGGGTTATGGCCGAGCCGTAAAAACCCCGCCCCCTCTCCGGGTGTCTGCACCCCTCTTGCGAGAGAAACGACGATTTTTCTCGTGGTGTTGGAATGCAAACCAATTCGAGGAAGTCGAATCAAGCACACGAGGACCTCGCCTTGTATGCTACGACCGCGAGGTGAGGGCGCATCCGCTGAAAGACACTGTGGCCGCAAGTGGAGGGGATCTGGAGATTTAAATAACCTAACTATAAAATAATTCAGAGCGCACACACGAAATTCCCATTAGACATAGGGGATGGATTCTAACTGTACACATACTTATCAAAATAACTGAACGACTGCCACTCTGGCTGTTTGTGTGCACAAGGTTTCCAAATCCGTAACAATATATATTTATATATATATATATATTTATATATATATATATATATATATATATATATATATATATATATATATATATATATATATATATGTATGTATATAATGTTGCGAATTTGGAAACCTATCAAACACAACACCCAGGTTCCTACAGCTCAGTTATTTCGGTAAGTATGTGTTTTATGGATAGCTTCCCGTCCCTTGTCTAATGGGTAAATCAATGTAAATGCGCTGTGATTTATTTTTAATGTTAGGAAAACTTCATCTTTCGTGACGAAAACAGAAACGACCGTTGGGGCGGTTCTGCAGCGATGAAAACAGAAACGACCGTTGGGGCGGTCCTGCAGAAAACGAGGACAACCCTCTTCCCCGGGATTTCCCCGCGCGACGGGGAGGGGGAGGGTCGAGCGCGACGGAGCGCATAAAAGAAGCAAGCGACAGAGAGAGGAGGAAGCAAGCGAGAAGGGAAGGAGAGAGCAAGCGGAAAAGGAGAGAGGAAGCGAAAAGCGAGGAAGGAGCGTTCATCTTGATCGTGTTCCTGTCGTCGTCATCGTCGTCGTCGTGGCCAGAGAGGTCTTGGCTGGTTGTGGCCGTCTTGAGCGTCTTCTTCCTCCCCCTCCTCCTCGGGATTGAGCTTGAGAGGGACCATCCGCCGCCAGAGCCAGAAGGGTTGCGTGTCGTCGCCGGAGAGAACAGAGTTGAGGTTTGGTGGCCAGGACAGGCGCCGAGCGGAATCAGGGAGGTCGGGTTTGGCTCGCCTCTCACCGGACCGAGTCAGCCTGAAGACCGCACGAGGCGGACAGGTCCAAGTTAGACCCTGGTCTTCAGCCCGACTATCCTCCGGGCTGAAGCTCCTAATAAAGGCGTGAGCCACCACTTCTTTTGGGTGTGTGTGTGTGTGTGTGTGTGTGTGTGTGTGTGTGTGTGTGTGTGTGTCCGTGTCCATGGGCCTGTCTGATAAGTAGTGAACTGTTGAGTGCTTTTGCCTGTATATTATTTGCCTTGCTTGATATTCGGTTTAACCCTGCCTCTTACGTGCTCCCCTTGTCACCCATTATGGTGAATCAGCTCGTTTTGTGTTTCTTTCATTGGTTCGACATGACGCGTGTGTGAGGATTCGTACGGCCGTTCGGGTCGGTAAATTGTTCATTTTATCCGGCACGACTTTGGTAATTCCGCTCGGTTACGCCGGATCCGAGTCGGCGATAGCTACTCGATTCAGACAAAGTCGGCCGAGGGTGAATTTCCCCGGTAGTTTGGACCACGTGGGTATTTAGGTAAATTTAAATTGGCAATTGACCCTACCCCACGTGATCTATCTTTTGGCGAGTTCGGTCCAATAGAGGACCCGTCGGCTCCGGAGTTATCCGGGGGACGACCTGTACATTCCGGGTGATCAGTGGAGTTGACCCAGCAGCTCCATCTGGTGGTCGTGCTCGCAGCCGATATCCGGCCCCGCAACAATATATGTTTGTGTATTTATATGTAGATGTAGAATCATATATATATATATATATATATATATATATATATATATATATATATATATATATATATATATATATATATATATATATATATATATATATGTATTTATTTAAATGTGTATTTCTGTATGTGTATCTTTCTATTTGTATCAAGTATATTTTATATATATATATATATATATATATATATATATATATATATATATATATATATATATATATATATATATATATATATATATATATATATATATATGTTGAGATCAGTTGCAGTTCGTACTGATTGGTATCAAGTTCTGTCCACACCGATCTTGGTAGAGAAGAGTTTATTGCCCACACCAGACACTTACATGGACAGAGAGAGAGGCAAAGAATACACACAGTTGTCAGTCCAATCCAACTCTGGCAAGCCCAGCATTTCGCTTCGTCTTGGATACAATTTATTCTGCCCCTTGTGTGACCACCTGTTGGCATGATTCACCCTGTTTCCATCATCAGCTTTACTGGGAGACTAAACCCAGGAGTATTCTCTTCCGCTTCCATCATCAATCTTTACTTGGAGACCAGAGCCTGGAGCAATTTCCTCCCTCTTGGCTCTGAAACTATTTCTCATTGATGGACAGCAAGGCCTGTTTTTCCCATTATCCCACTAGAAGTAGGGCAAGAGAAAGATTACGTTTTATTTTAAGAGCAATGACATTCCGTCTTTGTTCTGTTCCTTGAACCGGCAAAGGCCAGCTGTTTGTTCTATCCAGCAGTACTGATTAATGACAAGGTTTCCCTTGGTACAGGACTCTTAGGATATTTGGCAAGGCAATGCAAAGTTAATTCTGTCGAGCAGTAAGAGATTGATGACATGCCTTTACGTTTCCTTTTTCCTGGCAACGGAATGTGCTAAATTTATTTCTGCAGCACTGGAAGTGAAAAGGCTTTAGATTTTCTTTTAGACTGGCTGATGAAAGGAAATTTTAATTTTACCAAGAATGGCCGTTATGGCTTGGGACATATGCAGTATCTCCACATATATATGTATGTGTATGTTTTTTATATATATATATATATATATATATATATATATATATATATATATATATATATGTATATATGTGTGTATATATATATATATATATATGTATATATGTGTGTATATATATATATATATATATGTATATATGTATGTATATATGTATATATGTATGTATATATGTATATATATGTATGTATATATGTATATATATATATATATATATATATATATATATATATATATATATATATATATTGTTGCAAATTCGCGCCCGCCGGCGTGCGAGCGGCCACGTAACTCGAATCGCGGCACGTCGCCCACCGGACGGACAATCCCGTCGTGACCCTCTCGGACTAACGCCGGGAACTAGTCACGGGTGGACCTTTCGGCCTCACCACGATCGTGCCAATCGGCCCCCCGCGTGGGATAGGGTTGCTCGCCAAATTCGACCTACCTAAGTACCCACACGGAGGGTAGACCGGGCGATCACACCTCGCCGCAGGTCAACTTCGGACACGGGCCACTTTAAGCGACCCGTTCCGTACTATCGGGATAATCGAGCGGTGTTATCGTCAACCTCGACGGTTCGATTAATTATTGGGCGTATTTAGCCCACGACCAACCCTTTACGTGAAGTAAGATGGAGATTCAATAAAAGAAAAGACGAAGCGAAACGGGAAAAACAGTTCAACATAAAGCACATTTATTCCGCGGCAAACGGAAAGCACACATATACAATTATACACCAAAAGCAAATGTAAAAGTAGAAGAAACACAACAATTCTGCACAAAAAGCAAATGCAACAATGCAGATCTACTACCGACTACCGAGCACACGGCAACACTTATACAGTTTTACTTCACAGACGGCGCCGACAACACATATACTCAAAGCAAAAGAAAAAGGAAGGGGCCACCCTCAACGATGAGGGGGGCAGACGGGCCTGGGGCCGAGACCGCGTCGAGCCTACCCGTCTGGTGATGAGCCGCAAAATGGCGGTGGCGCCCCGACTCCGCGGGCCTCGCTGGCACTGCCTGGAATGGGGTGGGAACGGGGCCCCCTTCTCACACTATCTCAGCGCGGGGGGAAACAGGGAGGGGTTGTTGATGCTCGGGGGAAAGAGGATATCTGGATGGCTTGGGTCCCGCGATGAGCGACTCCACTGCGACCTCGGTCGCGTTACCGGCCTCCCCTCAACGCAGCTCCCCGACTCTGACATGAGCGCCCTCTCGACTGCCTTCGCCGCCGCCACAACTCTCCAACTCTCCCACTCCATGCTTCTCAACTCCGTCCAACTGCGATTCAGAAACTCTTTTTCTCTCCCGATTCAGAAACTCCCTCAACAACTGCCTTTTCAGCGAGCGAACGCGGCCCTTTATAGCCCCCGGGGCTTCGCTCCTTCACCTTCGACCCTTCACCTCTGGCTGGCTCCCCATTGGACAGAGGAAAAGTGGGCGTGAATGATTTTTGATCCGCGAATCTGCATATAGCGATTATACTCCGACGCACCTGGAGGCGTGGCCAAATCGCCCCACGCTCGCTGATAGGACGGAACAGAAGTGGGCGTGAATCGTTCTTGATCCGATTTCTCGGAAAGGCTGGTGTTTTTGCACCCGCTGCTCGGTGCGCGCCCTGTACGAGTCCAGGATCGGTGCCCACAAGCGGCGCGGGAATGGCGGTGATGCGATGGTTGCGAGAGCGAGATGTGACGGTAAAGGTCGTGGCTGTTTTTGTGAAGCGGCGTTGCGGTTGGTGGTTGTTGTGTGATGGCTGTTGAGACGTGGTTGGTGGTGGTTGTGGTGGTAGTAATGGCGGCTGGTCCAAAATAAAGATAGTAAAAGAAAAACGGCTATCTAAAAGGGTCACAGCCCGAATGAATGACATTTATTCCCTCTAAACAACGGGTTTGGGCCTAACTACACATATACTTACAGAGATATCTCACCTAAGGGACCTGAATGGTGGTTTGCGAATTTCGTCAACCATAACAATATATATATATATATATATATATATATATATATATATATATATATATACATATATATATATATATATATATATATACATATATATGTATATACAGTAATCCCCCGTTTCTCGTGGGGGTTACGTTCCAAACCCTCCCGCGGTAAGTGAAAATCACATTTTAAACACATTTTGGTCTCAATTAATCACATAAAGAAAACATTTGAAGCATAAAAATGCTTCCTGTAAACTCAGTAACGTTGCAAAAACATTGTGATGGGCTGGCGTTGTTTCCTAATGTTCAAAGTTGCTGGCGTTGTTTCCTAATGGTGGTGAGGAGAGTTTTATAGGTTGCCATTGCGCCATCAATAGCGTTCTTGAATTGCAATGCCCGAACCATGGAGGGATCCCATGCTTCAGCCATCCCTTGCAATTCTTTTCGTTTTCGCCATTGTTGCTAAGCGTTCAAGTGATAGGCCTTCGTCGTCGTGCTCCTGCGATGGATCAGATTGTTCCTCCTCCTCGCATGCTGACTTCGTAAGCTCAGCCAAATCCTCGTCCGTTAATGGGTCAGAGTTGGTTTCGATGAGGTCATTCACTTCGTCGTGCGTCATGTCGTTGAATCCTCCTCCTAGAATCTTCGCCAGCTTGACCGCCTTATCGACTGCCGAATGGTGAATTTGGTCTGGAGAAAAGGCCTTGTATTCGTGGATGCATTCTGGCCACAGCTTCTTCCAACAGGCGTTTAAGGTTTCTTTTTTTCATTTCTTGTAGAGCCTTCTGAATTATTTGGAGACACATTGTTATCGTGAAATCGCGCCAATACGCCCTCAGAGAAAAATTGTCGTCGGAATCCATGGCCTCCACGAGGTGCTGCAGGGCGTTGCTAATGTAAAGCGCTGATGTTGGCTTCGCCCTTCTTGATGTAGCGTATGGTCGATTCATTCAAACCGTAATGGCGCCCAACCGCGGCAAACGTTTTTCCTTTGGGCGGCATCGTAGGGCTTGGAGAAAAAAACGTTGAAAATATCTGTCATTCACAAGCGAAACACTCAAGACAGCGAGAGTGCGCCTCGTGGGCAGCAGCCAATCCGCGCCAAAGAGAAATGAATAGCGCGCTCTCTGTCTTTGTCTCGTGCGTTGTGTCGACAAACATACAAATTTTTTTTTTGTTTGTTTTATTATGAAGATACTTTCGAGCACCACGCGTTATTATTTATTGCTTAAATAATTTATATTTTATATATTATTACCACGATGTACCGGGGGAATCTGCAGAAAAAAATTGTTACGTTCCAAGGGAAAACCCGCGCTGAACCGGGGGCGCGATAGGTGAACCACGATGAAGCGGGGGTTGACTATATATACAAGCCGGTAGGCGACATGGGTGGTCGCTCCATAATTGCATACTAGTCATACAGTTTTTGACGGATCGGGCTGAAAATTTTTGACAGAGGTTGATTAATTATAGTGCGCATAAAAGCCTGGAAGCCGATTTTTGATTTTCTAAAAAATTAATCTTTTAGGATTTTAAAAAATTTTTAAAGTCCCGTTGCTAGGCAACGGTGGCGTCCATAGCAACGGTGCTCAAAAGCATACAACTAGATCCTGGTGTGTTGACCATAGAACTATAACGACCCACATATGCAGCTCGCTCCGTTCTGCGGATACCGAGCGGTGTATTTATCGCGCAACCCCGTTGGACCCGATCACTTTCTCGGCTATTAAAAAGCCAGCTATATTCCAAACTCAATGATGGCAGTTGAATGAAGGAAAAGGACGCGACAAACGGGTTAACATTCACACAAGGATATTTACTTATAAAACGACACATATGCAATCATGCAGTCATGTATGCAACCAATGCAAAATTCAATCATGCAGTCATGTATGCAACCAATGCACGTATGAGATAAAACACGAGCAAGAAGAACAACAACCGTCTATTATTATTTATTTAAATGCACTTAACAGTTCTACTTAAAGACATGGCGCCACAACGTTCATTCAAAACCCCAGAAAGAAAAGGCCCGGGCTCGTAAGCCTTTAATGTTTCTCAGAGCTTGGGAGACCGAAGGAGCTCCGAGAGGCCGCGCTGGTTCCCTGCCGCCTTCATGGCGACTCGCTGGGTGCTCCTTGGCGTCCCGTCCACACGGCAGCTGGCATGACCGTGGCGCGGCCCAGGCCTCGTCGAGCGGCCCGATCGATCGGGCCTAGTCGACAATGCCTCAGAGGAACGAACGGGCCTTTGCTCTTTTAGAGTTGATGCTCTCTTAAGAGCCCGTCCGTTCCTCCACGTCGTTTGGACTGTTCCGGGGCCCGATCACCTCGGACCGTTATGCCGCTGGTTGGCGACTCCTCTCCGGCCTCTTTCCAGCGACCCACGGCTCGGCACGGCACGGCAGGCTGCGCTCCAGGCTCCGCTCTCTCCAGCTCCCGTCCGTCTGCAGACTCCAGGCTCCAGGCTGATCCAGCTCCCAACACGGCCCCGCACAACTGCGTGCTTGGCGTCTCTGTCCGCCTTTATATGGGATCCGGGAGGCGAGGTTTGATATCTGATCCCTCACCTCTGACCCTCCGCTGGCTCCGCCCCCTTTGATCTTTTAATCCGATTTTGAGGCGAAGCTCAGCGCAAGCGGACGTGGCAGAGATCATCGACTCTGGTGCCAACGAAGGAGAGCGGACGTGGCAGAGATCATCGACTCTGATGCCAACGAAGGAGAGCGGACGTGGCAGAGATCATCGACTCTGATGCCAACGAAGGAGAGCGGACGTGGCAGAGATCATCGACCCTGGTGCCAACGAAGGAGAGTGGACGTGGGTGAATTTGCCGTGGCTTGCGCAAAGATGGCGGCGCAATTGAGATGACGGTGAGGCGTTGCTATTCGTTGATGCGTAGGTTGTGAGGGGATGTCGTGGTAGTCGTTGCGGGGTTGGTTGATGAGAGCGATGTTTGTGGTGGAGGTGGTTGTTGAGAGCGATGTTGGTGGTGGAGGTGGTTGTTGTGAAGCGGTTGGTCCAAAATAAAGATAGTAAAAGAAAAACGGCTACCTCAAAGATCACAGCCCGGTTACACGAATAAATTCCCTTTCGACATCGGTGGGAAATCTAATCTGAACACAGACTTATCGACATAACTGATCTTGGGGAAGCCTGAATGGTGTTCTGTGAATTTCCACAACCGTAACACTACCCCCTCCCCTTTTTACAGACTCGTCCCGAGTCGTCGAATTTTCGTGTACCTTCATGTGCAAGTTCTCCCCTAGTACGATTTACCTTCGGATCCCTGAGTGCGACATTTGGTGTATCCGTGTCCCAAAAGTAAATAACCTACGGGCTGAGTAACTAACGAAACAAACCCACTAATACAGATGACTTAAATAAATTGCCGGCGCTATGACAAACATGCAGGGGGCACAAAAGTCATGCACAATTTTACCTAACTTACAAATTTTACACCAAACCATGGCCCAGGACTGATGGAGTCTGTGGGAAAGAGAAGCTGGGAGCCAGGCTGCTCAAATGCAGTCTCTGGCTCATGAAACAAATGCAGGTTTAAACGGGGAATGTGGCCGGCTATCCAATGCAGTCTTAGGCCTCCCCCCTGAAATGAGCGCAGTGAACACTAACGGTGCACGGGCTGCACCAATGCAGTCCCCGTGTGCGGCTGCCTGCAAGGCAGTCCCTGCAGAATACTGGATGGTACTGACGTAAGCAAATAGAAATGAGCGGTGCACGGGCTGCTCAATGCAGTCCCATGGTGCGGCTGCCTACAGGGTAGTCCCTGCAACTTGCGCGATGATCCTGGGGCACATGGTGATGGATGGAATGGGGCAAATGCAAGCAAGGGCGAGCAGGCATGGGGTCAAGGCAAAGGCAGGCAGACAAGGCATGGCAAGGCCGGTACAGGCCGTTGTAGCAAAAACAGGACGGCAGGTGAAGCTGGCCGGCACAAGCCTTATAGAAAAAACAGGCCGGCAGGTGAAGCTGGCCGGCCTCTTATCCCGTTCTGGAGGTTCGTGGAGGGAGTGTGGTGGTGCTGGCCACTCGGAAGGTGAGCTCGGACCTCCCCTACTGTCTCCCTCCCAACCTATCGCCTTTGCCTGTCTCTGTCCATACCCACCCCCTTGGTTTGCAAAAATCCAAATTTAGCCCCAACTTATTTTTTTGTTTGTTTTAGTTTATTCTTATCTTTTATAATTTCGTCTCCCTAACCCCCTTTATAGTCTCTGTCCGGCTAACCTATCATGCCACCTAGCCTACTCCCAACCCCTACGTTCCCTTCATGGAGGGGAATAAAGGAGAGTGCGTGTCCTGTGTCGAGGCCCAACAAAGCCTCAGAATGGCCTCCTCCGATTTCAGCAATCTCCTTACCCAAGGTGAGCCCAGCGGCCCACAACGAGCGAAGGGATGGAGATGCAGAGGGGTACACTTCCTAATCTACCCTAATGTTTATTAATGTTAAACTACCACGGGGCTTTCCAAAAGTGCCTCTCGTTTAATCGATTGGTTCTACCAACCAAGATTCCTGTCACCTGTGTTGGTGTCCTCACAATTTTGGGCCTTGCCCTCAAATTTTCGCTTCGTGCCCTTGCACGGTCTCATGGCTGGGACGCGTGGCTCCCTTGGCAGGAACTACCCTCTGCCGATTCTCAAACTATGGCACCCCCGGACCCTGCAACTGTCTCCGAGCCTATCACCTCCCTAAAAACTGGGGAGTGCCTTCCCTGGCTACTCCCCCTCAATGCTCACGTAGCAGGCTGGTGCCCCAGGCCCCTTCCCCGGGTGCCCGTGCCCAATGCACTGCCCACGTGGCCAATGGCGCCCCGGGCCCCACATCATGTGGGCCCACCCGTGCCCACTACGCTATCCCGGCCCCCATGGGCCCTTGGCCTACCGCGGCCGGCTAGCCCGGTGCCCAGGGTACCCACTAAGCGATACTCACCATTCGCAGCCACGCTCCCAGCCCGTCAACAGGGCTCCTGCACCCCTCCAAACGGGTCTCGAGCCGACATTCGCACCAACAGCAAAACGACCTCCATTTTGTCAATTTGACTAACCCACTAACTAACTTTACACTGACCCCAGGGTCCCTTGGGTGGGAATCACTCCTCCCCCCAATCACTCATCGCACCATGCATTCCACATTCACGCCATCCACTCAGGTCCGCTGGCCCTCACTCACTCATCAAGTACATTTTCCATTAGTATTCATTTTATTGCTCACATCGCTGATCACTGCCATTCTTCTTCACTAACTCCCTTAACTAACTCGTTAAAGTCATCCCTTAAAATATAGCACATCCTTTTAACATTATGTAGCTAAGCTACGTCCCCTCTACAGACTCAGTCCGTCACTGTCCTCAAATCCTCAAAAATCCATTTCCCATCCTAAATCTAAACTGAATCCCTCTACCTAATCCATTCCACGGGCTCCATGAGGACTTATCCCTGCCCCATGGAGCCGGTCTAACTAAGCTAACCCTTCCCCCTGACTACTTCCTTCCTGTGCCCCGGCCAAGGGGGTCTTCCACCCTTTGCCTGGGCTCGTGTACACTTGAAGTGGCGAGGCTTGCTTTTCCTTTTTTTTTTTTCTTGCGTGCGCCAGCGCGGCAATTAACAGCCTGCGCTCTTTCCCCGTGACGTCATGGCAGCTGTTCGCGCTTCGCGCACCTCGTCCCTCCTCGGACGGTACCATCCGGCAGGGATTTTCCTTCTGCCAGATTCCAACCATGCAGCCACGATGTCACCCTGCGCATCCCAAAGCAAGCCTCACATTTAGAGGGGCTCCCCACGCGAGCACATGTGCTCTGCTCGTCGGAGCCTTACATACACGCTCGCCTGGAGAACCCATCCGGTCCAAATTCATATCCCAGCCTAGATTCTATCCATCCGCGGGATCAGCTAACATCCACCGCGTACGTTTCCGGACTGGATTTCAATCGCACCGGCGCGCACGCGGCGGCCTCGTGCGTAGCACGGCACGGACCCCGCGCGCGCTGCTGTGCAAACCCGGCACAGTTCCCAAAACAGCTATGGCCGCTACTCGGCCTTTGTCCTTCATCTGGTCCCGTCATTTTCGCATTCTCACCTACGCACCCCCACGTGCTCTGAAGCTCACACACCTTACCATGACAATCGGACATGCGGTTGCGGTTTCCCGCATACCGATCGTCATCTCCCTTTCACACCGCAACCTCACACACACAGCCTCACTCACACATGCCATTTCACTCATACATTTCGAACCCACACACACTGTTTCCCTCACACACGCTGTTCCTTCCACACTCGGTGTTTCCTTCACACACACCTTTTCACTCACGCCTGCCATTTCGCTCACACACGCTGTCTCTTTCACACACCGCCTTTCACTCACGCCATGCGCTTTTAAGCACACATTTTGCCACACTCATAAACACACATTTCGACACAATCACACAGGTGACTTCAAGGGATCACATCCGCTTCAAGGGAGCATAGCATCTCCCTCCATTCCTGAAGGAAGCTATCCGGCTGCTTGCACCGGGTCACGACACATTCCGCCAGCTCGCCGCCATTGTCCTCCACGACCTCCATGTGTGTGCATTCGTCTTTAGTTTCATTCACTTCACCCTCTATCTCCCGTGTCTCTGTTATTTCTTTCAATTCCTGCGTCTCCCTTCGTGTCTCTGTTAATTCGATTTCCTTCGTCTTAACGTGTCTTATACACGTCTCAGTCACCTCCATTTAATTTTTCCCTCTCTGTCACCGTCACTCTCTCCATTACGACTTTCGCCGAACACGTCTCCCGAATTATTTTGTCCTCACCCGTCTCCATTGCGGGGCCGACACAATTCAGACTCTCCCTTGTCGGTTCGGTCATACTGCCACGTGGTGCCGCCATCTTGAGCTCCGTCGTCCGCGTTTCGTCACGCGCAATCGCCATTATGCCCGCCTGCAGGCATCACCCCACGTGCAGCATCGCACCCCTCATTTTTTCCATTTCATTTTTCACCTGTTGCGCATTCGTATCCATTTTGTTTTCCATTCGTTGCATATCCCCACTCATCGCTTGTCTGAACATCTCCACCATTTGTGTGATGCCCGATGGCTCCAGCCGGACCAATCCACCATTATCGGTCGCGGTTTCGCTGGGGACCGGGGAGGGATTTTGACGGAGGAGGGGAGGGGGGGAGTGTCACCGCGGCCTCCGCCGCTGCACCCATTTAGGACTCTACATTTATTTGTGGGGGGTGTTCAACCTGTATAGGAATGTCCTGCATGGGGATTTCGTCCTGAGCCATGGATTCTATCATTTCTAAATCCATTCCTAATCCCTCCTGCTCCCACTCGCCTTGAACTACCATTCTGCGTATCGGAACAATTTATACGCTCGTAATTTAATGGAACCGGAGGGTCGCCTCTCACACCCTTGATCCGGCTCCGCTAATTTGGTTTGGAGGCGTGGATGGATTTTAATCCCACTCCTTGACAAGTGTTACAGATTTCCGCCCGCCGGCGTGCGGACAGCTGCTTTTAGCCTAATCGCGGCCGTATGCCCACCGGACGGGCAATCCAGTCGCAGCCTTCCGGATCAAACGCCGAAATCCAGCTACGGGTGTGTTTTTAATGCACACCACAGCCTTGTCGGTACTCTACCCGCACACAACAGGGTCCAATCGCCGAACTGTCAATTTACCCTATTATTCGTGCGGGAAGGCTACAGAGAGGTTGTACTCCAACGGGGCTGCGCGATAAATACACCGCTCGGGATCTGCAGAACGGAGCGAGCTGCATACGTGTGTCGTTCCAAGCAGCTCCCATTGAGATACAACCTCTCGGTCGCCTTCTCGCACGAATAATTAGGTAAATCGACAGTTTGGCGATCGGACCCTGTAGCGTGCGGGTGGAGTATTGACAAGGCTGTGGTGTGCATTAAAAACACACCCGTAGCTGGATTCCGGCGTTTGATCTGGAGGGCTGAGACTGGATTGCTCGTCCAGTGGGCGTACGGCTGCGATTCGGCTAAAGAGCGGCTGTCCGCACGCCGGCGGGCGGAAATCTGTAACAATATTGTTGCGGATTCGCGCCCGCCGGCGTGCTGACGGCCACGTAACTCGAATCGCGGCACGTCGCCCACCGGACGGACAATCCAGTCGTGACCCTCTCGGACTAACGCCGGGAACCAGTCACGGGTGGACCTTTCGGTCTCACCGCGATCGTGCCAATCGGCCCCCGCGTGGGATAGGGTTGCTCGCCAAATTTGACCTACCTAAGTACCCACACGGAGGGTAGACCGGGCGATCGCACCTCGCCGCAGGTCGACTTTGGACACGGGCCACTTAAGCGACCCGTTCCGTACTATCGGGATAACCGAGCGGTGTTATTCGTCGGCCTTGACGGTTCGATTAATTATCGGGCGTCTTAGCCCACGACCAACCCTTTACGTGAAGCAAGATGGGGATTCAATGAAAGAAATGACGAAGCGAAGCGGGAAGACAGTTCAACAATAAGCACATTTATTTCGCGATGAACGGAAAGCACACATATACAATTCCACCAAAAGCACATGTAAAAGAAGAAGACAAAAAGCAAATGCAACAATGCAGATCTATCCGACTACCGGGCACTCGGCAACACTTATACAATTTTACTTCACAGATGGCGCCGACAACACATATTCCCAAAGCAAAAGAAAAGAGAACCACCCTCCAGGATGAGGGGGTAGGCGGGCCTGGGGCCGAGACCGTGTCGGGCCTACCCGTCTGATGATGAGACGCGAAGTGGCGGTGGTGCCTCAACTCCGCGGGCCTCGCGGACAGTGTCTGGTAGGGGGTGGGAAGGGGGCCCCCTTTTGTCGCACTATCTCAGCGCGGGGGGAAACAGGAGGGAGTTGCTGATGCTCGGGGAAAGGAGGATTTCACAAAATCTCGGGTCCCGCGACGAGCGTCTCCACCACGACCTCGGTCGCGCCGCCGGCCTCTCCCTCCGCAGTTCCCCGAATCCGACGCGAGCACCCCCTCAACCGCCTTCGCCGCCGCCGCCTCTCCACAACTTCGTCCGATCGCCCTCTCCGTCTCCTCTCTGGACTCGTCCCAACTCTTCACTGGCTCCGCGAACTCCCAACTGCGAACTGCCAACTGCGAACTGCCCTCTTCTGACGAACGCAGTCGTTTTTATAAGCCCCGTGGCTTCGCTCTTTTACCCTTGACCCTCTGCCTCCGACCCTTCACCTCTCTTGCTGGCTCCCCATTGGCCCGAGGAAAAGTGGGCGTGAATGCTTTTTGATCCATGAATTTGCATATAGCGACCGCCCTCCAACGCCCTGGAGGCGGGGCCAAATCGCCCCTCGCTCACCGATTGGACGGAACAAAAGTGGGCGTGAGTCGTTTTTGATCCGTTTTTCTGCGGAAAGTCCGTGATGTTTTTGAACACGCTGCTCGGTGCGCGCCCCGCACGAGTCCAGCATCGGTGCCCACGAGTGGCGCGAGATGACGGTGATGCGACGGTGGCGAGTTGTGACGGTAAAGGTCGTGGCGGTTGTGGTGAAGCGGCGTTGTGGTTGGTGGTTGTTGTTGTGAAGCGGCGTTGTGGTTGGTGGTTGTTATTGTGAAGCGGCGTTGTGGTTGGTGGTTGTTGTTGTGATGGCTGTTGAGACGTGGTTGGTGGTGGTAATAATGGCGGCTGGTCCAAAATAAAGATAGTAAAAGAAAAACGGCTATCCTGAAGAGTCGCAGCCCGACTGATTGACATTTATTCCCTCTAGACAACGGGTTTGGGCCTAACTACACATATACTTACCGAGATATCTCACTTAAGGGACCTGAATGGTGGTTTGTGAATTTCGTCAACCACAACACTACCCCCTCCCCTTTTTACAGACTCGTCCCGAGTCGTCAAATTT
The DNA here is from genome assembly GCF_056783735.1 of Eptatretus burgeri. Lineage (NCBI taxonomy): Eukaryota > Metazoa > Chordata > Myxini > Myxiniformes > Myxinidae > Eptatretus > Eptatretus burgeri. Next base: position 163,518,960 of record NC_140961.1, read on the forward strand.
TCGTGTGCCATCATGTGTAGTTTTCCCCTAGTACATTTTACCTACGGATCCCTGAGTGCGACATTCATGGTATTCGTGTCCCCAAAATAAATAACCTAAGGGCTGAGTAACTACCGAAACAAACTCACTCACACGGACGACTTAAATAAAATTGCTGGCGCTAAGACATACATGCCGGGGGCGCACTCATATGTACAGTACATCTTAACCTTAACTTACAAATTTTACACTAAACCTATGGCCCAGGATCACTGAACTCTGCAAAAAGAAAGCAGTTAGCAGGGAGCCAGGCTGCTCACATGCAGTCTCTGGCTCAAACAATGCAGGTGACGGGGAACGTGGCCAGCTGCTCACGCGCAGTCCAAGGCCTTCCTTTTTGAACTGAACGCAGTGAACCACAACGGTGCATGGGCTGCACAAACGTAGTCTCCGTGCCAGCTCAAGTGGCACACGCAATGAACACAACGAATGGATGGATGAATGGTTTGAACTGAACGCAGTGAACCACAACGGTGCATGGGCTGCACAACGCAGTCTCCGTGCCAGCTCAAGAGGCACACGCAATGAACACAACGAATGGATGGATGAACACAAACACGGTGCACGGGCCGCCACTGCAGGCCCGTGTTGTAGCTGCCAACAGGGCAGTTCTTGCAGCTTGCAAACTGTTGCTTTTATGATGATCCCGGCGCGCATGGAAATGAACAGGGAGGGGGGCAAAGCAAAATTGAACGGGGCTGGTGAACGTGGGCAGTGGGCATGGCATGGCAAAGGCAGCAGGCAAACACAGCCCGCAGAAGAAGGCCGCTGCAGGCAAACACAGCCGGCAGATGAACTGGTCGGCACAGGCCTTGAAGAAAAACAGCCAGCAGAGGAAGTGGCCGGCACAGGCCTTGAAGCAAAACACGGCCAGCCGATGGCACAGGCCTTGCAGCAAAACAACAGCTGCCGATGAAGTTGGCCGGCCTCCGCCTTGAAGCAAAACAGGGCCAGCCGATGAAGTTGGCCAGCCTTTGCCGTTCAGTGGAGGTTGGTGGAGGGAGTGCGGTGGTGCTGGCCACTTGGAAGGCGGGCTCGGACCTACCTTCCTGTCTCCCTCCCACCTATCGCCTTTTCCTGTCACTGTCTATACCCACTCCCTTAATTTGTCAAACCCCAATTTAGCCCCAACTTTTTTTTTTTTTTTTTTTTTTACTTCCCCACTGTAAATCGTCCCCTAACCCCCTTTATCGTCTTTGTTCGGCTAACCTATCCTGTCACCTAGCCTACTCCCAACCCCTACGTTCCCTTCCCGGAGGGGAATAAGGGAGAGCTAACGTCCTGTGCCGAGGCCCAACTCAAGCCTCAGAATGGCCTCCCCAGAGTTCAGCGATCTATAACCAAAGTGGGTCCAGCGGCCCACAACGAGAGCGAGGGGATGGATGGTGCGGAGGGGTACACTTCCTAATCTACCCTAACCATTTAACTGTTAAACTACCCCGGGGCTTCCAGCAAGCGCCTCTCGCTTAAACTATTGGTTCTAACAACCCAGATTCCCGTCGCCTGTGTTGATGTCCTCACAATTTCGGGCCTCGCCCCCCAATTTTCTCTCCGTGCCCTCACACGGTCTCATGGCTGGGACACGTGGCTCCCTCTGGCAGGCACGACCCTCTGCCGAATCTCCCGCTATGGCACCCCCGGGCACTACACTGCCTCCGAGCCTACCAGCTCCCTAACACCGGGGAGTGCCCCCCATGGCACCTCCCCTGAAACGCACACGTGGCAGGCTGGCTCCCCGGGCCCCTTTCCGAGGGTCACCCGTGCCCACAACACTGCCCACGCGGCCAATGGCGCCCCGGGCCCCCGCACCAAGCAGGTGCACCCGTGCCCACTACGCTATCCCGCCCCCCCATGGGCCCTTGGCCTACCACGGCCGACTAGCCTGGTGCCCGGGGTACCCACTCAGCGATACTCACTTTTCGCAGCCACGCTCCCAGCCCGTCAACAGGGCTCCTGCACCCCTCCAAACGGGTTTCGAGCCTACACTCCCACCAACAACAAAACGACCTCCATTTTGTAAATTTGACTAACCCCCTAACTCACTCTACACTGACCCCGGGGTCCCTTGGGCGGGAGTCACTCCTCCCCCCAATCACTCATCGCACCATGCATTCCCCATTCGCTCCATACACACAGACCCGCTGGCCTCACTCACTCACCAAGCACATGCTTCCACTTCACTCACCAACTCTTCAACACACTCACCGCTGAACTCTGCCATCCTTCTAACTACCTCCCCGAACTAACTCGTGCTCCCACGTCGTCCCTTAAACTATAGCACGTTCCATTTAACACTACGTAGCTAAACTACGTCCCCTCTACACATTCACAAGTCTGTCCATGTCCTCAAAATCAAAAAAAAATAACTTTCCTAGGGGGGATTTCCTCCCTTCCTACTGGGCTCGTGAACTCGTTGCAAGGCTCTGAGAGCCTTGCGCCTCTGCGGGAGCGGCTGTTCCAGCACCGACTCCTCCGGCAAGACGTATCCATGAGGGCGTAAGGTCGCCCTTGTAAGGCCTCAGGCGGTCCGCGTGGACGATCCGGGGGAGGGCTCGTGGTCCCATTTTAATTTTAGGACCACGTCACTGACTTGCGCCAGGACGACCCCCGGGCCCTGCCAAGGTGAGGTGAGCTTCGGGCATCTGCCCTTCCTTCGCCGGGGGTTAAAGAACCAAATCTTCGCCCCCGGTGGGTATTTGCTCACCTGGCTCCGGTGGTCGTACCTGCGCTTCATCTTTATGCCCGCCTGTTGGAGCTGGTGGCGTGCGAAGGCGTGGACCTTCTCCAAGCCTTCCTCCAACCGACGGGCATAGCCCTCCCCCGGGGGCCTATCAAGCCGCTCAGGCGTCGGACCGCACAATAAATCGACGGGGCTTCTCAGCTCCCGTCCAGACATCAACAGCGCCGGACTACATGCGGTAGACCCGTGCTGGGACGCGCGATAGGCCATCAGGAGGTACGGAAGGTGTTCGTCCCAGTCCTCCTGGTTAGTGGCGGTGAAGAGGGCCAACTGTTGGACCAGGGTCCTGTTGAACCTCTCCACCATGCCATCAGACTGTGGTCTCAGGGGCGTTGTCCGTGTCTTTCGAATTTCCAGGAGCCTGCACACCTCTTTTAGTAATTCACTCTCAAAATTTCGTCCCTGGTCCGTGTGCAGCTCCTGCGGAATCCCATACCGGCATGTAAATCCTTCTACGAAGGCCTTGGCCACAACCCCTGCTTCCTGGCTGGGAAGGGCAAAGGCTTCTGGCCATTTGGTGAAATAGTCCATAATTACAAGGATGTACTTATTACCCTGGCGAGTGGGGGGCAGTGGTCCCAAAATGTCCATGGCCACTCGCTCAAGGGGAGCCCCAACCTGATGTAGTTGGAGTGGGGCCCTCATCCTCTGTGGCGGTCCCTTTTTTTGCAGTACAGGCGTCGCATGCTCGACACCAGTCCTGTACATCGCGCCCCATGTTAACCCAATAGAACCGCCGGCGGGCCCGAGATTTTGTTTTGGTCCTGCCCAAATGGCCGCCGGCGCGGGTACCGTGCACCTGTTTCAAAATTTGGGTCTTAAACCCATCAGGGACTATCACCAGCCAAGAAGTTTGTTCAGAAGGAATCTCCACCCACTTGCGATATAAGATGTTGTCCCTCATTTCTCGGGTCCTCCACTGAGCCCAGTATGCCTTTGTTCGCACCCCGAATGGGGCGATTTCCTCCCCACTGGGCCTCCTGTTTTCCTGGACCCATTTGTACACTGGCCCAAGCACGGGGTCTTCCCGCTGGGCCGTGCTCCATGCCAATCCACCAAATTCCTCTCCCGCGGTTAGTGGCAAAGTTGGGCCGACCACCCGGGCCGCACGGACTGGGAGTTTCGAGGAGGCGTCTGCCAATTGGTCCCTCTCCTCATGTCTCGTGCAATATTTGCAGTTTTCCCTCAGACAGGGGCGTCGAGAGAGCGCATCGGCATTCCCATGAGCCTTACCGGCTCTATGGACCACACTGAAATCGTACTGCTGCAATTTTTCCAACCACCTTGCAATTTGGCCTTCCGGTTCCTTGAACCGTAAGAGCCATTGCAAGGAGGAATGGTCAGTTCGAACCAAAAATTTCCTCCCGTACAAGTACGGGTGGAAATGGCTCACGGCAGACAGCAGAGCCAATAGTTCCTTGCGAGTTACGCAATAATTTCTTTCGGGCCTACTCATGGCCCGACTGTAATACGCGATCACTCTTTCCACGCCCCCCTGTGTCTGAGACAAGACTGCTCCCAATCCTTCCTGGCTTGCATCCGTGTCCAGGGTATACATCCCGTCATCGGTGGGGTACGCTAAAACGGGTGTGGATGTCAAACACCCCTTTAATTTGAGGAAGGCCTCCTGGCACTCCTCCATCCAATTAAATCTCAACCCCTTCTCCGTCAACCGGTGAAGGGGCCTGGCTATCTCCGCAAAGTTTGCCACGAAACGCCGGTAGTAGGAGCAAAGTCCCAAAAAGCCCCGTACCTGTTTGACAGTTGTAGGCACGGACCACTCCTCTACCGCTGTAATTTTTCCGGGGTCGGTCTTCACCCCCTCGCGGCCTATCACGTGTCCGAGATAGGCCACCTCTGTCGCGAACAAAGTGCATATCTCTGGGCTCAATTTCAGCCCTGCCTGCCTGAGGTGCCCAAACACCTGGTCCAAATTGGCTATCTCCTGGGTGAATGTTTTAGCGTGTACCAGGACGTCATCCAGATACACCAGGCATGACTGCCACGGCATGCCGCCTAGTACACGCTCCATCAGTCTCTCAAAGGTGGCGGGGGCGTTACACAAACCGAACGGCATCACAGTGAACTGATACAGTCCCTTCCCTGTGGAAAATGCCGTTTTCTCCTTCCCCGTCTTATCTATCTCCACCTGCCAATACCCACTCTTGAGGTCCAAAGTTGAGAACCATTTAGAGCCTGCAACGGCGTCGAGGGTATCGTCAATTCTAGGCAGGGGATAGGAGTCTTTGAGTGTCACGTTGTTCAGCTGGCGATAGTCCACACAGAAACGCGTGGTCCCATCCTTCTTTTTAACCAGCACAACTGGTGACATCCAAGGACTTCCCGAGGGCTCGATGACACCTGCATTGAGCATCTTTTCAACCTGTTCATTAGCCTCCTCTCTTTTGCTCCATGGGAGCCTTCGAGCAGGCTGACGGACAGGCCGGGCCCCATTGGTGTGGATCTGATGTTGCACCAGGCCCGTACGTCCAATATCCTCGGGTGACAAGGAGAAGATCCCGATGTGTCGGTCGACCAGCTTGTATAAGGCCTCCCGCTGGGCCTCCTCCAAATCTACACTACTCCGATTTACCATCTCACAAATGGGGCCGGGCCAATTCCTAATCGAGTCTGGAGACTCCCTCTGGGGCCGGTCCGGCTCGACGTTATCGTCCCTCAGCTCTGCGACCTCTTTTACTGGGGTGCAATCTGCCACCTTCGTGCCCTTCCTGATAGTGCGTGGTTCCGTGCGAACATTTATCACCCGCACGTGCGCTATTGGCCCGTCGGTACTTACCAGGGTGCGGCCCACGACTAAGCCCGGGGTTGACGGCCCTGCCGGTAGTTCCGCCAGGCCGCAGGGGCCCTGCCACGTTGGGGGTGCTCGCCACCGGGCCGGGACCACCGCCTCGGCACCCGGGGGAATGACCACGGAGTCAGGAGCCTCCAGCTCCACCCTCTCATCCGTGCTCACGCCCCCCAACGGCAACTCCTCACCACCCAACTGCATGACCCCCCGGCCCAAGTCGATCTTACAACCACCGGCCGTCAGCACATCCAACCCTATTAGACATTGGTCGTACACCTCTGCCACCCAAACCTCTATCTTGGTTTTCACAGTGCCCAATTTAAACGACACGAAACCACGTCCTATGATAGGGGCCGTTGCCCCGGTAGCTAGCTGCAAACTATGGTTTTGCAGACGGTGGATCTCATCCCAACCGTCTACACTCGAATCAAGGACCACAGGGCTGATGATCGTGGCGCTTGCTCCTGTGTCCACAATGGCGTCTACCCCTACGCCGGCAATCTTGCACCGAATTGTTAAGCTACCTTTGCCAATTTGGCCACAACTGATGACCTGTCGCAGTTCTGAGGGCTCTTTTCCGTCTGAGTCTGCCGAACACGGCCCTACATGTTCGGCACTTCTTAGTTTCCCGGGGACTGGTGGGGGGGGTGATGGTTGGGCCTGGTTATCCCGATTGACCCGGGGCGGAGTTGGTGGTCTAGGGGGCCGTGGCTCTTCTCTTCGCGGGGGCCTTTCCCTGCGCGGGGCATTGCACCTCCGCTGCAGGTGGTCCCCTGCGCCACAATTATAACACCTCTTCTGGTAAGGTGTTTGCCTCCAGTACGCCGAATTGTACCCCCCTCCATTCCGAATTGGGGTACCCCCCGATGGCCCATCTCCCGCCCTTCCCGGGCCCGACCGCCTCTCCCCAGGTCTCCCGAACTGGCGGTCGAACATGCCCTGCACCATCCTTTCCATTCGCGCTTGGTCGCCCAGGGTTGCCCCGGTTCCCAGCGCACTGTCGTTCACGGGGTCCACCTGTCGGACTGCCACCGCGTGGCGCCCAGCCCCTCCCAATGGCGTTCTGGCTGCCTCCCAGCAGGCAGCAGTATCAGCCGCCTTCTGGAGGTTGTCCGGGCGCCATACGGTGAGCAATGCTCCGACATCGGTGCCCCCTATTGCTCGAAGGAAATGGTCCAGGGCAATCTCCTCCCGGTACTCCGGTGGCATGTTGGTGTGCGCGATCCCCACCAAGCGGCGAATGTCATGTGCCAATTCTCCCAGTGATTCCTGGGGACGTCGTTTGCGCCCGTTTAGCTGAGCTTTAACAAGCTCGCTCTGCTGGTCCATGCCAAATCGGTTTTTTAGGGCCGAAGGGAGATCCTCCAGGGTCGCCCCCTCACTGGGTACCGTGGTCAGGACTTCCAAAGCCACGCCACGCAGGGCCGCTGTGAGTTGTTCCACACCCTGCACCTCGTTCCAGCCATTGCCTCTGGCAACACACTGGAACTGGGCCATGTATGCCCTCAAGTCCGTCTTGCCATCGTACGGGGGTAGCGGCACCCTTGGTCCTTTCGAGGTCTCCTCCCGTTCCCCAGGGACCCCGGGAGGAGTGTACCTCCCCAGTCCCAATGGTGCCTCACTCCCGCAGGGTCCGAGCCATTTGCCCGGGGGCTCCACCACCCTTGTCCGCGTCTGTCCGTGCCCCGCGTCGTCCCGCTTACTCTCCCAAGCCATTGGACTCGCACTCTGCACACCCCCCGGAGCAGTCATTCTGGGTACCCCCATTAGGCCAAAAGACCCCGCGGCCTCTACCCTCCCCAAGCTTGGCATGCTCACCCCCGCATCGGGCAAGCCTCCTCCTCCGCCTTGTGACACCCGCCCCACCTGGGCACGATCCGCCTCGAGGGAGTATATCCTCTCCCCCTGTTCCCGAAGGAGGCCACCCTGCTTCTCACACCGGGCCTCCACCCTATCCGTCAGTCTCTTCTCCATTTCCTCCATTTTCCCCTTTATTACCCCATTTATTTCCTCCCCTATCGTTCCTAACGACAGTTCCCCGACTTTTTCTCTTATTTGCTCCACCTCCCCTTGTACCTGTGTCACCATCTTATTTGTCTTGGATATTTCCTCCCTCGTTGTCCTAAACTGCTCTTCTGTCTCGCCCCGGTTTTTTCCTATCTGCTCCCCCAGTTCCTCTGTCTTTTCTCCGGCTTTCCGCTCCATTTCATTAATTACCTCCTCATGTCTCTTTCTACATTCCTCCGCCACCTTCTTTAATCCTTTCTGTGTCTCCGCTTTTACCTCCTTTCGCAGGTTTTCAACTTTGTCTGTCATTTCCCGATGTCTTTTCTCACAGTCCTCCTTCACGGCTCCCAATCCCTCCTTTATTTTCCCTTGTTCTCTTTTTAATTCCTCTATCGCCGTCGTGTTCCTCCCTATTTCCTCCTTTATTTGGTCTTGTCCCTGTTTTACTTCTCCCAATCCTTTTCCTACTTGGTCTATTTTTCCCACCACCGTCTTTATTTCGTTTACCCTCTCTTGTTTACTTTCTTCCATTGCGACTCCCACTCCTTTTACTTTCTCTTTTAACCCGGTCACCTCCGCTCGTATCGTGTCGACTTCCTTTTTCATTTCGTTTTTTAGTTCTTTTAGGCTCATTCCCATGTTCTGCGTCTCACCCCGTAGCTCTTTCATTTCCTCCTTCATGTTCGCTTCCATTCCGTTTATTTGCTTGTTCATTTCGTTTTTCATTTCATTTGTATTTGTATCCATCTTTGCTGTCATTTCCGCTAGCATGGCGCATAGCTGGGCCATGTCGGGTGCGCTTGAGTGAGCCGTTTCAGCAGGGGTTGGGGAAGGGTTTTGGTGGAGAAGGGGAGGGGAGGTGTCATACACCGCGGCCGCTGCCGCACCCATTTCGGGCTCTGGGTTCAGTTGGGCGAGTTCGTTTTCCTGTACAACCAACATTTCCTGCACGGGGATTTCATCCTGAGCCATGGATTCTACACATTCTACATCCATTTCTAATACCCCCGGCTCCTGCTCGCCTTGAGACGCCATCTTATTTCTCTTAAAGGGTTAATTTAGCTCGCTCGTAATTTGGAGGGAATCGGGGGTCGCTTCTCTCACCCCTGGACCGATTCCCGTGAATTTAGCCGGAGACAGGAGAGCCCGTTTTCCCGTTCTCCGTTACCAGTGCCGTGAGGAGGGCGATGGGTTTGTATCCCACTCCTGACACCAGTGTTGCGGATTCGCACCCGCCGGCGTGCTGACGGCCACGTAACTCGAATCGCGGCACGTCGCCCACCGGACGGACAATCCAGTCGTGACCCTCTCGGACTAACGCCGGGAACCAGTCACGGGTGGACCTTTCGGTCTCACCGCGATCGTGCCAATCGGCCCCCGCGTGGGATAGGGTTGCTCGCCAAATTCGACCTACCTAAGTACCCACACGGAGGGTAGACCGGGCGATCGCACCTCGCCGCAGGTCGACTTCGGACACGGGCCACTTAAGCGACCCGTTCCGTACTATCGGGATAACCGAGCGGTGTTATTCGTCGGCCTCGACGGTTCGATTAATTATCGGGCGTCTTAGCCCACGACCAACCCTTTACGTGAAGCAAGATGGGGATTCAATGAAAGAAATGACGAAGCGAAGCGGGAAGACAGTTCAACAATAAGCACATTTATTTCGCGATGAACGGAAAGCACACATATACAATTCCACCAAAAGCACATGTAAAAGAAGAAGACAAAAAACAAATGCAACAATGCAGATCTATCCGACTACCGGGCACTCGGCAACACTTATACAATTTTACTTCACAGACGGCGCCGACAACACATATTCCCAAAGCAAAAGAAAAGAGAACCACCCTCCAGGATGAGGGGGCAGGCGGGCCTGGGGCCGAGACCGTGTCGGGCCTACCCGTCTGATGATGAGACGCGAAGTGGCGGTGGTGCCTCAACTCCGCGGGCCTCGCGGACAGTGTCTGGTAGGGGGTGGGAAGGGGGCCCCCTTTTGTCGCACTATCTCAGCGCGGGGGGAAACAGGAGGGGGTTGCTGATGCTCGGGGAAAGGAGGATTTCACAAAATCTCGGGTCCCGCGACGAGCGTCTCCACCACGACCTCGGTCGCGCCGCCGGCCTCTCCCTCCGCAGTTCCCCGAATCCGACGCGAGCACCCCCTCAACCGCCTTCGCCGCCGCCGCCGCCTCTCCACAGCTTTGTCCGATCGCCCTCTCCGTCTCCTCTCTGGACTCGTCCCAACTCTTCACTGGCTCCGCGAACTCCCAACTGCGAACTGCCCTCTTCTGACGAACGCAGTCGTTTTTATAAGCCCCGTGGCTTCGCTCTTTTACCCTTGACCCTCTGCCTCCGACCCTTCACCTCTCTTGCTGGCTCCCCATTGGCCCGAGGAAAAGTGGGCGTGAATGCTTTTTGATCCATGAATTTGCATATAGCGACCGCCCTCCAACGCCCTGGAGGCGGGGCCAAATCGCCCCTCGCTCACCGATTGGACGGAACAAAAGTGGGCGTGAGTCGTTTTTGATCCGTTTTTCTGCGGAAAGTCCGTGATGTTTTTGAACACGCTGCTCGGTGCGCGCCCCGCACGAGTCCAGCATCGGTGCCCACGAGTGGCGCGAGATGACGGTGATGCGACGGTGGCGAGTTGTGACGGTAAAGGTCGTGGCGGTTGTGGTGAAGCGGCGTTGTGGTTGGTGGTTGTTGTGAAGCGGCGTTGTGGTTGGTGGTTGTTATTGTGAAGCTGCGTTGTGGTTGGTGGTTGTTGTTGTGATGGCTGTTGAGACGTGGTTGGTGGTGGTAATAATGGCGGCTGGTCCAAAATAAAGATAGTAAAAGAAAAACGGCTATCCTGAAGAGTCGCAGCCCGACTGATTGACATTTATTCCCTCTAGACAACGGGTTTGGGCCTAACTACACATATACTTACCGAGATATCTCACCTAAGGGACCTGAATGGTGGTTTGTGAATTTCGTCAACCACAACACTATGTATAGATATAGGTGTAGATATGTATATACGAGGTGTGTTCAAAAAGGTATACAACCTCAATTTTTCGTGCGTAAACAAATGAAGCTAGGGAAGCGTGGTTTGGTGCACATATGTAAGCGATCCTAATCCGTATGCATGAATATTTACCTGCCTGCAGAAGCTGTCAGTCGCCGACAGACCGCCGATGAGTGAGGAAGTGGAAGTGAGCGCCATCGCATTTTCGTTTCTGCCAAAATGACGGAAAAACTTGAACAGCGCTACTGCATCAAATTTTCTGTAAAGCT
>NC_140961.1:163532330-163534830 GCF_056783735.1 Eptatretus burgeri
TCTCACCTCTTTCAAAAATTCCCCCTCACCTTTCTCCCACCTTTCATCCCCCTCACTCTTCCTTCTCTAAGTTGCCCCCCTCTCATCCACCAACCTGCCTCCCTCCACTGCCCTCTCACGTCCATCTCTTCACTCCACCTCCTCAAATCCTCAACTGCCATCTTCCTTGTCTCTTGTCCCCCCTCTCTCCCAGCACCACAGAGCCTTTTCTCCTCCTCATTCGGCCCCCTCCCCCCGCCATTCTGCACTTCCCCACACTCCTTCAGCAACCCTCCTTACCTCCCCCTCGTCCCTCGTCCTACCCTCCCCCGCCCCTCCACCTCCTGCACCCAAAGCCTCCTCCCCTACCTCTTCATTAAAAGTGTGGACCTCAAATATCCGGGGCCTTCGCTCAAACCTTTCAGATCTTTCCATGCAGGTTGCCACTGACAAACCAGACATTATCTGCCTAACAGAAACTTTCCTCTCCCAAGACGTGTCTGACTCCCAAGTATCTCTCCCTGGTTACTCCCTCTTACGGTATGACAGACCTGAGCCTCGTCCTGGTGGAGGTGTTGCTCTCTTCATCAAAGACTCTATTCCTCACTCTCCCTGCACTGCTCTCACTCCCCCACACCCCCAGGAATACCTCTGGCTTCGGCTTCCCTCCACTCCCACCTCATGTTTATATGTGTACTGTACCGTCCACCGAACAGTGATGACTCCATCTACACCTCACTCTCCGAAAACATGGACCATCTTCTATCTTCTCATCCAAACTCTCTCTTCCTCTTATGTGGCGACTTCAATTGTCATCACGCCAGTTGGCTAGGTGTGGGTACCTCTCTCACCTGCCATGGGACATCAGCAAAAGCTTTCTGTGACTCATTGGGACTGACTCAATCGGTCAACTTCCCGACCCGGATCTCAACCAATGGTACTCCATCTCTTCTGGATCTGATTTTGACAAATTTCCCTGACAATATCTGCTGCTCTTCCTTCGCTCCAATTGGTTCTTCTGACCACGTCCTTGTTAAAGTGGACATCTCTCTGGCTGTCATCAGAGAACCACCTCACCGCCGTCGAGTCTGGCATTTCACTCAAGCCGACTGGCAGGGTCTCCGAGCAGCCATCAAACTTACAGACTGGTCTCCTATCACTACTTTCTCAAACATCAACTCATCCTGGGAATTCTTTCAAAGAAACTTGCTCTCCCTCATGCACAGATTTATCCCCTCTCGTGTTCAGTTGTCTTACCCTTCCTCCCGCCCTTGGTTTACTGAAGCTTGTGGTGAGGCAGTTGTCCTGAAACAACTTGCCTTTGCCTCATGGAAAGCAAACCCAACTGAGGGCAATCTCAGTTCTTTCCACAAAGCTCGGAACAAGTGTGTATCTACCCTCAGGAGAGCCAGAAAACAACATCTTTCTCATCTCAAGTCTGAACTCTCAAACCTCTCTCCCTCCTCAAAATCCTGGTGGCGTTTAATCAAATCTGTTTCTGGTGTATGTTCCCCCTCCATCCCCTCCCTTACCTCAAATGGCCGCACTGCTGATTCCACACGTGATAAAGCTGAATGTCTAAACTCGGTGTTTGCAGCTAAATCTTGTGTCCCAAACCCATCACTATCTCTACCCACTTTACCCAGTCGCACCCAACTGTCCCTGGACTCTGTGTCCTTTTCTCCTGACAAGGTGGAGAGCTTGCTTTCAAACCTCGAGTCAGATTCTGCAACCGGTCCAGACGGCATCAGCCCACGTGTCCTCAAAGCCTGCTCTTCTGCTCTTGCTCACCCTCTCTCTGTTCTATTCACCCTCTCATTTTCCCAAGGTCATCTGCCATCTGCTTGGAAATCTGCTAACATCACTGCCCTGCATAAAAAAGGTGCAAAAACAGATCCCTGTAACTACAGACCAATCAGCCTTCTCCCAATCATCAGCAAGGTTATGGAATCCATCATTGCTTCAGACATGAAATCCTTCCTCTTCTCCAATGGCTTGATTTCCAATCATCAATTTGGTTTCAGACCAGGTCACTCTACCCTGGATATGCTGCTACTGCTCTCCCATCAATGGATGGAGGTCCTCAATGCCAGACAGGAAATCCGAGCCGTATCCCTGGACATATCACGTGCTTTTGACACAGTCTGGCACCCTGCCCTACTCACCAAACTCTCTTCCCATGGTATTCAAGGCCATCTCCACTCATGGCTCGCAGACTTCCTCTCCTGTCGCAGTCAACGTGTGGCCCTAAATGGAGTTCTTTCATCCCCTCTTCCTGTGCAGGCTGGAGTTCCTCAAGGTAGCGTTCTGGGCCCTGTTCTTTTTCTGGTTTTCATCAATGATCTCTCGGACTCTCTGGAAAATCCTCTATTTCTCTTTGCCGATGACTCCACCCTCTGCCGTACCATCTGTCATCCCTCAGACCGGCAAGCAGCAGCTTCTTCGCTCACTGCAGATCTGGATAAAATCACAAACTGGTCCAACACGTGGAACATGTCTTTCAATCCACACAAATCTCACA
>NC_140961.1:163552330-163561688 GCF_056783735.1 Eptatretus burgeri
GCAGTTCTCGCAGCTTGCAAACTGTTGCCTTGATCCTGGCGCACATGGAAATGAACAGGGGGGGCAAAGCAAAAATTGAACGGGGCTGGTGAACGTGGGCAGTGGGCATGGCATGGCAAAGGTGGCAGGCAAACACAGCCCGCAGAAGAAGGCCGCTGCAGGCAAACACAGCCGGCAGATGAACTGGCCGGCACAGGCCTTGAAGTACCACCGCTGCAGATGAAGTGGCCGGCACAGGCCTTGAAGCAAAACACGGCCAGCCGATGGCACAGGCCTTGCAGCAAAACAACAGCTGCCGATGAAGTTGGCCGGCCTCCGCCTCGAAGAAAAACACGGCCAGCCGATGGAGTTGGCTAGCCTTTGCCGTTCAGTGGAGGTTGGTGGAGGGAGTGCGGTGGTGCTGGCCACTTGGAAGGCGGGCTCGGACCTACCTACCCGTCTCCCTCCCAACCTATCGCCTTTGCCTGTCACTGTACATACCCACTCCCTTAATTTGTCAAACCCCAATTTAGCCCCAACTTATTTTTTTGTTGTTTTTATTTTTACTCCCCCACTATAAATCGTCCCCTAACCCCCTTTATCGTCCTTGTTCGGCTAACCTATTCTGTCACCTAGCCTACTCCCAACCCCTACGTTCCCTTCCCGGAGGGGAATAAGGGAGAGCTAACGTCCTGCGTCGAGGCCCAACGAAGCCTCAGAATGGCCTCCCCAGAGTTCGGCGATCTTTAACCAAAGTGGGTCCAGCGGCCCACAACGACAGCGAGGGGATGGATGGTGCGGAGGGGTACATCTCCTAATCTACCCTAACCATTTAACTGTTAAACTACCCCGGGGCTTTCAACAAGCGCCTCTCGCTTAAACTATTGGTTCTAACAACCCAGATTCCCGTCGCCTGTGTTGGTGTCCTCACAATTTCGGGCCTCGCCCCCCAATTTTCTCTCCGTGCCCTCACACGGTCTCCTGGCTGGGACACGTGGCTCCCTTTGGCAGGCACGACCCTCTGCCGATTCTCCCGCTATGGCACCCCCGGGCACTACACTGCCTCCGAGCCTACCAGCTCCCTAACACTGGGGAGTGCCCCCCATGGCACCTCCCCTGAAACGCACACGTGGCAGGCCGGCCTCCCGGGCCCCTTTCCGAGGGTCACCCGTGCCCACAACACTGCCCACGCGGCTAATGGCGCCCCGGGCCCCCGCACCAAGCAGGCGCACCCGTGCCCACTACTCTATCCCGGCCCCCCATGGGCCCATGGCCTACCGCGGCCGACTAGCCTGGTGCCCGGGGTACCCACTCAGCGATACTCACCTTTCGCAGCCACGCTCCCAAGCCCGTCAACAGGGCTCCTGCACCCCTCCAAATGGGTCTCGAGCCTACTTTCCCACCAACAGCAAAACGACCTCCATTTTTCAATTTAACTAACCCCCTAACTCACTTTACACTGACCCCGGGGTCCCTCGGGCGGGAGTCACTCCTCCCCCCAATCACTCATCGCACCATGCATTCCCCATTCGCTCCATACACACAGACCCGCTGGCCTCACTCACTCATCATGTACTCGCCTCACAACTCTCAACACACACACCGCTGAACTCTGCCATCCTTCTAACTGCATCCCCTAACTAACTCGTGCTCCCACGTCGTCCCTTAAACTACAGCACGTTCCTTTTAACACTACGTAGCTAAACTACGTCCCCTCTACACATTCACAAGTCTGTCACTGTCTCCAAATAAATCATTTTATTTCCCAACCTAAATCTGGCTACAATCCCTCTAACTAATCCATTCCACGGACTCCATGAGGACTTACCCCTGCCCCATGGAGTCGGTCTAACTAAGCTAACCCTTCCCCCTAACTAGTTTCCATCCTGTGCCCAGGCCAAGGGGGTCTTTCACCCCTTGCCCAGGAATCCTATGTACCCGAAAGTGAGGCTTGTTCTTTTTTTATTATTTTTTTTTTTCTTTACATGCGCAGCGCCAGCGCGGCAACTCAGAGCTCGCGCACTTTGCACCTGCCCGTGACGTCATGCAGCTGCACGTGTTCCTCGTCCCTCCTTGGACGGGACCATCCGGCAGAGATACCTCTCCTGCCGGATTCCAACCCCACGTGCAGCCATGACGTCACCGTGCGCATAAAAAAAACACAAGCCCCACGTCTCGAGGGGTTTCCCACGCGAACACATGTGCTCTGCCCGTTGGAGCTGAACACACACGATCGCGTGGAGAACCCGTCCGGTCCAAATCCATTTACCTGCCTAAACTTTGTCCGTCCGCGGGATCGGCAAATCCACCGCGTGCGTTTCCGGACCGGGACTTCACTCTCGCAAGCGAGCACGTGGTGGTCTCGTGCGTTGCACAGCACGAACCGCGTGCTCACTGCTGGGTGAACCCGGCACGGTCCTCGAAACAACCACAGCCGCTACTCGGCTTTCTCTCCTCTGTCGCCGTCTCCGTCTCCATTCCACACACGCATACCTGCGTGTTACGACGCACACAGTCCACACCATTAAACTCACACCGGGAGACGCGGCTGCGTGCTCCCGCATGCCAACCGACATCTCCCTCTCATACCGCTCTCTCACACACACGGTCTCCCTGGCACACAGCGACCTTGCACACGGCCGTTCACTCACGCACGGTGCCTCACCACTCACACAAACCATACGACTTACACACGCGGGGGCACTCACCCGCGGTGCCTCATCCACACTCCGTGCCTCACTCACACACGCGGGGGAACTCACGCGCGGTGCCTCACTCATACACACGGCGACACTCACACACGCGGTCCCTTCCACACACGGTGCCTCACCCACACACGCGGGGGCACTAACCCGCGGTGCCTCACTCACACTCCGTGCCTCATCCACACACGGTATGCTGGGAAGCACGTACTCTGGCTCCATCGCCACCACACCACTCACACACGGGGTCGCTTCCACACACGGGGACGCACTCACACCTTGCACCACACACACAGGGACAACCACACTGGGGATTTGTGTCCCCACAAGGGTCTCCGGGGCCTCTATACCCCCCAAGCTCGCCGTGCACCCGTCCACAGCACTCGTCCCCTCAACCTCGCAAAGCACGACCGAACTCACCTGGTCGTGACTCACCTCAAGGGGGCATACTCCCTCCCCTCGTTCCTGGAGGAGGCCATCCAGGTGCTCGCACTGGGTCTCTACCCAGTCCGCCAGCTCACCCCCATTATCCTCCACTACCTCTGTGTGTGTGTGTGCGTCACTTACCCCGTCTTCCTCGTGTAGTCTTCCCTCTATCGTTCCCATCTCCCGTGTCTCTGCCAACTCTTCACCCTTTACCTCTCTTGTCTCAACTAATATTATTTCCTTTGTCGTCACCTCGTGTCTCGTCTCACACGTTTTGGTCTCCCCCATTTAATTTTTTCCCTTTCGGTCATCGTCACGACCCTCGGCCAACACGTGCCCCGAATTATTTTTTCACCCGCCTCCACCGCGGGCCTGTCAGCCGTTGCACCCCCACCCAGCTCGTTCGTTCCTACACGTGGAGTCGCCATTTTAAGCTCCCTGCTAACGGCCTTCATGCCCGCCTGCAGGCATCGGCCCATGTTCTGCGTCTCACCCCGCAGCTCTTTCATTTCTTCTTTCATGTTTGTTTCCATTCCGTTCATTTTTGTATCCATCTTTTCGTTTATTTGTTGTGTATTCGCATCCATCGTCGTTTTCACTTCATTCATTTGCTTGTTCATGTCTTTCATTTCGTTTTTTATTTCATTTGTCATTGCCGCCAGCATGGCGCATAGCTGGGCCACGTCGGGTGCGCTTGAGTGAACCGTTTCGGCAGGGGTTGGGGAAGGGTCTTGGTGGAGAGGGGGGGGGGAGGTGTCATACACCGCGGCCGCTGCCGCACCCACCTCGGGCCCTGGGTTCAGTTGGGCGAGTCCGTGTTCCTGCACAATCAACATTTCCTGCTCGGGGATTCCATCCTGGACCATGGACTCTACATTATTACACATATACATTTCTAATACCCCCGGCTCCCGCTCGCCTTGAGACGCCATCTTGCTTCTCGTGAAGGGTTAATTTCGCTCGCTCGTAATTTGGAGGGAATCGGGGGTCGCTTCTCTCACCCCTGGACCGATTCCCGTGAATTTAGCCGGAGACAGGAGAGCCCGTTTTCCTGTTCTCCGATACCAGTGCCGCGAGGAGGGGGATGGATTTGTATCCCACTCCTGACACCAGTGTTGCGGTTTTCGCGCCCGCCGGCGTGCGACGGCCACGTAACTCGAATCGCGGCACGTCGCCCACCGGACGGACAATCCAGTCATGACCCTCTCGGACTAACGCCGGGAACCAGTCACGGGTGGACCTTTCGGTCTCACCGCGATCGAGCCAATCAGCCCCCGCGTGGGATAGGGTTGCTCGCCAAATTCGAACTACCTAAGTACCCACGCGGAGGGTAGACCGGGCGATCGCACCTCGCCGCAGGTCGACTTCGGACACGGGCCACTTAAGCGACCCGTTCCGTACTATCAGAATAACCGAGCGGTTTTATCGTCGACCTCGACGGTTCGATTAATTATCGGGCGTATTCAGCCCACTACCAACCCTTTACGTGAAGCAAGATGGGGATTCAATGGAGGAAAAGACGAAGCGAAGCGGGAGAACAGTTCAACAATAAAGCACATTTATTCGCGACGAACGGAAAGCACACAAATACAATTCCACCAAATGCACACAAAAAAAAAGAAACACAATTCCATTTACACAAAAAGCAAACATAAAAGTGAAAACACAGTGCAGAGCTAATACCGACTACCGAGCACACGGCAACACTTATACAATTCTACTTCACAGACGGCGCCGACAACACGTACCCAAAACCAAGGAAAAGAAATACCTCAAGAATGAGGCGGGCCTGAGGCCGAGACCGGGTCGGGCCTACCCGTCTGGTGATGAGACGCGGAGCGGCGATGGCGCCTCTCTCCGCGGGCCTCGTGGACAGTGCCTGGCAGGGGGTGGGAACGGGGCCCCCTTGGTCGCACTATCTCAGCGCGGGGGGAAACAGGAGGGGGTTGCTGATGCTCGGGGTATAGAGGATCTTTATTATCCCTGGTGTGCGTCTCCACCTCGGCCAGGTCGCGCTGCCGGCCTCCCTCGGGCGTGCAGCTCCTGGCACCGACGCGAACACCCCCTCGTCCGGCTCTCTTCAGCTTCTCCAGCCACTGCCGGCTTCGGGCTCCAGACTTCCACACTCTTCTCTCTCTTCTCCGACTCCTTCTCGTTCTCGTTCTCCTTCTCCTTCTCGTCCTGCTGACTCCTTCCCGTTCTCGTTTGCGACTCTCTTCTGACTGACGAACACCGTCCTTTTATCCCCCCGTAACTTCGCCTTTGACCCCCTCCCTTTGACCTTTCACCTCGCTCCCCATTGGCCCGAGAAAAAGTGGGCGTGAAGGCTTTTTGATCCACAAATTTGCATATATCGATCGCCCTGGGGCGGGGCCAGTCGCCCCTCGCTCACCGATTGGACGGCAAAAAGTGGGCGTGTGTCGTTTTTGATCCGTTTTTGAAGCACAAAATCCGTGATTTTGTACACGCGGTTCGACGCGCGCTCTGCACGAATCCAACACCGGTACCCACAGCGGGGCAAGAACGGTGGCGATGCTACGGTGGCGAGGTGTGACGGGAAGGTCGTGGCGGTTGTGGTGAAGCGGTGGTTGTGGTTGTAATCATGGCGGTTGGTCCAAAATAAAGATAGTAAAAGAAAAACGGCTATCCTGAAGAGTCGCAGCACGCATAAATGACATGTATTCCCACTAGACAACGGGTTTGGGCCTAACTACACATGCACTTACCGAGATACCTCACCTAAGGGACCTGAATGGTGGTTTGCGAATTTGGTAACCACAACAATATATATATATATATGTATATATGTATATATATGTATATATGTATGTATATATATATATATATGTATATATGTATGTATATATACATATATACAAATATACATATATACATATATACATATACATACATATATGTATATGTATGGATATGTATATGTATATATGTATATATATATATATATATATATATGTGTATATATACGTATGTATATGTATATGTATAAATATATATATATATATATATATATATATATATATATATATATATATATATATATATATATATATATATATATATATATATATATATATATATATATATATATATATATATATATATATATATATATATATATATATATATATATATATATATATATATATATATATATATATATATATATATATATATATATATATATATATATATATATATATATATGTATATATATATATATATATATATATATATATATATATATATATGTATATATATATATATATATATATATATATATATATATATATATATATATATATATATATATATATATATATATATATATATATATATATATATATATATATATGTATATATATATATATATATATATATATATATATATATGTATGTATATATATATATATGTATATATATATATATATATATATATATATATATATATATATATATATATATATATATATATATATATATATATATATATATATATGTATATATGTATATATATATATATATGTATATATGTATATATATATATATATATATATATATATATATATGTATATGTATGTATATATATATATGTATATATGTATATGTATGTATATATACATATATATATATATATATATATATATATATATATATATATATATATATATATATATATATATATGTATATATATATATATATATATATATATATATATATATATATATATATATATATATATATATATATATATATATATATATATATATATATATATATATATATATATATATATATATATATATATAGTCAAATTCGCAGAACCACCATTCCAGGTTCCCTTCGGTTGGAGATGGAGTCTCTGATCGTGGGGTATATGTGTGGTTGTGGGCCCAAACCCGTTGTTTAGAGGGATATTTAAATAAGGTCATCGTTCATGTCGGTGTTGCGAATTTTTCCAAGAGATGCCGTTTTTCTTTTACTATCTTTATTTTGGACCAGCCGCCATTACTACCACCACCAACCACGCCTCAACAGCCATCACACAACAACCACCAACCGCAACGCCGCTTCACAACAACACTTGGCCACGACGACCTTTACCGTCACAACTCGCCCTGCAACCATCGCATCACCGTCATTCCCACGCCCGCTTGTGGGCATCGATACTGGACTCGTGCAGGGCGCGCACCGAGCAGAGTGTGCAAAAGCGCGCCGTCTTCTCCGAAGAAAAACGGATCAAAACGACTTACCGGCCCACTTCTGTTCCGTCCTATCGGCGAGCGTGGGGCGATGCATGGCCCCGCCTCCAGGTGTGCGTTGGAGTAATATCGTTATATGCAAATTCATGGATCAAAAAGCATTCACGCCCACTTTTCCTCGGTCCAATGTGGGGAGCCGAAGATTAGAAGTGTGAAGGAGTTCTGGAGGTAAAGGGTCGAAGGCTGTGAAGGAGACGGGCCCACAGAGAGGGCATATAAGGGCCGCGCTCGCCAAACAGAGCAGTTCGGAGCCAGTGAAAAGAGTTGGGACGGAGTCAAGAGAGGAGACGGAGAGGAGCAGCTGGACGGAGCTGTGGAGGGGAGGTGGCGGCGGCGAAGGCGGTCGAGGGGGTGCTCGTGGTCGGAGTCGGGGGAGCTGCGGAGGTGAGCAGGGCCGGCGTGCGCGACCGAGGGTCGTGGTCAGGTGCCGGCCGTCGCGCGGACCCCGAGACAGGAGATATCCACCCCCCGAGCATCAACCGAACCCCCTCCTGTTTCCCCCCGCGCTGAGATAGTGCGAGGCTGGGGCCCCGCTCCCACCCCCTACCAGACACTGTCCGCGAGGCCCGCGGAGGTCGGGCGCCACCGCCGGTCCTGCGGCTCATCATCCAGACGGGTAGGCCCGACGCGGTCTCGGCCCCCCAGGCCCGCCTACCCCCTCATCCTTGAGGGTGGTCCTTTTCTTTTGCCTTTAGAGTATGTGTTGTCGGCGCCCGTCTGTGAAGCTAAAACTGTACCCGTGTTGCGCGCTGGTGCTCGGTAGTCGGTTGGGGATCTGCATTGTTGCATTTGCTTTTTGTGTAATATTGTGTTTCTTCTTCCTCTTTACATTTGCTTTTGGTGTAATTGTATATATGTGTGCTTTCCGTTCATCGTGAAATAAATGTGCTTTATGTTGAACTGTTTTCCCGCTTCGCTTCGTCTTTTCCTCCTGGCTGAATCTCCATCTTGCTTCACAAATAAAGGGTTGGTCGTGGGCTAAAACGCCCGATAATGTAATCGAACCCGTCGAGGCCGACGATAACACCGTCTTCGGTTATCCCGATAGGTGCGGAACGGAGTCTGCTTGAAGTGGCGTCCGTGTCCGAAGTCGACCTGCGGCGAGGTGCGCATCGCCCGGTCTACCCTCCGTGTGGGTACTTAGTGCAGGGTCGAATTTGGCGAGCAACCCCTTGTCTCACGCGGGGGCTGATTGGCCTGATCGCGGTGAGACCCGAAAGGTCCACCCGTGACTGGTTCCCGGCGTTAGTCCGAGAGGGTCACGACTGGATTGTCCGTCCGGTGGGCGGGACGTGCCGCGATTCGGATTACGTGGCCGTTACCGCACGCTGGCAGGCGCGAGCCGCAACACTGGTGTCAGGTCGTGCGATATAAATTCATCGCCGCTCCTCGCGGCACTGGTATCGGAGAACGGGAAAACGGGCTCTCCTGTCTCCAGCTAAATTCACGGGAATCGGTCCAGGGGTGAGAGGAAGCGACCCCGATTCCACTCCAAATCTGGCCGAGCGAGCTAAATTAACCCTTCTACGCAGAAATAAGATGGCTGTCTCAAGGCGCAGCGGGGGAGCCGGGGGTATTAGGGAAAATGTATATGTTGTTGCAATGGTCAGGATCCATGGTCCAGGATGAAATCCCCGTGCAGGAAATGTTGGTTGTAACAGGAAAACGGAATCTACGCCCAACTGAACCCAGAGCCCTCGAAATAGGTGCGGCAGCGGCCGTCGCGGTGGTATGACACCTCCCCCCTCTCTCCACCAAAACCTCCCGATTCTTGCCGAATCGAGCTCACCCAGCGCACCTGCGACATGGGCTCCAGCTATACCTCATGCTGGCGGCAATGAACAAGCAAATGGAAAGCGAATGCGCATGAAATTATAAACAAAATGAAAGGCATGAACGAAAAGATGGATGCGAATACACAGCAAATGAGACGGAATGAACAAGCAAATAGAAGGAAGAAACGAAAAGCT
>NC_140961.1:163562188-163567188 GCF_056783735.1 Eptatretus burgeri
CTCCCCCTCTCCACCAAAACCTCCCGATTCTTGCCGAATCGGCTCACCCAAGCGCACCCGACATGGCCCAGCTATACCCCATGCTGGCGGCAATGAACAAGCAAATGGAAACGAATGCGCATGAAATTATAAACAAAATGAAAGGCATGAACGAAAAGATGGATGCGAATACACAGCAAATGAACGGAATGAACAAGCAAATGAAGGAAGAAACGAAAAAGCTGCGGGGTGAGACGCAGAACATGGGCCGATGCCTGCAGGCGGGCATGAAGGCCGTTAGCAGGGAGCTTAAAATGGCGACTCCACGTGTGGGAGCGAACGAGCTGGGAGGGGGTGCAACGGCTGTCGGGCCCGTGGTGGAGGCGGGTGAAAAAATAATTCGGGGGACGTGTTGGGCGAGGTTCGTGACGGAGACCGAAAGGGAAAAATTAAATGGGGAGACCAAAACGTGTGAGACGAGACATGAGGTGACGACAAAGGAAATAAAAATAGTTGAGACAAGGGAGGTAAAGGGTGAAGAGGTGACTGAGTTGGCAGAGACACGGGAGATGGGAACGATAGAGGGAAGACTACACGATGAAGACGGGGTAAGTGACGCACACACACACACGGAGGTAGTGGAGGATAATGGGGGTGAGCTCGCAGACCGTGCAGGGACCCGGTGCGAGCAGCGGGATGGCCTCCTCCAGGAACGAGGGGAGGGAGTATGCCCCCTTGAGGCGAGTCACGACCAGGTGAGTTCGGTCGTGCTTTGCGAGTTCGAGGGGAGGAGTGCTGCGAACGGGTGCACGGAGAGCTTGGGGGGTATAGAGGCCCCAGAGACCCTTGTGGGGACACGAATCCCCAGTGTGGTTGTCCCTGTGTGTGTGGTGCAAGGTGTGAGTGCGTCCCCGTGTGTGGAAGCGACCCCGTGTGTGAGTGGTGTGGTGGCGATTGTGCCGGAGTACGTGCTTCCCAGCATGCCGTGTGTGGATGAGGCACCGTGTGTGTGTCGCCGTGTGTGTGAGTGAGGCACGGTGTATGAGTGAGGCACCGCGGGTGAGTGCCCCCGCGTGTGTGAGTGGTGTGGTTTGTGTGAGGGAAATGGCACGAGTGAGTGGAAGGCCGCGAGTGAGTGGAGCCACGTGTGCGAGGGAGATGGCATGCGTGAGTGAACGGCCGAGTGCAAGGGAGACCGTGTGTGTGAGAGAGCGGTATGTAAGGGAGATGTCGGTGGGCATGTGTGAACATGCAGCCGCGTCTCCCAGTGTGAGTTTAATGGTGAGGTGTGTTAGCGTCGTAACACGCGGGAGTGCGTGTGTTGAATGGCGACGACGACGGCGACAGAGGAAAGAAAGCCGAGTAGCGGCTGTAGCTGTTTCGGGGACCGTGCCGGGTTCACCCAGCATTGAGCACGAGGTCCGTGCTGTGCAACGCACGAGGCCCCCACGTGCTCGCTTGCGAGAGTGAAGGCCCGGTCCGGAAACGCCAGCGGTGGATTTGCCGATCCCGCGGACGGACAAAGTTTAGGCAGGATGATGGATTTGGACCGGACGGGTTCTCCACGCGATCGTGTGTGTTAAGCTCCAACGGGCAAAGCACATGTGTTCGCGTGGGGAACCCCTCGAGACGTGGGGCTTGTGTTTTTTTTTTTTATGCGCACGGTGACGTCATGGCTGCACGTGGGGTTGGAATCCGGCAGGAGGGGTATCCCTGCCGGATGGTACCGTCCAAGGAGGGACGAGGAACACGTGCAGCTGCATGACGTCACGGGCAGGTGCAAAGTGCGCGAGCTGTGAGTTGCCGCGCTGGTGCTGCGCATGTAAAGAAAAAAAAAAAAAAAAAAAAAAGCAAGCCTCACTTTCGGGTGCACAGGATTCCTGGGCAAGGGGTGAAAGACCCCCTTGACCAGGGCACAGGATGAAACGAGTTAGGGGGAAGGGTTAGCTTAGTTAGACCGACTTCATGGGGCAGGGGTAAGTTCTCATGGAGTCCGTGGAATGGATTAGTTAGAGGGATTGTAGCGAGATTTAGGTTGGGAAATTGATTAATGGGATTATTTGGAGACAGTGACAGACTTGTGAATGTGTAGAGGGGACGGAGCTTAGCTACGTAGGTTAAATGGAACGTGCTACTAGTTTAAGGGACGACGTGGGAGCACGAGTTAGTTAGGGGAGGTAGTTAGAAGGATGGCAGAGTTCAGCGGTGAGTGTGTTGAAGAGTTGGTGAGTGAAGTCGAAGCAAGTGCTTGGTGAGTGAGGCCAGCGGGTCTGTGTGTATGGAGCGAATGGGGACTGCATGGTGCGATGAGTGATTGGGGGGAGGAGTGACTCCCGCCCAAGGGACCCCGGGGTCAGTATAAAGTGAGTTAGTGGGTTAGTCAAATTAACAAATAAGGAAGTCGTTTTGTTGTTGGTGGGGAAGTAGGCTCGAAACCCGTTTGGAGGGGTGCAGGAGCCCTGTTGACAGGCTGGGAGCATGGTGGCGAAAGGTGAGTATCGCTGAGTGGGTACCCCGGGCACCAGGCTAGTCGGCCGTGGTAGGCCAAGGGCCCATTGGGGGCCGGGATAGCGTAGTGGGCACGGGTGCGCCTGCTTGGTGCGGGGGCCCGGGGCGCCATTAGCCGTGTGGGCAGTGTTGTGGGCACGGGTGACCCTCGGAAAGGGGCCTGGGAAGCCAGCCTGCCACGTGTGGGTTTCAGGGGAGGTGCCATGGGGGGCACTCCCCGGTGTTAGGGAGCTGGTAGGCTCGGAGGCAGTGTAGTGCCCGGGGGTGCCATAGCGGGAGATTCGGCAGAGGGTCGTGCCTGCCAAAGGGAGCCACGTGTCCCAGCCTTGAGACCGTGTGAGGGCACGGAGAGAAAATTGGGGGGCGAGGCCCGAAATTGTGAGGACACCAACACAGGTGACGGGAATCTGGGTTGTTGGAACCAATAGTTTAAGCGAGAGGCGCTTGTTGAAAGCCCCGGGGTAGTTTAACAGTTAAATGGTTAGGGTAGATAGGAAGTGTACCCCTCCGCACCATCCATCCCCTCTCTCTCGTTGTGGGCCGCTGGACCCACTTTGGTTATAGATCGCTGAAGTCTGGGGAGGCCATCCTGAGGCTTCGTTGGGCCTCGACACAGGACGTTAGCTCTCCCTTATTCCCCTCCGGGAAGGGAACGTAGGGGTTGGGAGTAGGCTAGGTGACAGGATCGGTTAGCCGAACAAGGACGATAAAGGGGGTTAGGGGACGATTTATAGTGGGGAAGTAAAAATAAAAAAATAAGTTGGGGCTAAATTGGGGTTTGGACAAATTAAGGGAGTGGGTATGGACAGTGACAGGCAAAGGCGATAGGTTGGGAGGGAGACCGTAGGGTCGGTCCGAGCCCGCCTTACGAGTGGCCAGCACCACCGCACTCCCTCCACCAACCTCCACTGAACGGCGAAGGCTGGCCAGCTTCATCTGCTGGCTGCGTTGCTGCAAGGCAAAGGCCGGCCCACTTCATCGGCAGCTGTTGTTTTGCTGCAAGGCCTGTGCCGGCTGGATCGTCTGCAGCTGCTGTGCTGCAAGGCCTGTGCCGGCTGGATCGTCTGCAGCTGCTGTGATGCAAGGCCTGTGCCGGCTGGATCGTCTGCAGCTGTTTTCTGCAATGCCTGTGCCGGCAAGTTCGTCTGCAGGCTGTGTTTGCCTGCTGCCTTTGCCATGCCATGCCCACTGCCCCTGTTCACCAGCCCCCATTCAATTTTGCGTTGCCCCCCCCCCTGTTCATTGCCATGTGCGCCAGGATCAGATTGCAACAGTTTGCAAGCTGCAAGAACTGCCCTGTTGGCAGCCACAACACGGGCCTGCAGTGGCGGCCCGTGCACCGTGTTTGTGTCCATCCATCCATCCGTTGTGCTCATTGCGTGTGCCACTTGAGCTGGCACGGAGACTGCGTTGGTGCAGCCCATGCACCGTTGTGGTTCACTGCGTTCAGTTCAAACCATTCATCCATCCATTCGTTGTGTTCATTGCGTGTGCCACTTGAGCTGGCACGGAGACTACGTTTGCGCAGCCCATGCACCGTTGTGGTTCACTGCGTTCAGTTCAAAAGGGAAGGCCTTGGACTGCGTGTGAGCAGCCGGCCACGTTCCCTGTCACCTGCATTGTTTTGAGCCAGAGACTGCATGCGAGCAGCCTGGCTCCCTGTTAACTGCTTTCTTTTTGCAGAGTTCAGTGATCCTGGGCCATGGTTTAGTGTAAAATTTGTAAGTTAAGGTAAGATGTACTGTAAATATGAGTGTGCCCCCGGCATGTCTGTCCTTGCGCCGGCAATTTTATTTAAGTCGTCCGTGTGAGTGAGTTTGTTTCGGTAGTTACTCAGCCCTCAGGTTATTTATTTTGGGGACACGAATACCATGAATGTCGCACTCAGAGATCCGTAGGTAAAATGTACTCGGGGAAAACTACACATGATGGCACACGAAAATTTGACGACTCGGGACGAGTCTGTAAAAAGGGGAGGGGGTAGTGTTGTGGTTGACCAAATTCGCAAACCACCATTCAGGTCCCTTAGGTGAGATATCTCGGTAAGTATATGTGTAGTTAGGCCCAAACCCGTTGTCTAGTGGGAATACATGTCATTTATGCGTGCTGCGACTCTTCAGGATAGCCGTTTTTCTTTTGCTATCTTTATTTTGGACCAACCGCCATGATTACCACCACAATCACAACGCCGCTTCACAACAACAACCACCAACCACAACGCCGCTTCACAACAACAACGACCAACCACAACGCCGCTTCACAACAACAGCCACGACCTTTACCGTCACAACTCGCCACCATCACATCCCCACCATTCTCGTGCCACTTGTGGGCACCGATACTGGACTCGTGTAGGGCGTGCACCGAGCAGCGTGTTCAGAAACATCACAGACTTTCCGAGAAAAACGGATCAAAAACGACTCACGCCCACTTCTGTTCCGTCCTATCGGCGAGCTGGGGCGATTTGGCCCCACCTCCAGGGCGTTGGAGTGAGGACGCTATATGCAAATTCA
>NC_140961.1:163579688-163582188 GCF_056783735.1 Eptatretus burgeri
TATATATATATATATATATATATATATATATATATATATATATATATATATATATATATATATATATATATATATATATATATATATATATATATATATGGATATATATATATATATATATATATATATATATATATATATATATATATATATATATATATATGGATATATATATATATATATATATATATATATATATATATATATATATATATATATATGGATATATATATATATATATATATATATATATATATATATATATGGATATATATATATATATATATATATATATATATATATATATATATATATATATATATATATATATATATATATATATATATATATATATATATATATATATATATATATATATATATATATATATATATATATATATATATATATATATATATATATATATATATATATATATATATATATATATATATATATATATATATATATATATATATATATATATATATATATATATATATATATATATATATATATATATATATATATATATATATATATATATATATATATATATATATATATATATATATATATATATATATATATATATATATATATATATATATATATATATATATATATATATATATATATATATATATATATATATATATATATATATATATATATATATATATATATATATATATATATATATATATATATATATATATATATATATATATATATATATATATATATATATATGGATATATATATATATATATATATATATATATATATATATATATATATATATATATATATATATATATATATATATATATATATATATATATATATATATATATATATATATATATATATATATATATATATATATATATATATATATATATATATATATGGATATATATATATATATATATATATATATATATATATATATATATATATATATATATATATATATATATATGGATATATATATATATATATATATATATATATATATATATATATATATATGGATATATATATATATATATATATATATATATATATATATATATATATATATATATATATATATATATATATATATATATATATATATATATATATATATATATATATATATATATATATATATATATATATATATATATATATATATATATATATATATATATATATATATATATATATGGATATATATATATATATATATATATATATATATATATATATATATATATATATATATATATATTGTTGCGAATTCGCGCCCGCCGGCGTGCGATCGACTGCGTGTAGCCAAAAGCGGCCACCTCACCTACCGGAACGGACAATTCAGTCATGACCCTCCGGGAACTACCGCCCGGAGCCAGTCACGGGTGGGGTTTAACCCCACCACCACCCAGTCCGCAGTCTACCCACGCGAAACAGGGTGAATCGCCGAATGTCGATATACCTAAGTACCCGCGCGGGTAATCTGCCGAGGGATGGGACCACGCCACAGGCCGACTTCGGATACGAACCGCTTCAGCGGTTCATTCCGTATTGCAGGGATAACCGAGGGGAGTTATCGTCGGCCTTGACGGTGATGATTAATTACCGGGCGTTTTAAACCCACTATCAATCCCTTACGTGATGCAAGATGGAGATTTCAATAAGCGGAGAAAAGACGCAACGAAAAGGGAAACAGTTCATACAATGCACATTTAATGCGCATAAACGAAAAGCACATATTTACAGTTGCAGCAGCAATCAATCATTCACGTATACAGTCAAGCAAGGAACAAAAGCAAGAACGGATGCAGAATTACAACCGAATATTATTATTTACACAAGCACACTTCTCCAGCTCTAAACTTGATAGACTGGCGCCACACACACACATTTACACAAAACCCCAAAGAAAAGAAAGTCGGGACTTCCCTGCGCGCCGTCGAGTCCCCCTCCTGCGACCTCAGTGTGGTCGCGCCTGGTTCCAGTCTCCCTCGCGGTCGGCGAACCCTCTCCGGCACTCCTCGTCCGGACGCGTAGGCTTGCGCCCCACAGCTGGCTCTGCCGCGTCTCATGTCCGCCCCTCCCGCGTGGCAGGCCGCTCGCTAAGCCGCGAGTGCAGGACCAAGATGACAGGAGGCTCAGCACTGACGAGCGAAGAAAGAGAAGAGAAGAGGAAGAAGAAGGGCGCGCCCCGCCCGTGTCTCTCTTTTATGGAGCGGGGCTCCGCCTGTCGCTCCGCCCCGTTCTCGGCTCCACCTTCCTTCGAGGCATTTCAAGAAGCCTCTCGAAATGGGGCGAGCCCTCACTCCGACCGCCTCACGCCGCGCATCCACCAATCGGGAGCGAGCCGCCGCACCCTCCCCTTCACACCGAGCGTGGTGGGGGGGGGGATTCAGGTGGGGAAAACCCCACAGGCTCCACAAGTGTTTTTATTCTTGCACGCGCCTGCACTGTGCTCGTTGAATGGCGAGTGGCGAAGATT
>NC_140961.1:163589688-163667188 GCF_056783735.1 Eptatretus burgeri
ATTTGGACAAGTGGAGAAGATCGCGGGGCCGGTGGTAAGTGTGAAACGCGTGAAATGTGTGTCCTTTGAAGATGTTGATGACGCGCTCATCATCTCGTTTCGGCAAATGTCGGCTCAGCCAAATATTCGGTTTCGACCGACTCGGCCGATTCGGCCAATTATCCGGCCGATACTGTCTTTCGGTGGAGGATTGCCCAGACAACTTCATGGAATACAATGACCGGTTTGAGTCCTTTCTCATGCACCAGATGCCCAAGAGTTTGAGGGAGTCAAACATAACGGATTACTTCACGAAGGAGTAAAGGATCGATCGAGCTTAGTGTTGAAGTCCGATCATGGTTTTATATTGGCTTGTTTTGTACATTACCGCACTCACTTACACATAGGCATTGAGAGGTAATCATCACCACGATGACTGTGTGTCATGTAATTTGTCACCATACCATCACCGATGGTATACAAGTTGTCTTACAGAGTTGTTCATTATCTTTACTTTTGATAAACTGATTCATGAATTCCATCTTCGCTTGATCACTTTCCAACTCACCAATGAACCCCCATCTATGCCCCGAGGATTATGTTTTCCTTTTGGTACAATAGCCGGCTCTCACACATACGTGTCCAGGCCACGCGCGACTTCATCCTTCACCCCACAGTCATCATGAATGTTCGCATACGCGTAAGTCGTCACATTTCTAAGTCGTCACTTTTTTCTCGTCCCGATGGTGATGACTTGCGCCTCGTCTTCTGTATATGTATATATAGATATATCTGTGTCAACTCAAGGTCAAACTAAAAACTAATAAAATCATCAAATTTCATCTGAAAAATCGTCAATTTTAATCTAAATGACCTGAGCTTTAATTGAAATCATCAATTTTAATCTTCATGAAATGGACAATTTGATGTATCCATGAATTTTTTTTGGGGGGGGGTGGGCGATTGGGTGGGGGGATTTTGCAAGTATCGTGCTCGGCAGGAAGTGCATCTTGTTCTGTCTCTCTGTTAACCACCTACAGGTCACAATTTTAAACCGATCTTCACAAAACTTCACCACATGTTAGAATTTGTCAGAATCAAGAATCCTCTTGTTCTTGAGACTAAAAGGTCAACAACTTCAATGAGATTTCTAAATTCCTCAATTTTCATTTGATTAACTTGAAATTTGTGGAGGATTTCTATTTCAGGTCACTGAATTCAGTGATCAGGTCACAAAAACAAGTATTTTTTTCAGTCCACATAGGCCCAAAAGGTCAGCATCGGCAAAATTTCTAAACTTGTCATTTTTCATCAAATTGACTTGAAATTTGGAGAGGGCTTGCATATTTGCTCATTGAATTCAACCACCAATGTTTTTTTTAAGGTCAAATTTGTTTTAGGGATTGTGTAAGTGGCATGCTCTGCATGACTTCTTCCTTATTTGTTTGTTTGCCTGCACATAATGTGCCAAGGTCAACCACAATTTTGCACTTTAATATCTTTTTTTCATCCAAGTACCTCAATAAAAATTGTGTAATTAGAATGCGAGTACATACGAAAAATATGTACGATAAAACCACACACAACAAGCCCTAGCAAGGGTCTGCAATATTTGATTGATCTGTCGTTAAAAGTTAATGTTACGAGTTTGTGAGCCTGCCTTCTCTGTCTTCTTCACCCAAATGAGGCCACATTACCATTTGTGCACTTTATTTAAAAACAACTAAGCAGATTGCTGTTTCATCCCAGCAGACAAGTCTGTTAAGGTCCACACACATGACAATACATATGCCATACTGCCTTTAGGATTTATGTTAATCCAGCCACAGAGTTGTCTTGTGTCCAATTGCAAATAAACGTGTGGCCTGATTTTAATTACTGTGCCAAAGGAAGGATGTTTGAGGAAATAATTACTCGCTTATTTTGAAATAAGGGCTCGTAGTCGTTGCCTTGAACTCTTTGTAAAGGAGTCTGATGAAGTGTTGTGTTTTGTACACAGGGCAATCATGTGTGGAGTGTACCTTCTGAACGTGGCCGAGGCTGGACACGTGGCCGAGGCTGGACACGGGGCCAAGGCTGGACACGGGGCCGAGGCTGGACACAGGGCCGAGGCTGGACACAGGGCCGAGGCTGGACACGGGGTCGAGACTGGACACGGGGCCGAGGCTGGACGCTGGGCCGAAACTGGACGCTGGGCCGAGGTTGGACGCTGGGCCGAGGTTGGACGCTGGGCCGAGGTTGAACGCAGGGCCAAGGATGGATGCAGGGCCAAGGTTGGATGTGGGGCTGAGGCAAGAGTCAGGGTTCATTCATACTAAGTCCAACACCACTGAAGGTTTTTCCATTTCCATAAATTGTAAATGTCATATCGGCCTCATCTTCAACTTGCATTTATCATGGCACTACGAATGCAGAACCACTTCAAGAGACATTTTAAACCCAGAATATGATTATTTTCAGACAATAATCTAAATAGAGATGTTTACTCTTTTAGTAGAATTATTTTTGTTGTGCACTGGCCCTTACAATTATCATTGTCCCATAATAATTTTACCTGATCTCATGAGAAATGCAGGTTAATTATTGTCAGTGTTGTTTTGTTTGTGCTATTGTTCTCGCTGACACCGAAGGTGGAAGGAGGTAATGTTTTCAAACCTGCCTCTGTCTGTTACTTGGCAAAAAAAACAACTTTTTTTGACAAGTATGTTGATCCCTTCCATTTTTGTTTGTCCACTCACCTTTAATCACCCGCAGGTCACAATTTTAAACCAATCTTCACGAAACTTCACCAAATGGTGGAGTTGGTGGTCTGACAGAATCCTATTTATTTTTGAGGTCAATACGTCATCACAGGCCAAAGGTGAACAACTATTTCAATTTTATAAAATCCTCAATTTTCATCCAATTGACTTCAAATTTAGAGGATTTGCAACTCAAGTCACCAAATTCAACCACCAACTGCGTTTAAGGACATCGGCCAAAAGGTCAAAATAGGCCAAATTTATAAAATCCACAATTTTCATCTGATTGACTTGAAATTTGAAGAGGATTTCCATTTGAGGTCACTGAATTCAACCATTAACTATTTTGGAGGTCAACATAGGCCAAATGGTCAACATCAGCCAAAAGGTCAACATCAGCCAAATTTCTAAAATTCTCAATTTCCATCTGATTTACTTGAAATTTCAAGAGGATTTGCAGATCAGGTCAATAAATTCAACCACCAATTATTTTTAACTTCAAAAGGCCAACATAGACTTCATTTCTCAAATTGAGATAGGGTCAAAAACTATATATATATAGATATATATATATATATATATATATATATATATTCATATATACACTAGCAAAGTACCCTTCTTCGATGGGTAATTCATAAATGAAAGCATATGTCGGTTACTCACAGCTTCTGTGGAGTCAATTTTGTTACGAACGGGTCTCTTCGGTCGTCTACTGCAGCACATTTTTAAAAACAATGTTCCTCGTTTTCTTGTCTGGGGCATGGACGTGCAGCTTTGATTTTGATCCAACTCTTGATGCCGCAACATACAACATTCCGGGTGAGAAAACAGGCGAACGCAGATCTCGTCCGATTATACTCAACGTCTGCCCCTGTGCTTTGTTTATTGTCATGGCAAAGCAAGGTCGTAAGGGAAATTTTAATCTATGGAACTGGAATGGCAGGTCACTGTCGGATGGTATAAGTAGTATCCTTGGAATTAATGCATGTTTTCCTGCTGCCGGTTCATTAATCAGGATTACTTCATTCACATTTGGACTCATTCGGTAGACTGTACAGCGGGTGCCATTCATGATATTTGATGGATCCAATGAATGTGGAACAATAACTGGGCAGCCCACTTTCAGCTTAAGTTTGTGTGGTGGTATCCCTGATATTTCAATGGAATTCAGAAATTCAACGGGAAAGTGCACCGCTTCCTCCGGAGTAGTGTGGTGTTGATTGCATTATATATCTTGACTTCTCCTGGGAAGCGGTCAATGACGGTAGAGTTGACAGCATCCACTGTTTCATTTAGAGGTGCGAGTATCGCTCGTTCTAACAACCAGTTGTCGTTTGAAGCACGTCCTGTAAATCCGATATAGATTTTCTCGATTAATTTGGATGGAGTTTTGTGCTGGTGGATCCCTTCTGGTAAAGTGATGGTGTCTGGTTTATTTTCAACAGGGTAGTTACCGTCTCCAATGTTCATGAGGAGGTCGGCGTAATTAGCAGCGGTGGGGTCGTTTGTAAGCTGTGCTTGTATGTTGCCGTGCAGTCTGTACGTTGTAACGTTGCGCCATAATGGCGATCGCTTCAGCGTCGCATCGACTATGTTTGCACGTGTTCCTTGCTTCACAATGGGTAGTATTTGGCGGAAGTCTCCACAGAACATTACCGGGATGCCACCAAATGGTTTTGAATTTTCACAAATATCCTGTGGGGTCCTATCGATCGCTTCATACACGGCCCTGTGTGTTGCTTTGGCTTTGGCTTCGTTCATCACTCTAGCAATTGCTGTCCCTTTTTTCATAGAGCAGGTTGGTGTATCTTGTTTGTGAGCATTTAGGGGTCCTTTGATGTTGGAATGTAGAGGACGTCCCCCTGTTAGTAAAGTTGTGGCTATACCACTCGATGCTGTAGCAATAGCGATATGGGCTGTTCCACAGTAATGTACTACATTTCAGGGTCTTATCTTGAGGAGCTGTCACAGAATTCCTAAAGTATCCATAGAATACCACTAACATGCTTTTAGGTGTATATAAATGTAGATATATATAGTATTTATAGCAAAACCGCTATTGTCCTAAAATTAAAGCGTGCAGATAAAATTTTATTCACTGTGATGGGAATAAATCTTTGTCTTAAGTGTTATATTAAAAACTAAATAGATTTACCAAGAGTTTTATATGAACACATACATTTTTGATTGACTGGTTTTGATTATATGTGTAAAAAGACTTTACTTATGATATCCCACACCCGGAATTTGTCAAAAAATATACTTTAATGTGAATGCTGGAGGATTGAAAACAGAGTAGCAAACGTTATGCTATCGGTCAATTCGTCCTGAAAGAAACAAAATGCTCAAGCTGCACAACCTTTGAAAATACAGTCTTGTTATTTTTGTGATAACATAACTTAACATAAATGACAAATGTGTAACAAAAGATAACATAAGTGGTAAGTCCATAACGCCGTAAAACCTGTACAAAAATCTGGCTTTCC
The DNA here is from genome assembly GCF_056783735.1 of Eptatretus burgeri. NCBI lineage: Eukaryota > Metazoa > Chordata > Myxini > Myxiniformes > Myxinidae > Eptatretus > Eptatretus burgeri. Next base: position 163,594,898 of record NC_140961.1, read on the forward strand.
GATTGCGGTCCAAAGTCACATTTGTTACAGAAGGCTTTGAGTCAGTCAGAGGTCGTTTAATAATCATCACTACGAGAGCCTATGCTATATACGAGAGCCTACGCTATATATATATATAGAAGAATAGCATTTCTTGACCACAACCTAAAATTAATATTCAGTTGATTAGAAAAAAAAACTACTGTGGTAATGCCAACAACTTGAATGTCAATGTAACATTTGTTACATTTCTGTTAATGAAGACAGAAAACCCCATCAATAAATTGTGCTGGGTTAGATTCTCTTCTTACTGTTGGATTTCAGTAGTGGAGGGGTCAGTCTTTTATTTCCCCTCATTTGCAAGATAAACTGGACACACTTAATGTGGACTATGTATGTAACACAATGGTTACCCATTACTGTGGAAAGGCTCATATGGCCATTCGTTCTGATCTTTGCGAGAATTAAATTCAAGAGGAACGTTTTACCTGTCCCTCCAGGAACGTCAACAAAGGTGATACCGCAGCGCTGTGTGTTTACTTTGTCGAGAAATAGTGCATATATTTCTCTCTGATTTGCCGTCAGCTGATGCTCGTGGTTGTTGATGTACTGGTTTTGTTCACATACGTCAAAATTCACAAACCGAACGTACTCCTGTGCGTGGTTTGTGGCCGTTGTATGGTCAATGACGGGAAGGTTGTGGTGATCCAGAGTTTGACCTCCTTGTGCGAGGATGTGGTCTTCTATTTCGATCAGGCAAAGATTGTACATTTCACAAAAAAATCAACAGGACAATGAATAATTTCCGAAGACTTTGCAGGCTCTGTCCAATAGTTGCCTCTCGCAAGGCATTATGTAGATGGTTTGTCATCCTCTGCAAGTCCCTTCGCCAGACATGCCTCTCGAAAAGTTGATAGGATTACACCTTCATGACTCCTGAGATCTTCGAACGATGTAGGACCATGTTCCTGGTGAAGCAGCATGTGTAAAAAATAGCACTCTGATTATTTTGGATTGACTGTGTAAACTCTACCGATAGCAGGGCTTCTGAATACACCAGGGAATTGTGGTTCTGGAGTTCCCCTCTTGCGTCGATTCGACTTTTTGTTGCAAGAATCCCACATGTAATACTCTGGAACTTCGTGATAAGTGAGTGTTTTCGTGAACTCATCCGTACGGCAAATGGTGAAGAATTCTGTCAGAGTTGTCTTTGCTGGTCCCGCTCTGGCGCGGGCATCAGCATGGCTATTGTCAAAGTGCACTCGCTGGCCATTCTCCAGTTGGATAGCCAGCTGCATCACTGGTGGATCGTGTTCATGCATCGGGAAACCCAAGATTCGGTGAGCAGCTTCCATGGCACCCACAAACCTGGCTTCTTGATATTGTTGTTTTTCATCATTATTTTGTCCACCTTCAATAGTGAAGATCGCTTGGTCACTTCCGTATGGCACTTCATTCGTGCGGCACTTCATTTGTTTTAAAAGCCAAGGGTTGTGAAGTACAACCCACCGATTGTCTATAACGTGCTCAATACGCTGTCCATTTACAATCTTGGTAATTGCGATTGCATTCCCTCCGTCCTCTGGGTGCGCCTGCTGTACTTGGGATAGCTCTCTTGCCCTTGTTCCGTCGCTTCCATAAAATCCTTCGGGAACATTTTTGAGCAGGATCCGTCCTTCATACATGGACTGCTTCTGTTGAAAGGGCCGCATGGTCCATGGATCATGTTGCATTTCACCAGTTCGTGCAATTGAAGTTCCGAATCCTTACATGGTTTTTCCGCAGATATGACTTGATCAATATCGTCGGGTCTGATTTTGCTTACTGGGGACAGCCAGAGCAGTATGTGCACATGAGGGAGCCCTCTTTTCTGGAATTCGATAGAATACAGCCATGCCAGCAAGTCACCAAAAGCTCCATTCTTCAACAGATCCATCAGTTTCTTCAATTTCAAATGAAAAACACGACAGAAGATATCTGGCCGGTCTAATGCTGTTTGTTTCGGTGGAAGATTTTCTGTAATTTCTGACCATTTCAGATTAGTAGTAGTAAATTTATCAACAGATCTGGTCTGCCATACTTCCGCACGTATGCGATGGCATCTTGGGTGCGCTAGTGCATATAATGTGAACCGCCCGTGAATGGAGATGGTAACACGATCCTTTGCCCCACATTCCGTGAATCACTGTCATTATTAAATATAGCGTCTCTGAAGTTTTGGTAGCTGTCCGCTCTTAGAGATTTCTGTTCCCGTCTGTGAAAATGCAATCGTTCTGTTTCTGTCTTCCATTACATGTCAACTAAAAATTGCTGGAACAGTCTGCGGCACAGTAACAAATGATTAGTCTGTCGACATATGATATGGTATGCGTAAAACTGCATTTGCGTTATTTTGCGTGCAGCGGCTGACTGCAAATATACGCTCCATCCGTCTGTGCCATAAGGAAACAGGATTGGGTACTGCAGAGTGTCATACGCACGGTGTAATTCTGATATAGGCTGTAATGCTCCATCACGCTGGTGTAACACAATATCTCTGGTCGCAGTTGGTTCGTTCGGCATTAGTATGCCTAATTCATCACCGGATGGTGCGTTGTAACGGCGAGGATGTTGTGTGGCCGGCTGCTTGTTTTCGTGGATGACAACTCTAAGGTCTTCTCCTCCGTCTTGGTTCATGCTTTCAACTGCTGTTTTCAGGTTTCTGATGTATTTGTTGTTCTCATGCAATAACTCTGTGAGCTTCGTTACGATGTGTGGTTTCATACCAGTAGCGATGGCCAAACGTGCTTCATGTTCGGCTCGTCTGCTGTCAATGAAATAAATTTGCAGAAACTGTCGAGGCGTATTGTCTTGCGGATGGAGACTTCCAATTTTGTGACACACTTGACCTTGGACAGTAAAATTGGGATCCCATCCATGAATCTGTTGTCTAGTGCAGCCAAAGCTCGTCATTTGAAATGCGCCATTATAAAGACGTACATTCTGAAGGAAATGGTTGGAATCATTATTTGTTCCATTGAGCAGTGACAGCAGATATTGAGGTGGTGTTGGGAATAAATCCAAATGGATTTTTCCACTTGCAATGCAAAATCCTGCTGGCTCACCAGCGAATGTTTTTTGCCTCACAGTAGTTACATGCTATTTCCATTTCTCCAATATTTGTTTCAAGGAAGAACACATTTTCATCATTCGTGTAGGCTCGTGGGACCGCTGGCAACTGCAGCTGTTATCTTGCGTTCCTTCGTAGGACCGCTGGCAACTGCAGCTGTCGTCTTGCGTTCCTTTGTGCACGGACTTTGGTAATCGCTGGTAAATTCTTCTTCGTTTCGGTGTTCTCGGCATGTTACCACCTGGAAACATATAAAAGTGATTAGTAATGTGCGTTTCAATCAACAAATTTTAGTTCTTGGAATATATAGCCCCCCCCCCCCAGATTATTTTGGGTGCATGGCCTTTTCATGCACGTGTATGGCCTGAATGATGGAGAATTACCAGTGCTGCAGTGGAGTTTCCCAGTGCTGCAGTGGAATTTCCAAGTAATGCAGTGGAATTTCCAACAACATATTGCAGTGGGAATTCCAAGTACTGCAACAGGAGTACCAAGTGTTGCAATTGAATTGCTAAGTGCTGCAGTTGAATTTTCAAGTGCTGCAGTGGGATTGCAAAGTACTGCAGTGGGTCTTCCAAGTACTGAAGTGGGGTTTCCAAGTACATAAAAGTGACTTACCAGAATGTAGTGAGATCTTGCAAGCTCACAAACTGATTTTCAGGTACAATCTCACTTGATGGTCAGCAAAAAAGGAGAGCGAATAGCTTTACTTTTATTTTACTTTATTTGGAGCAGGAAGACTCCACCAAACAGGGTGGGTAGCTGTACAGTTTTTTCTCAGTAGTGACTGATGACTGAGTTATGAGTCAGTGGATAAAGAAAAAAAATCTTAGCTTGACAATTTCAGGATGGTAGTATAATTTGAGTCAATTAGACAATTTGAAGTTGATTACAGGCTGAGAGTGATTCGATCAGAAAATTATTCTGGTAAGCAAACCACCTGCATATTTCATTCTACTTTTCAAATACAAAGCTGCAAAACTACCGAACACAACACTGTGTCTTTTTGTACTGTTGACTGTTCAAATCAAGAGCAAACCTAACCTGCATCTTTTTTGCACTGTTCAAATGTTATGCAAATCTCCATCTTTGTTTCACTGTTTAAATGTTTTGCTCTGTTGAACAGTAGCTTGCTGGCTTTAAGGATAAGGCTTAAAGGAAGGCAAGCTGGATCGCAATCTTTTTTTAGTTTTGGCTTTTTAGTTTTGGCTTTTTTCTTCTGTTGTCTACAAATAAAGGTGTGTAGGGGATGGTTATGAAGTGCAAGTCAGGAAAGGATAAAAAAAAAATACTCACCTGAATGAATGCGAGGATACCTCATTACTCATTCCATCAATAAAATAAACATTTTCCATCAATAATCACAATTTTCAATGAACGTGGTGGGCGATTTTAAGGCCCGGTCACACCTTGACGTTTTAGCCAGCCATGGCAACGTATTAAAATGTATGTAAAACGCTGGTTTACGTTGAACTTTTGATGTTTTTTTTTAAAGATTCGGACGTATTCATAGCGACTTGGTCTTATGTATAACGCATTGGTAACGGACACAGAACGTTTCGTTGTGTTATAGATAACTTATACCAACGAATGCTCAACCTGTTGTCGGCCTACACAACCGATGCCCAACGATAGTCTAACTTAGGCATAGCGCGTTGCACGCATCGCCGACGATGTCATGACGTAGCCTATTAAAAGGCTGACGCACAACGATTCGAATCATAACTGCCGTAGAAATGGAAGTGACAACATCGCGGTCACACCTTGGCGATCTTGCCAGCGTATGCCGACCTAAGAAAAATGTGTCTAAAACGTTGGGGCACGTAAAATACGGTATGAGTAAGTTTGGTATACGTGAGTAGAACCCTAAAGTACGCTATCATACGTCGTAGTAAGTAGAGTACGTCAAGAAATTTTAAACATGTTCAAAATTTTTGGACGTACTCGGCGTATGACACACGTTCCGCATGTGATGGGGATAAGTTTTACACACGATATGTGGACGCTTACACACGTCCACAAACGCTACTTATAAGCTACTCATAAGTCGAAACACGTCGCGGTAATGTCTTTTTTACGCGAAACTTATTTCTAACTTATGTTTAACGTGCTTTGAACCAATTCTTTACGTAGTCCCAACACACATCGACGTATGTAGACGTATTCCAATGACGTCTTCCGGTCGACAAAAAAAATAAATTAACGTGTTTCTAACTTACAACTGCCATATAAAGACGTGTTCCCAGCAGTTTTGGGAATTGGTATATAAAAATGCTGCTCATAAAAGGGGAACCCAACAGTGTTTTCCAGTCCTTTTTGAGTCGATGTCCATGTCAGCAGTAACAGTATCAGTATCAGTATTAGTATTAGTAGTAATTTGTTCATGTTGGCAGTAGTAGGTGAGTGTGAGGGGGAGGGTGTGGGTTATAATGGATCGTCCTTGCGTCCGCGTGTCCACGGGTAGGAGACATCTTTTCACCATTGTTCGAAGTTCTTCGTGGCTAATTTTTTATGGGGCTTTTTCAACAATGAGCTATAGCTTGTTTTTACGATTTAGGTCTATTCATAATGGGTTGGACAAATGCACAATGAACTAATAATGTGCATAGAGTGCTTTGATTACTTATAGATACGATATACCAATGAATAATTATCGTGAAGCTGGCGTTCACAAACTATGCCCAACGATAGCCTAACTTATCCATATCGTGCGGCAGTTTATCTTTGCCGGTGACTTATATTAGGGTTTGCTATTCATAGGCTGCCACTCAACGATTTAAATGGCTGCATCTCCACGATTGAAAGTAGACGCTTGCGCTCAACAATTGGATTTTTTTTACACTCAACGACTTTTAAACGGTACCACTCAGCTATTTTCATTGTTTACAATGAACGATTTAAATTGCTGTCACTCGCCTTTGTTTTTTGACGCTGGCGCTCGGAAATTTTAATCGTTTCTATTGAACGTGCTAAATCGCTCAAACCCCACTATTGAAAGTAGACGCTTGCGCTCAACAATTGGATTTTTTTTACACTCAACGACTTTTAAACGGAACCACTCAGCTATTTTCATTGTTTACAATGAACGATTTAAATTGCTGTCACTCGCCTTTGTTTTTTGACGCTGGGGTTTTGAAATTTGAAGCGTTTCTTCTGAACGTGTTAAAACGCTCAAACTCGACTATTTTAAATAGACACTGCCGATGGACAATTGGAATCATAGCCAAGCTAGACATCGAAGTGTGAACATCCTCGTCATGCCGAAGAAAAGTTTGAAGAATGCTGCAAATAAGTGTCCTGGCCGTGGCCGTGGACGCTGACGCAAGGACGATCCATTATACCGACGTCTTTCAGCCTATGAGTAACTTAAAAGTAACGTCTGTCGATGTGTGGCAACGATCGCGTAACGTGCCAACAACACGTTATTCATAGGTTAGAAATAAGTTGCGGGTCCACTAAACATTACCTCGGCGTGTCTCAACTTATGATTAACTTACAAGTAGCATGTGTTGACGTCTGTCAACGATCGCAGACCGTGCATACAACTTGTGGCCAGCGTAGCGGAACGTGTGAGTCATACGCCGGCATACGTCATGAAATTTCAAGCATGAAAAAAATTTGAGAACAACCAAAAAGTACAACGTTTAAAGCCAGCGTACAACGACGTATGGCAGTGTTTTTCAGCGTGCTCTCAATGTTATCAAAACTTACCCATAACGTATTCAACGTGTGCCAGCGTTTTAGAAAAAAAATTCAAAAATCGGCTTACGTTGGCTAAAACGTCAAGGTGTGACCGGGCCTTTACTTTCTTATTCAATGAAAGTGGTAACGGTTTTACTTACTTATTAAGAGCATTGGGTGTGTCCTGCCCATTTTCACCCCCAAAATTCACAATAGATAATAGTTAGTTAATTACGAAAAGTGCATCTAGCCACCTTCCCGATAGTCAGTTAAATAGCTGCCAATTTTCAGGAGGATATGATTTGATTTGACCTCCCAAAAGTGGAACAAAAAAGGCCTTTCTCTCTTAAAATATATGTATATATATATATATATATATATATATATATATATATATATATATATATATATATATATATATATATATATATATATATATCATGATATCTCAAAAGTTGTAGAATAGTTATGACAAAACTATATGGATATGTTGGTTAGTGACGATACATACTGCTCATTTTTAAGAAACCAGATGGAGATCCTGCTACTGATAAGAATGATGCGTTGATTGATAATGCAAAGGTGAAACAACTTTGAGTTTCTCTGGATGGAACATTTTATCCATGAGATAGATTGGAAATTGATTGGGAAAAAATGATTATGCTGAAGCATACAAGCCTGACCAAACGGTGTGTGAAAACAATGGAAATAAAGAACCTATTTTGGATATGGTTGCATTTATATGCCGACATACAATCTACGCGATTGAGCTGAGCACTCAAAAGGAAACTATAAAGTCAAATAGAGTGGCTACTTCCCGATACATTGAAAGTGGAGAGAGTGAAGAAGTTGATACATATTGTTTGCTTTTGGAAGAAACAGAATTACAGATTAATACATGCAATGGTGTTATGATTAGTCTCACATAATTTTTTGATAAATAAATGACTAGTAAAGTGCCAACTGGGGTATATGCTAATCAATTCAATCTTCATAAACTATCATCTTTTATTCAAAATCAAAAGCCTTGTACGATTAATGTAAATACATTTCAGAGAAAGGAGCAGTAAGAATTGATGTTTTGCTCACAAGAGAACAGGTGAAAATCTTGAACGATACTGGCTCACTTAAAATTAAAATGTCAAAACCAATGTTGAAGAAATATTCAATAAGAGAGATGAGTGGAGGATTTCTCCATTTCTAATTCCTTTATTTGCTGGTTTAAGTGTGGCTGGAGCATTGATGGGTGGTATTTCAGCAGCGGTGAAAACTGCCAACGAAAGGAAGGCTCAAATACAGGCTCAAAAAGAGTTGGAAAGACATAACAAAGAGTTGGAGAAACAAATCAGTGGAAGTGGTGTAATTGTAGATTTTGCTGAAAAACTTGAAAGCCTCCCTGAAAAAGCAAGATTGTTAGTTGGAGATATGCTTTCTTCTATCGCACAAGCAGGTGTAAAATTAATGAAAAGGGGTAATGGATTATATGTTGCTCATAAATAAATGAGCATTGACGAGTGGTTTGAAGAATTTGGAAAGAATACAACATCAACTCTAGAACTTGCCAAATATTGGAAGAAATTAAAAATTGATAATGTGGTTGTGTATATGCGAGATGGATTAACATAAATTATTTTAGATACAGGAATATCAAGAAATCCAGATGAATATATGTATGATATTCTTTGGGGTGAAAGTAGTTCAAGGGTGGTAAGGGATGAGGAGGGAGTTGAAGAAAATGAGGCAAGAGAGAAGGAGAGGGAGAAGAGAGAGAAGGAGGCAAGGGAGAAGAGAGAGAGAAGGAGGCAAAGGAGAAAAGAGAGAGGGAGAGGGCGAAAAGAGAGAGAATGAAAAAATATAAAAATACATAAACCTGTGAGATAAAAACAAGATTGGAGGGATTACAGAAAATATATCGATCTCAACGCACTGAGGAGGAAAACAAAGAATTAACAAGTCGATCAAAAATATATGGGTCAAGAGCAGTGTTGGGCACCGATAACCAAAAAGTTAACTTCGAAAATGATAATCCGATAACCCCAATTTTTAAGTCCGATAACGATAATCCGGTAATTATAATACAAAGTTATCGGAAGTTAACGATAATCCGATACCGATAACTACTTTTTTTAACAGAAATTCAAAAAAACAAGGAAAAAGCTTCAAAACCCATAGAAAAGGCTTATTTATGCTAACCCAGGAATAAAATAAGCATTATGCATCTTTTTAGAGACTATGACACTATGTGCTGGTTGCCCTTGAGGAAGACCAACTTCTCAAAGTTAGGCCCAGCTGACAGTCTTGACCTCTTGGGCCTCAGGATGTCCTTGCCGAGAGAGAATAGCCGTTCCACTGCGGCAGAGGACGGAATTGGGGTGTTGTACTTCAAGAAGAGGTTGGTGAGGATCTCCTCCCCCATGAAGTCAGAGTCGACCATGCCCTCCTTCCCATCAATGTCCAGCCAGGTGTCGACAAGTTTCTTGGCTTTCTGCTTGAAACTGGTACGTGAGCCAGCGGCCGTCCACCCAGCGAAGAGGTCGTCATGCATGCTGCTTTCGTCGGAGCTGGTGGTGTTGTCGCCGTTCCGGTCCCTCACGACCCTTAGTACTCTCTCGACCTCGTCCTCCATGGCGGCCTTGACAGAGACCGTTAGGTTTCTGTCGAACCTGTGCAGCCAGTGGAGCCGGAATTTTGGATGGAAGGCAGCTGCCAGCTGGCAGTCCCGGTCGTTCAGGTAGTGGTTGAACTGGGTGGCGATGGCTGCTACCAGGACGTCGACCAGTGGCTTGCAGACGGCGAAGCTGTTCCTCATGTTCCTGAGCTTCATGAGGGTGATGGCCAATGTGGGAAGGAGGGTTCCAAGGTCGGCGTTCTTCTCCCCCTGGATGGTGTCAAGGGCGATAGCCACATGGGACATGACTTTGGCCCACTCCTTCAGGAAGGTTATCTCCTGGTCGTTGAAGGCTGAGAGTTTCTCCATGCGGTTAAGAAACCTGTTCAGCTCAGCCTTCTTGGTGGCCACGATGTTGTTGAGGACGACGATCGAGTCATACAAGGCATTCCACCTTGTCTTGCCAGGGACCACCAGCCTCCTGCCCAGTGCCTCCTCGATGGCGTCGCCCACCTGAGGGCTCCTCCCCTGGGCATTGAAGAGTGCCTGAGCCTTGCCATGGGCCTTCTTGTTGAGGGTGTTGAAGGCAGCGACGGCGGGGCCTGTCTGCTTGAGGAGGCCCTTGCTCAAGTCCAGCGTGGCCACCAGATTGAAGGTGTGAGCCGCACACCTCATGTGGACTGGTAGACTGGGGTGCTCTGGTTCCTCATCAAGGAGTTCGCCGAGAGTTACAATGTTGATGGCGTCGTCACCCTCAGCCGTGTCATCCTCGTTGTCTGAGTCGGCCTCAGCGGTTGGGCAACATCGTCGAGGTCAGGCAACAGATCCATCTGGCCACCATATTGGGTGAAAGCCTTCACGAAGTTGGACCCGTTGTCGGTGGTTGTCCTGACTACCTTATCCTGAATGTTGAAGCGCTCGTGGACCTGGACCATGGCCTCCGTTGTGACATCATAAGTGTGGCGACCAATCAGACGGGTACAGGTGAGGACAGCATGCATGCTTCCTGGCCCTAGTGGTTGGGTCAATCCAGTGAGCTGTCATGCCGAGGAAAGATCTAAAACAAAGAAACAGACATAAGAATACAATTTATTTTCTTAAAAAGATAACAAGTTTTTAACTTGTCATAAAATTGCCTATTCTACTATCTACATTATTGAATCGATGATATACACAGACTATTGAATATTAATGTTTCTTTTTATAATAATTTGCATGAATTAAACTAAAATAAAACATAATAATCAGTGTGTTAATCAATAATCACTTAATCAGTGATTACTGATTAAGTGATTATCGATTAATACACTGATAATTAAGTTTTCTTTTAAACATTTTAAAATGAAAGTTAAGCTTCATTTACGCAAATTATTATAAAAAGAAATATTAATGTACTACAGTCTACATTATTGAATTGTGATTAGTGCTGATTAATGATTGAGTGATTATTAAGTTTTATTTTAAACATTTTGAAATTAAACTGAAGTTCAAGTTACGCCAATTTTTATAACAAAAAACAGTAATATTCACTTTTTTGCATAATTATTTATTTTACGAACTACATTAAAACTTTTAAAGTAGTCAGTACAATAAATATTTATAAATACATAAATGATAATTACCTATTGTGAGCAGTCCAACAGTCGGCAGTGGTCGCCAAGTAGGTCAGCCCTTCAAATGTGTTGATGAGGCCCTCCTCGACTGCCCGTTGTTTGTCATCAATGCGCCTGCCCAGGGTGCGGCGGGACAAGCTGACCTTTGTTGGGTTGAGGGTCCTCACCAGGTCAACAAACTCCTCGGACTCAACCACGTGGAGTGGGAGTATGTTGTTGATGAAAAGGCGGACTATCTTGTCGTCAACAGTGGACTGGTGTACGGCAGTGCCAGTGCTGGCTGAGCCCAGGGCCTCGTCGATGGTGGGCTGCCGGACCTTCTTGGCGGGCAGCTCAGGGGTGGCGGAGCCAGAGCTGCGCACGCTGCTGTTGCCGGAGGTGTAGTGGCGGCGCTTGCCACGGCCAGAGCCAGCCTTGATCTCCTCCTCAAACTGGATAGCTACGGATGGGTGGGTCCTCTTGATGTGGGACTTCAAATTATTAAGGCTGGTGACATGGCCTCTAACAATTTTCTTGGTCGGGCGGCATTTTTGGCACTCAAAATAGAGTACCTTTTCGTTGTCCTTATCCTGACGGCTGAGCTTGAAGTAGCGCTCCAGGTGGGGCCAGGGGTTTTGGAAAGGCTCCTGGTCCTGGCTGATGGCGGCCTGGCTGCCAGATGGCTGAGAAGTTTCCACCACAGACAGAGAGTCAGATTGGGACTCAGAAGTTCCTGAGACAGAGGCTATCTCAATGTCAAAAACTTCTTGGTGTTCCATGGTTGTAGACTGTAGTCTTGTAAGTTGAAAAGAATGCTTGGTAACTCGTAAGCAAGAACTGAATTCTGTCAAGTTGACTATGATACTGAAGAACCTGAAAAAAAGTAAAACGATAAAAATGTTATCTGACAAAAAATTCACGGACATTATCGGACTAAAAAAATCGAGTTATCGGAAGTTAACTGGTCCGATAACGATAAATGGAAGTTAACTTCCGATAATCGTCCGATTAAAAAAGTTAACTTCGATAATTATCTGTTATCGGATTATCGCTTTTGTGCCCAACACTGGTCAAGAGTATTAACTTCGATTCCAGGGAGAATATTTATACGAGTTAGTGGAGATAAAGAAGAGAAAGAAGGAAAAGATTATATTGTTGACGATGTTGGTGTAATTGACTTTGGTTAAAGTTTTACATTTTTTTCTTCAATAAATGGAGGAGAGAGTGAAGGCAAGGATGCATTATATTTTTAAAAATCAAGATTCCAATGTGCATGTTCGAAACTAAAAAGGTTTTTGCACTCTTCAGGAATTTTTCTCATAAATAATGAGTTTTGGTCTCAAATGTAAAACGAAAACCAATACCAAAAATTAAAGTTAAAAGTAAAAATAATCGGGTGATACAAAAAGGGATATGTTCGGTGTGTGACTCGAAAAAGAGTAAATTCATCTCCAAACCAAAATGTGGGGGAGTTATACAAAAGTTTTCTCAGGGAGTAAATTTACAACAACTGGAATACTAGGGGAATTACACTACCGGTCAAAAGTTTTAGAACACCCCCATTTTTCCATTTTTTACTGAAATTTAAGCAGTTTAATGTTTCAATGCGCTCTGAAATTAAAGCACAGAACAAATAAACAATTGCAGATAAAAAGAAATCATGGAATCGTTTTGTTGTACAGAATTTAATCTAAATTTTTGACTCATCAAAGTAGCCACCGTTTGCAGATATAACAACCGAACATACTCGTGGCATTCTTTCTACAATGGAAATCAAATATTGTTTGGAAAGTTCTTCCCAACACTGTTGCAGAAGTTCCCACAAATGTGTTGCATTTGAAGGTTGCTTTGCTTTCACCCTTCTGACCAGTTCATCCCAAACCAGCTCGATGGGGTTAACTCTGGAGACTGTGCTGGCCATTCCATGATTTGAAGCCTACCGTCTTGTTTTTTCTTCTGAGGTAGTTCTGACATCGCCTGGAGGTATGTTTTTGGTCATTATCTTGCTGTACGATGAACCCCTGGCCACCGAGGCGTAGACCAGAGGGTATTGCATGGCACTGCAAAATGCTGTGGTCGCCCTTTTGGTTCAGGGTGCCAGTCACTCTGTGCAAGTCGCCGACTCTGGATCCAGCAAAAGAGCCCCAGATCATCACGCTTCATCCTCCATGTTTGACAGTTGGTGTCACACACTGAGGAACCATCCTTTCGCTTACTCGACGGCATACAAAAACCCTGGCGTGATGAAGCGAAGATTTCAAATTTTGATTAATCGGTCCATATGACTTTCTTCCAGTTTTCAGTAGTCTACTGGCGGTGCTTCATGGCCCAGGCAAGCCTCTTTTTCTTATTTTGCTGTCTTAGCAATGGCTTTCTTACTGCCACTCGACCTGTCAAACCTGCAGCTCGAAGTCTTCTCTTCACAGTTGAAACTCACACTTCCTTACTTCTACCAATGTAAAGCTGTACTTGAAGCTGCTGTCCTGTGAGCCGCCTATCACGCAAGCTGTTGACTCAGAAACTTGTCTTCTGATTGTGTTGTGGCTTTGGGTCTGCCAGACCTCATCCTGTCAGAGTTTCCTCCAGTTTCAAGTGCCTTTTGATGATGTAGGAAACTGAACTCACTGACACCTTGGTTTCCTTTGCAATTTCTCGAAAGGAAAGATCTACACTTTTAAGGGTTATAATGGTCTGTCTGTCTTCCTTTGTTAATTGTCTTTTTCTTGCCATTATGAGAGCAATATACTACTTCCTGCAGTGCAATATTGTCCAAATAATGCTTGAGAGGGTGGAGCAACACATTATGTTCCAACACTGCTTTTATACAGAGAGAGGGTTTGGAACTAATCAACAAAAGTTGGGACACCTGTTGAAATTGTTTGCATCAACTTTCATGGCTTAATTTACTTCCATTGCTACAGAACAGCTGCAGTTGCAAACCCATTACTTGTTCCCTGAAACGGGCCTTTTTTAACAATTCTGAAATTTTCATTATTTTTCAGTTTTTGGTAACATAAACGTTTCTTTTTTTAACCTCTGGCAGGTTACCGCTTAGCTTTGTACCATTTCAGGTTATTCACTGGACTTGAACTGCTTAAATTTCAGTAAAAACTTGAAAAATGGGGGTGTTCTAAAACTTTTGACCGGTAGTGTACATCTACCAGGGTATTCTTTCTGTGGTCCAGGAACAAACTTGGATAAAAGATTAGACGAGGTGAACAATCCTAAACCTAACAATCCTAAACCTTGGTTTAAACCTAAAAACTGAGTTGATGAAGTGTGTATACAACATGATATTGATCATGGAAATAGCACAATGTTGGAAGAAAAACACGAAGCGGATCGAGAAATGTTGTTTAATTTGTCTTTGATCCAAAATCCAGTGTTGAGAGAAAAAGTTGAAAGGTTTATCGTGAAGAAGATGATCAATGCTAAATTGAGACTTGGGCTTGGAAAGTCAAAAAACTTATCGGCTCTGATGATGTTATTAAGATTGAAGAGCAATTAGCTGATGTATTACATAAACCATCACAATCACAAAGTTTCAAAGAAGGAAGGTTTATTCCAAAGAAGTTGATTACATTGTTACGAATCTGTAAGTTTACGGCACTCAACATACACGACCTATAGCTCAGTTATATCGATAAGTAAATGTGGATAGATAGCTCCCTTGTCCCGTGTCTAGTGGGTGATTACATGTACATGCGCTGCTAAGTTATTTTGATAGTCAGGGTTTCCTTTTATTTTTACAACACCAACGAAAACCCTCTGCCTCCGGCATTCTCCGCGCGCTCGCTTGGGCACTCCAAGTCATGGAATGCGACATGCCCCACCCACCGATTCGCTTGGCGGCGCGCCGAGTAGGGGAAAGGTCAGGCCCCACCCACGGCGAACAGACCACGCCTGAGCGAGCCGTGCCCGAGAGGTATAAAAAGGGAACAGAGAGTACAGAAAGGAGTTGGTGGTTGTTTGGTTGAATCTACTTGAGCGGATTGTGAAGGATCGGCCCCTCGTCTTCACCAGCGCGTGTTCTGGAGTGCGTGAGGATCCGCCGGAGCTCGGGAGGCTGATCGCGGCTCGCCGGTGTCTGGATTTGGCTCGCCTCTCGCTGGTGCCCGGTTCGAATCAGCTCGAAGACCACACGAGGTGGACAGGTCCGAGAACCAGAATCTGGTCTTCAGCTCGCTTTCCCTCCGAGCTGGAGGCCGCAATAAAGACCACTTGGGGTCCGTTTCTGGTGTGTGTGTGTGTGTGTGTGTGTGTGTGTGTGTGTGTGTGTGTGTGTGTGTGTGTGTGTGTGTGTGTGTGTGTGTGTGTGTGCGTGCGTGCGTGCGTGCGTGCGTGCGTGCGTGCGTGCGTGCGTGCGTGGCACCAGTCCATTAAGTAGCCATTGTTAAGTGCCTTGCTGTACATTATTTGCTTTGCATTCTCTATAGTCGGATAACTCTGCTTCTTACGTGCTCCCCTGCCCCATTATAAATAAACCCATGTGTTAAATGTATCGGTTCGTTTTGTGTTTATTATCTTGCCAAAACGAAGTTTTTGCAAGATATGTTAGTCAGCTTTTATGTTTTATTTTTATTTTTTTTGTCTGTAATCACGTATAAAAAATTCTGCAGAGCACAGTTATCATCGGAAATTTTTGTAACTTCGCATATCAGAGGCCTATAGAGGTCCCTTTCAGTGCACAAAATTTTGAAGGTCAAGGTCGAAGGTCAAGGTCACTTTGGCGCAAATCAGGGGAGTCGACGAAACCCTTATTTTTTGAGTAATTTTGATCGGATCGTCTTCAAACTTCATGGGAATATAGTTCATGGTCTGGCGCTCTGCTGATTAATTTTTGGTGGCGATTGGCCTTGACCTTCATTTTTTTTTTTTTTTGGTCTGTAATCACGTATAAATCTCTGCAGAGCACAGTTGTCATTGGAAATTTTTGTAACTTCGCATATCGGAGGCCTATAGAGGTCCCTTTCAGCGCATAAAATTTTGAAGGTCAAGGTCAAAGGTCAAGGTCACTTTGTCACAAATCAGGGGAGTCGACGAAACCCTTATTTTTTGAGTAATTTTGATCGGATCGTCTCAAACTTCATGGGAATATCGTTCATGATCTGGCGCTCAGCTGATTAATTTTTGGTGGCGATTGGCCTTGACCTTCATGGTTAGCGCCTGAGGTCAAACGTATTTGACCCCAAGGTCAAATTTTCAAGTTTTAGGAACCATATCGTGTCGTACCTCAAATTGAACACCTCGATGAGTGCTTTCAAGATATGTCAAGCTTGAGACATTATGACGTCATTTGGTGACGTTATGAGGCAAACGCATATTTTTCATGGTTACTCTGTAAAACAATTCTCATAGGAATCTCTCGTAGGCAGATATTCCTCAAGGAGTCGCTCCTGGTGGATGGCAGCTCTGTTCACCTCAGTGTGACCTTAAAGAAGTCACACGTGGTCACCTTTTGGCAAGATACGGGTCACCCTGCGGGTGACATTGGTTTTTTATTTTATTTTATTGGTTTAACATGGTGTGTGTTGGAGAAGTAGCCAGGCTGTTGCCACTGTAAAGGGACATTTGGGACCGACGGAAGCTCGGTGACCATCCACTCGGGTTGCACACGGTTCGAGTACGCTAGCGGCTTGTTCCGTACGGGCGCCGTCGAGGGTGTGAATCCTCGGTAGATTGCCACGTGGTCTTCTTGGTATTTTGAAGATTGGCAAATAACCCTGTACCACGTGGTGGATTTCTTGACGATTCACGGTCCGATAAGGGACCCGTACTTTTTGGAGTTTTCCGAAAAGGTACGATCTAAATTCTGGGTGATCGGTGGAGCCGACTCTGCTGCTCCATCTAGCGGTCGTGCTCGTCGCCGATACCTGGCCCCGTAACGATATCTGGTCCGCTGACTTGATTGAATTCAATTATAATAAGGGGTACAAGTATGCTTTAACCATTATTGATTTGAGGAGTAGATATGCGTGGGTTGTCCCTTTGAAAAACAAAACAGATAATACTCTTATGTAAGCCTTCCAACAGATATTCAATAAAAGCAAGAGAAAACCGAAAAAAATTGTGGACTGATGTGGGCACAGAGTTCTACAACAAAACAGTTTTGAATTTTCTTAAAGATAATGGTATTCCATTATACAGCACTTTTAATGAAGGAAAAGCGGTTGTTGCGAGTTTTAATCGCATTTTAAAAATTTTAATGCGCTAAAAAAATTCACTCAACTCCGATCTGAACAATGGTTATCTTTAAATCAGGACATTGTAGATAAGTACAACAATATGATTCATACCTCAACAAAATCCAAGCTATCAGAAACATTTCCAAAATTAAAATATGAAAAAGAGATTCATCTGAGAAATCCAAAGTTTATGATTGGTGATGTAAGAATATTTCGGTGGAAATCGCATTTTAAAAAAGGTTAAACTAAATGATGGAGGAATGAACTCTTTAAATTGTTGATGTTACAGATACAGTTCCTTGGACTTACAAATTATATGATTTAAATGGAGAAGAGATGATGGGTTCATTTTATTCACAGGAATTACAAAAGACAAAGATTATAAATTTTAAATAAAATATAAATTCAAAAATTGACCACCCCATTTTTGACTCCACCCACACAAACCATGGCCATGCAAGCCACACCCCACATACCACATCAACATCCATCATACAATGATTAGTTTATTAGTTCCCCACACACAACGCGTTTATTTAATTTAAAAATTCACTCCACCCCCCCCCCTTCTTTGTCTCCACCCACACAAGCCACACACACACAAGCCACACCCACACAAGCCACACCCACACAAGCCACACACACACAAGCCGTACCCACACAAGTCACACCCATGCAAGCTACACCCATGCAAGCTACACCCATGCAAGCCACACCCATCCAAGTCACACCCACCCTTGATCCACCACCCATTCATCCCACCCCCACCCTTCCCCACCCACACAGGCCACACCCATATAACCCATCATCCCCTCCCCTTGTGCGCCCCCACCCTTGACCCACCATGCCCCTCATCCCACGCCCACCCTTCCCCCCACACACACGTTGTCTCTCATGCTTATAAAAGGTTGTGTATAAAGTGATATACACTGATGAGCCAAAACATTATGACCACTGACAGGTGAAGGAATCATTAATTATCTTGTTACAATGGCACCTGTCAAGGGGTGGGATATATTAGGCAGCAAGTGAACAATCAGTTCTTGAGTTGATGTGTTGGATGCAGAAGAAATGGGCAGGAGTGAAGACCTGAGCGACTTTGACAAGGGCCAAATTGTTATAGCCAGATGTCTGGGTCAGAGCATCTCTGAAATGGCAAGGCTTGTGGGGTGCTCCCGGTCAGCAGTGGTGAGTACCTACCGACAGTGGTCCGAGGAGGGACAAACCACAAACCGGCGACAGGGTGTTGGGTGCCCAAGGCTCATCGATGCGCGAGGGCAACAAAGGCTATACCATCTGGTCCGAACCGACAGAAGGTCTACTGTGGCACAAGTCACAGAAAATTTTAATGGTGGTCACGGGAGGAATGTGTCACAATCCACTGTGCATCGCACCCTGCTGCGTATGGGGCTGCGTAGCCGCAGACCGGTCAGAGTGCCCATGATGACCCCTGTCCACCGTCGAAAGTGCCTACAATGGGCACGCGAGCGTTGGAACTGGACCTTGGAGCAGTGGAAGAAGGTCGCCTGGTCCGATGAGTCCCGTTTTCTTTTAGATCACGTG
The DNA here is from genome assembly GCF_056783735.1 of Eptatretus burgeri. Classification (NCBI taxonomy): domain Eukaryota; kingdom Metazoa; phylum Chordata; class Myxini; order Myxiniformes; family Myxinidae; genus Eptatretus; species Eptatretus burgeri. The sequence goes on from NC_140961.1 coordinate 163,613,615, forward strand.
GATGGCCGTGTACGTGTGCCTGGGGAAGTGATGGCACCAGGATGCACTGTGGGAAGATGACAAGCCGGTTGAAGAAGTATGATGCTCTGGGCAATGTTCTGCTTGGAAACCCTGGGTCCGGCCATGGACGTCCATTTGACACGTCTCACCTACCTAAACATCGTTGCAGACCAGGTACACCCCTTCATGGCAATGCTATTCCCTGATGGCAGTGGCCTCTTTCAGCAGGATAATGCACCCTGCCACACTGCACACATTGTTCAGGAATGGTTTGAGGAACATGATGAAGTGTACACGGTGTTGCCCTGGCCTCCAAATTCTCCAGATCTCAATCCGATTGAGCATCTGTGTGATGTGCTGGACCAACAAGTCCGATCCACTGCGGCTCCACCTCGCAACTTACAGGACTTGAAGGATCTGCTGCTAATGTTTTGGTGCCAGATACCACAGGACACCTTCAGGGGTCTTGTGGAGTCCATGCCTCGGCGGGTCGGCTCTGTTTTGGAAGCACACAGAGGACCAACAGCATGTTAGGCAGGTGGTCATCATGTTTTGGCTCATCAGTGTATATCTTACCACTCATTTAGCGTCTTATCCAAACTCAAAGGGTGTGATAAATCTTCTAATCACTTCATCATTTCATTATGTAATTCCCTTCAAACTGATTGAAGTTCTGTAAGGATTTCATTCATATTCTGCCATTCTTCATGATATTCATTGGCTTCATTTTCAACATCAGTTATCAAATTTGTTATTGGGGACAGCCTGTCAGAAAAAAAAAAAAACGAATTATTAATCGTATGATTTGGTTCTGTATAAAACAACAAATAAAAATGAATCGGTTTAAACATAACTCACCTTTCCTCTTGTGATAAAGATTCATCTGCAAGGTCGGAATAGTCCTCAATTGACATCCTCCAAATGAAACAAGCTGAATTTTGGGTTCGGCGATAAATAAGACAAGTTGGTGACATCATGGAAATGAGAAAATAAAGGGTTTTTACAGGTGTGTCTCTCAAAGGAAGGGATGAACATTTGGCATCTCCTCACCAACATTTTTGTCTTCGGCAAGGTAACAGAAGACTTCTGCAAAACTCGTTTCTTAGGCAGGCTGGCTGATTTTAACACAGAAAAGAGAACACTTGCGACAAATAATTTTGAGAATAACTTTGATAAATTAATGAATACTGTTGTATTTGGAAAGACTATGGAAAATGTGAGGAATAAACAAAACGTAAGACTTGCTACATCTTGGAAACAAGCATCCAAATTAATTAATGTACCAAGTTTTCAAAGAGTTTTGAAAAATGAATACAATAACAAGTTATAAACATCATTTATATACAGAGGAGGTAAATAAGAAGGCATTGGGGCATTTTGATGATGAGGTTTCTTTTAGAAAATGGGATTAACAGCCTCCCTTACAGATGTATGTCTATATATATACATATATATATATATATATATATATATATATATTTATTGCAAGAAGAAAATGGGGGTTGGGGGGGTTTATCGGGTTACCGCCTCCTTTTTTTTACTGGTATACTTTGACAGTGACGAGTAACCATGAACAAATATTTGTTGGAGCCATGTAAATTTTTGTAAGTGCCTCAGAACCCCTGAAAAAAATGGAGGAAGATCTTGAGGGACTTTGGAGAAGAAAAGTCTTGAAAGTGGGGTCGAAGGATGTAAAACAAGGGAAATTGGGAGGATTTTGATGTCAGTCAATACGTTTTTTTTCCTTTCCCGCCATTCACTTACATATATATTTTTGAGGTGCACCAGAAGCCCCAAAGTCCTACGACGATTCTCCAAGACCAGTATGAATCGTATGACGATGCTCTTCAGGTACTTGCACTCCAGACTTTGAAGTCGTCGACACATTAAACTGTGTTCCAAATTTTTGAAGTCGTTCCGTGACAGATTCCTACAATGGCTGTCACCAAAGCAGTTTGAGCGAGGGCAACAACGCCATAGAGACAGATACAGTGAAATCAGACACAGAACTGAAAGATGTCGGAGAAGTTATCTGAAAGATGCCGAATCTTGCCAGACTTCTGAATGATTGATGAGAACTATTTTTGTGCATTCCCATTGCTATGTATGTATGATAAGAATTGTATTGAATTTGGTTGTAATTATTAATGTATTTGCTTCCTGAAATTATTGTTATAAATAAGAATTGTACTGGATATTGCTTCACTCCATTGTTTTAACTCATTGTATTTTATTGTAAATATTTTCTCAATTCGGCTGATGGCCACGATGGAAATATCAACAAATTAATTTCAATCATTCAATCAATCAATCAAACCTACAGCACGGGTGTTGCATCAGCAGCACAGCTGTGCCCCCAGGCAATGATGCCACTCACACTCACATGCTACCTCTTGTGCTGCATACAAAATATGAAGAAGAAGCAAAGTAAATTACCATCAACCCACGCCATTCCTCCTCCGTGTATATCCTCAGCGAAGAAACCTTTCATAAAATCTTCACAAGGTAAACACACTGAAACTCACACAGTGGCCGCGCACGCAGTGGATGATATATTCATGTTTTGCACCATGTGACCACTTGTGGAGAATCATCAGTCGCTATTCAGGAATGTTGATGTCATCCATGACAACAAGGTCTTTGTTTGCAGTATTTTGCACTGTAATTTGGTTAACCACTTGATGGATATTTATGAAACTGCTCTAACAGGGCTCCTGATGATAACAGCTTTTCACTGATATATGGTAGATTGATGCCGAACACATAAATAGGGGGAAAAATGTAATCGTATTGTGTTGGTCACTCAGGCAGACTTCTTAACGCCACTGCGCATAAGTGACGTTTGGGAACAATGTTCATGAACAAGTACACTCAAAAATTTGCACAGACAGAATGTCGATTAGTTTAACAATGCAAAGTTGCAGAAACCTGGCGATGTCCATTTCTGATCATGCCTGGTGTTGGCTTAATGGTTAGCGTGGTTGGCTTTGGATCCTCGGGTCCTGAGTTTAGATCCCGCTCAGCTGTTGAATTAATACCAGGTGGGGTTCACTCGGCCTGTCATCCTTCCGAGGTCGGCAAAGTGAGTGCCAGCATGTTGGTATACTGTCGGAGTGGCGACCCGTCCAGGATTGTGCCCAATAGCCAAAGAGACTGCTACAGCAGCACCAATTCTCTGCACAGAGTATGGTCAAAATCTCCTCCTCCTCCATTTCTGATCACTCATCACATTCTTTTTACCTGGACCGGCAAAAACGCTCTGTGAAACTTCCATCTCATTCAGTGGTGAAAGATCACAATTATTAAAGTTAATGAAAGAGTAAAATGTCGTGTGTGTGTGTGTGTGTGTGTGTGTGTGTGTGTGTGTGTGTGTGTGTGTGTGTGTGTGTGTGTGTGTGTGTGTGTGTGTGTGTGTGTGTGTGTGTGTGTGTGTGTGTGTGTTTTTTTTTTTTTAACTCTTCTATGGATACTGACCTAACTTGACGCTGTATTTGCCAGGTTTTCGTCCACAGCCCACATTTGCAGCTGCATCACCAGGAGGCTGCACGACCCCAGCTATAGCCGCTGCAGTCAAGGCTCCAGATCAACAGGCCCATCTTCCCGCCCAAACCATCTTTTTTTGCCCCACAGCCTCAAGCCAGCTTTGGTCACACAGAGCCGGCGGTCCGCCACACCTTACAACCCTGTCGTTGGGCCTCACTTTTCAGACTTACCACTTCATTATCAAGAGGCAACTTCGCACATTTCTTCCTGACAAAACTATTCTTTCCATTGTCTGCAATACCTGTGGTGTACCTCAGTTCACCTGTAGATTACTGAAAGTGTCAATTAAATTTTGAATTTTCCACATTGCAGTCTCTTCAATCTCTCGTTTGCAAAATGTGATTCATTTCTTCTTGGGTTTACACACACAATGTTGCTATTGGTCATTTAGTTCACGTTGTTTCACTCAAGAGTGTTGATCTCTAATTTCCTTCATTTACTAAACTTGACCCTGAAAAAAGCCTCCACAAAGTAACAAATAAGAGACTTTCTCACGCAAAATCAAAATTGTCGTTGCCGCTTTCAACTTGTGCTTCTTTTTATTTCATGAGACTGCTTGGCTGTGTTGCGTTACGTGAGCTCAGTTGTCGGCGAATTCAAACGGAAATCCTTGGTTCTCAGGTCACACGTCTGTCCCACAATTTTAGTGCACCACGTTTCGATATTAAATTCAAGACTGCAACATGAATAACATTGCTGATCCAGTGTAATAAATATTAATTTACATTAATAACATTGCTGATCCAGTGTAATAAATATTAATTTACATTAATAACATTGCTGATTCAGTGTAATAAATATTAATTTACATTAATAACATTGCTGATCCAGTGTAATAAATATTAATTTACATTAATACCATTGTGTAATAAATATTAATTTACATGAATATTATTGCTAATCCAGTATAATAATAATTAATTTACATAAATAACGGTGTAAAAATATTAATTTGCATTAATAAGATTGTTGATCCAGTGTAATTGATATTAGTTTACATAAATAACATTGCTGATCCAGTGTAATAAATGTTAATTTACATTAATAGGATTGCTGATCCAGTGTAATAAATATTAATTTACATTCATTACATTTCTGATCCAGTGAAATAAATTTTGTCAAGAAATTAATGAAAAAATTATTTACGACAATCTCAAAATGATTTGTGGCTCAGGAGGTGCTCAGACAAGAGCATGAAGAGAAGTTTATCATTTCATCTCTGCTCAACAACGATACTTAAAGCACGAATCACGTTCAGGTGTACTCGATGGTGACTGAGTGTTCTCACAAAATTCACTTTTTCCTGAAAATAATACATAAACAAATATTTATGATATCTCAATTTGGTTAAATTAATGATCATATGAAAGGAGGGCATAGCCCGATCCCTGAAGGGTAGTAATGTCAAAAGGGAGGTGTTTGACTAAGTAATGTGTTCCAGTTGAAAAGAAGAAATATGAGTGAGCGTTAGCAAGCGAATATTGCGACTTTGAAAATGGGACAGATTACTTCGGCAAACCGTCCCTTTTTACACTACTAATGATATTTTTGTCTTTTTTACTTGTGTATTTACGTCACGTGTTTCTCATTGGCAGATTAAGCCCTTGGCTCATTCTTTTCACGCCGACTGAAGAAACACGACATTGACACCGAATTGTCAAGTTCATTGGAAAAAATGGTTTTGGCACATCCATAAAGTTGGGCAGTGTTCCTCACATTTAATTTGGTTACCTTGTAAACGTTTGGCCAACAAACCTGTCATTTAAATGTCACTGCACCTTATGAGTATCATTTTTTTTCCTTGGTTTATATTTTCTATTGCCCTGTTTCATCTCATTACAGGCTTTAATAAAAGTTTTAGATCTATGACGTTAAGTCCTTTCGTTCTGATTTCATCTTTTGTCCAAGGTTTGGCAGTTGAGGGTGCTGTCCCATTTTGAGGAGAGGAAGACTCTGAATGAGGCAATGGAAATTATATGGTTGGCCCACATAGAAAACTTCAATCAAGTTATTTAACCAGCAACTTGCTGTCATGATAGATTTTGGAATAATACGTGTTTGCACATCAATCAATTAATCTACACAACATTCACTTCCGGTTGGGGTTCTTGAGTGACGGTGGCTGGTTCTTTTCATGGTCTCTACCGACTTTCTCAAAGATAAGTTTTCCAGTCGTTTTTGTCACGTTTTTACTGTTACTTTGTTATCTCCATGTTTACTGTGTGTTTCTAGCTCGGTTTTGTGGTAAAACTTGTGCTAATTGGTGAGTATTTATCGATCTTTTCATAATCGGGTTTCCTTGAGGCTTACCCTTCTTTCTATCTGTGTTCACGATTGTTGTATATTTTCCTTATCACCTTCAGGTTTTTTTTCTCCACTACTTCAATTTCCTCCCAACTATACTCTCTGTTTCATGTCTTAAATTATTTAAAACAAAATATAAAATAAAAAGCTTTTCCCTTCTCACCTTTTCCTCCCGTAACCACATGGCTTCCTCTACAGATTCTTCCTTCTTCTTCCCTTTCCACATTTCCAATCCTACTTTGATTGTGAAGGTATCCACCATTCACCTGAACAACTTTTTCTCCAAACTCTTCCTTTACTCTGCCCCCCCCCTTCCCTCATCTTAAAAAAAAAACAAAAAGTCCCTTAAAATGTTTCTATTTCCTCTCTCTGCTGTACTCTTTTTCAAAAACTTGATTTCAATTCTACCGTTTTTTCATCCCTTGTCAAAAAATTCCACCTGTAACAAAGCTTCCTTCCTCCATTCTTTAAATTTGTCTGCACGCTATCGATCTTCCAATGTATTGAAATGAATCTCTGACCAACAAATTTTTTTAATCCCATCCTCTGAACCCCCCCCCCCCCATTTTAGGGGATATCATAGAATTTTGTAACTTGAGAAAAATCTAAATTGGAATTATCAAATGACCTTTTTTTGCCTTTTGACCTTTATTTGGTCTTCGACTCTGAAAGGTTGCTTCCCTGCAGGCTGTCAACAGGTGGACTGTTTGTATCGGCCAAGCCAATTCCTTCTCTTTGAGAGCAGCCGAGTTAATATGCGGATGTTTTAGACCCCATGTGTTAACCAGAACAAGCTTCTGAGTTTGGCTGGATCACCAGCACTCAATGAAAACATTGTCCATTGAAGATGATGACCTGACAGGTTCTGCTTTGAGTACCCATTTATTTTTAATGCTTTTTGAAATCCCAAGTCAAGGTTTATGGAAGAACTAATACACAGAAGCACATAACAAGGCAAGAGACAAGAGGGGTGGGAGAGGGAAGCACAAAATAGTGGGGACCAAAGACAATTGGATATCTGTGGAAGAGAGAGGGTTGGGGCAGGGTACATGGGGTAAACAAGATGGTACTACAAGGACTTACAGGAAGGAAAACAGGGAATTTGAAGGAGGTGCGTTTGTGGTGGATTAACGGGGGTAGTAAAGGACAAGGTTTTGGATGGGGGAAGGTAAGAGATGGTGGTGAACAGCTGTTTTGAAGGGCTGGAGGGAGGACTGGGATTGAAGAGAGTGTCAGAATTTGTTCCAGAGGTTTGGAAAAAGAGGAATGAAAGAGTGAAGGTGAGCAGTGATTCTTGATTTTTGGCAGTTTCACCAGAAGGAGGTTTTTGGTGGACCTTGAGTTCCCTGAAGAGATATAGGGGGGACAGATCACAGACAGAGCGGGGGGGGGGGAGGGTCAAGGCTGAAGAGGAGATGGTAGACGACAGAAAGACTACTGACATGCCTCCTGTGAGAAAGTGAGGGACCCAAAGTCGCAGCTTTATCGTGGGAGATACCAATGAAACAAAAATCCTTGGTTTCCACAGCGTGAAGTCAAGCTAGGTGTGAGGCAGGAGCACCACCCCAGTGGGGGCAGCAGTACTCCATCAGGCTGTGGATGAAAACTTCGTAAATGCATATGCCAATGAAGGACATTGCATGACGTAGGATGCCCAGTCGGCGACTGGCTTTGGAGGCCAGCTTGGAGATGTGGCTTTCCAAGGAAAGATTGTGGCAGATAGTGAGGCCCAAAAGCTTGAAAGAAAGGACTTCTTCAAGTGGTTTGTTGAGAAAGTAGATGGGGGCATTTACCAGACGGTTCTTTCCGAGAGACATGGTGAGGGTGTGAGATTTGTCAGGCTTGAAAGACATATTCCAAGTGTTTGACCAGCTTGTGATTTTTATCCAGATCTGCAGAGAGTGAAGAGGCTGCAGTCTGTCGATCAGAGGGATGAGATATTGTACATCAGAAGCTGGAGTCATCAGTAAAGAGATAATGAGGATTTTCCAGAGTCGGAGAGATTATTGATGAAAACCAGAAAAAGCAGGGTCAAGAACACTGACTTGAAGAACTCCAGCCTGAATGGGAAAAGGAGATGAGAGAATTCCATGAAGAGCCACGCATTGATTGCGAGAGGAGAGGAATCCATGAGCCATGAGTAGAGATTGCCTTGGATACCAGAGGAAGAGAGTTTGGTGAGCAGGGCAGGGTGCCAGACCATATCGAAAGCTATATGTTTCGGGAGATGGCTCTGATCTCATGTTTGGTATTTTGCCATAATTAATGCTGGTAAAAGACAGGTGGTGTCTCGAAGCAGATGAAGTCATGAAATACTCACTCAAAATGGTGTGGTTTTTTCAAAACAAATCTTGACTAGAACTGATTGGAATTGGAAAGTTTAATATAAATTGATGAATTTGATGAACGATTAATTTGAATGATGAAATTTGCCATACTTTTGGATGGATGTCAGTAGTGTCAAAAGGGAGGCTTTGACGCAGTAATGTGTCCCATTTATCAAAGTCACAAGATTCACTCCCTTACACTCACCCATGTTTCTACTTTTCAAACTGGAACACATTACTGTGTCAATCACCTCCCTTTTGCGACGACTCCCTGCTGGGGGCTGGGCTTTCACCCCCTTTCATATGATCATTTCTTTAATCAAACTTAGTCAAAAAGAGGTATAAATATTTGTTTTATTTTCAGAAATAATTTATTCATAAATTAAAAATAATGCAGTGGTTGCCTGTTAAAACCACAACCCCATTTTTTATTAATATTTATACTTTAAACCCATAAGGTGATGTATTTATTCCATCACTCATGTTTTTTTATCATCAAATGCTGTTAGCGCTTTCTCACTAACGAGTTAGGGAATTTTATCAAATTGTAATGACCATCTGTGAAAAAATTGCTTACCAAAAAATTTCTTCACTAACCTATTCATCTCAGTGTCTACTAACAACTATCAATTAGTGCAAACCCAAATCCTTGTGGAAAATTCTGGGGAGCCAATCAAAGTTCGAGTGCTTAGAGGGCCTGCGTGAAAAAATCGGAAAAATTAACTTTTGCCAATATTGACTTGTGGGATGTCTAACTAGGGGTTTTTTGGGTTACTGACTTGATTCCAACCATTATTTTTGAGAAAAAAAACACTCCTTGATCATATAAAATGTATATTATTAACATTTTTCACAGAACTGTGCTCAATGGAAATGTTGCTTCGTCAGCTTTTACAACCTTATTCATCAAACTCCCCAGTATCTTCCTCACTCCTCTTGTCATCCAGCTGGTTTATGTTCAGGCAAGAGTTACCATGACAGATTCCGCAAGCAGAAATACACTTGACTCCTTGCTTTTTACAGCAGCACCCGAGTGAGCTGTAGTCCCCCGCACAGTTGCAGCTGGCAAACGTCAGCTGGCAAACGTCAAACGTCTGGTGCAATGGGGTCTGCAGAAGGGACTGGTGCATATCCTTGCTCAGTGAGTTGCCATCCATAGTCCCAGGCATCCAACGATGGACTTTGCAGCATCAGCCAGTCTCGAGTCTGGAGGTAAGCTCGGAGAGAGTGCTGTGCTGCAGCTCCTGTTGTCGGGGGGAGTTTCTCAGGTTTTATGCTCCCAGTAGCAGCTTGCTTGCTGAAGATGTCGAATCTCAAGTCTTCCAAGTCTTTGGAGGATTTCCCATGGAACATGAGCATGAAAAGATCACAGCCTGCTTTAATGATATCACCTTTCTCAGCTCGGATGTCCATAAACACGTCCATTGCACTCTCTGCTTCATCAGTCTTGCAGAGCTTGCTTAGCAAAGTTGGTTTGCGAAACCCAAAAGTTTGCAGACACTGTATCACAGCCAGAGAAGCTGTGCAAGAAGATGAGATACCTCCGGTATATCTCTGGGAAGGCCTCCAGGATCTTTCCGACATCGTAAAAATGTTTCTTTGGCTGTCGTGATGAATATCAGATGGTCTGCAACATGATGAATCAGCATAACCAGGACGTCTGTGTCCTCAGCCCTCACCTCGACAGAGGACTCTCTTGCCTCATCTAGAGCTGTGCGGACGATGGAGGTGTCTGCATCATCGGAGCATTGCTGTACACTGATTCCATTCCTACTAAATGTCTCAGCAAAGAGCAGAACGAGCTAGGCTTTGTTGTTCTTGTTATCGAGGAACTTTTCTCTTGCAATGATGATTTTGAGATCCAGACGAATCTGAATGTCACAGCATGCATTCTTTGTTCGTCTCAAGTGGTCATGGTCCTTGGTGGAGCTGCCATAACCGTCAAAGACCACCGTTATCCAGAGGTGATGACTCCACATTGACTTCACAAACCGGAGGTAGCTCTCGGCAACATCCTTCCAAGTAAGTTTTGCCTCCCTCTTGACATTGTGCAGGATCCACCCACCATCAACCACAAGGCTTGTGCAAGGGGGTTTTTCGACAGGTGCCACACATGCCTTCAGGGACCTTGCTCGGGCAGCCTTGTCTGGCTTTCGCAACTTTTGATTTTTGTCAAACGGAGACATCGGTTTTGGCGTCAACTCAAAGCGCAGAGCTTCTTTGGTCTTGACTTCACGCTCACTGATGACAATGAGGCGGTTGAATAGCTTCAGTGAGTCAATGACCACCTTCTCGCCATTGACTTTGGGTCCAGATCTGAGGCTTGCAAGTGATTTGACCTTATGTTTGGTTACCATTGCATCCACAACAGTTTTCCCATCCATCTTCGCCTGTATGGCACTTTTGGTACTTCGGTACTTTTGTAAACAACAGACAGGACATGAAATTTTGACACAAAACAGATAGAACACACAAACAGTGATGTGTTTTAACATTAATAGGTCCACTCTACGTTGAATATATTCAACTTCTATTGAATCCGGTACACAATAATTTTAGAGCTAAAAGCTCTTAGCTAACGTCAGCGAACACAGAGAATTCTACTGAGCATGAGCACAAGTATAACCAACAATATAGCAGTGGTTTCAAAAATGTTGTATGCTGGTTTCAGCACAATTTGAACAATCTGAATTCAATTAAGCCAAATTACCGCAAAACACAGTCTGAGATATCTAAAAATGATTCATATCAATATTTTATGGTCAGGGATTCATTTTTCCTCAAATCTAATGGTTGGAATCAACTCAGCACCTGAAAAAAAACCCTCTTTAGACATCCCACAAGTCAATATTGGCAAAAGTTAATTTTTCCGATTTTTTTTTCACGCAGGCCCTCTGAGCACCTGAACTTTGATTGGCTCTCCAGAATTTTCCACAAGGATTTGGGTTTGCACTAATTGATAGGAGTTAATAGACACCAAGAAGAATACGTTGGTGAAGAAATTTTTTGGTGAGCAATTTTTTCACAGATGGTCAATACAATTTGCTAAAATTCCCCAACTAAACAGTCTGAGAATATTTCGTGTTTATAATTTCGAATAACATTCATCTCTCTATCAACATCCTTTCTCTTCCACATACATTCAAGGTAATGTTGAAAGTTCATGGTCTCTTTTAATACACTTTTCATTTGACCTTGAAGTATCTTTTCACAATTGAATTCATTTAATCCTCTCGTTAATTATTTATAAGCATATGCCTTTGATCTTAACACCTACAAATTCACTTAGAATCTTTAAATTTACCAATAACCTTTTTATTCTGATTCGAAAATAGTGGGTTATGAGGATCATAATTATTTGTATCATTAATCATCATTTGTAGTTATTAACATCATGTATAAACATCATCTGGAGTTATCTCCAGTTTGTACCTATCCGTATCCATATTTAGCAATACAATATTCTCACCATATCTTTTCTTTTGATTATTATAAAAGTAATGTGTGTATATATGTATGTATGTATATATGTATGTATGTATATATGTATGTATATATATATATATATATATATATATATATATATATATATATGTACATGTATGTATGTATATATATATATATATATATATATATATATATATATGTACATGTATGTATGTATATATATATATATATATATATATATATATATATATATATGTACATGTATGTATGTATATATATATATATATATATATATATATAAATATATATATATATATATATATATATATATGTACATGTATGTATATGTATATATATATATATATATATATATATATATATATATATATATATATATATATATATATGTACATGTATGTATATGTATATATATATATATATATATATATATATATATATATATATATGTACATGTATGTATATGTATATATATATATATATATATATGTACATGTATGTATGTGTATATATATATATATATATATGTACATGTATGTATATGTATATATATATGTACATGTATGTATATGTATATATATATATATATATATATATATATATATGTATGTGTATATGTATTATTATTTTTTATCCTAACATTATCCGGGATTAGGGTATCAACCGACCATGAACGCGTCATCTGTATTCGATAGATCACAAAAGTCGTTTAATCAATACATACACATCTAAATACACATTCCACAGACAAAATGAGCACGCAATTATTGGCATTCAGTTGTAATAATACAATTATTTGAATTATTTGCCACGGAAAGATAAAAAAATTGATAAGATCAAAATGCAACGCAAAATTGACAGCACGAGAATCAAAATTTGAAATTTATACAATTACTTGTCTCTAAGCCAAGATGTTATAAAACTCTGGTTTCGATTTGGCATTCTCCAGGACATGAACTTGAACTGAATGTTCGATTCTTTCCAAAGGAGCGAGCAACTCTGCCCATCCTTGATTCAGAAAGAGAGTTTTAAGCTTTTGCACACAACTGAGTCCATCTTGTACCGTCACCTGCATGTCTTCCACTTCCTCTTCGTCCCCATTCTCTTTGTCCACATTAAATCGTTCTCCCAGTCGTCGTCCTCGCAGTCATGAACGCGCACCGTATCGTCGCACCGAACGTATTCCTCGGGGGTCACGTCGTCGCATACATCAATCTCTGCACCGCGCGAAATGAGCTCGCGCAGGCTGAGGTCATCGTCAGCGTCCCAGTCACTATCGGGTGACTCGGAAGGGAAGCCACACTTGACGAAGCACTTGGTAATCATCGTCGGCTGGACTTGATCCCATGCATTGCTGCTCCACTGAACAGCATGGAGAACGTTGACGCTCTTCAAGATTTCGTTTACGTTTGAAGCGGTTTCGATCTTCGACAGCACGTGCCGGAGCAGCCGTTGTTTGAAAAGACGCTTCAGGTTGCTTATCACACCTTGGTCAAGGGGCTGCAAGACCGACGTAACGTTCAGAGGCAGGAACTTTACGGTCACGTTCGTCAGCGTCACAACTATTGGATGAGACAGCGCATTGTCTCGGAAGAGAAGAATCCTCCGCCGTTGGTTTCGCATCTTCTTGTCCAGCACTTTCAACCATTCAATGAACAACGCCGAGGTCATCCACGCTCGTTTGTTTGCTGTTCACGACACAGGGAGCGAATCGACTTTGATGTTACGAAAGCAATGTGGTTTCACTGCGTTGCAGATGGCGAGTGGTTTAAGTTTCTCGCCAGTCATACTAGCGCACAACAGCAGAGTTATTCGATCCTTTGGCAACTTTATACCATGACAGGAGTCTCCTTTTTCCACCGGCGACCTTTTGGGGAGAGCGCGGAAGAAGAGGCCAGTCTCGTCGGCGTTAAAAATGGCTTGTGGCTTGAAACCGTCGCATAGCTGCGGCAGACGCGTTTTCCACTTCTCTACTGTCGTCTGATCAACGCCCCCACTGTCGCCGCTAACTGCACGTGCCGAGATCTTGTTTCGAGCTTGAAATCGGGCAAGCCAGCCGTTGGATGCCTTGACATTCACCTCACCAATGGCAGTCGCGATTTCTTAGGCCTTCGCTTTTACCATAGGTCCGCTGACAGGGATCCTCTTTGAACGAGCAGCATGGAACCATGTGTGCACGCGGTTGTCAATGTCTACGAAACTGCCTCCTTTTCGTCGACTTCGGAACAGATAAGGAACAGAAAGCGGGGCCAGACAGGAGGCTTGGTCGAAAAGCAAGGGGCGGTTCGACGTCATGTTCGGCGGAGACAAGTAGCAGCAACACTCACTCTCAATGACTCCTTCTCTCCTTCAATTCTCCTTACTCCTTCTTCAATACTCAAAAACCTCTCTCAATTCTCCTTCCAACCAACTTGCAATTCTCTTCCCAACCCACTTGTAATTCTATTCCCAGCCCACCAACCACACGGAGGTCCACGCTTTTTAGAACCCGGAGGTCGGGGAGAAGCCTTGCCATTGTCATTGTCAACCCTGCCTTGCCAACCTGACACATTGTCCGAGCCGAGCATGCCGATTGGACCAGCCCTTCATGTGGTCCGCCTTTCTGGGCGGGGTTTCAACCAAAGGCCGGCCTGGCCCACCCACATCTGGCATTGGGAAGATGGTTGGCGGTGCAGCTTTCGCGAGTGTCCAGCCGAACGTCGGGATTTTGCCTCTGAAAACGAGTCGCTGGATAGACGGTGGTACGCTGTGGCCAGCGAAACGAGGGTAGGAAGCGAGATTAAGGCACCGTGGATCGTAAAATGAGGGAATAAAATTCAAGGGGCAAAATGATTTATTAATCATAACGAATAGCCCATCGCAACACTCTCCGTCGTCTTCCCACTAGACAAAAGGTAGGGTCCTAACTACACGTACATTAATGGAATAACTGACTCAGGACAACTATCTGTTGTTTGCATACAGTTCCGAGAACTGTAACAATATGTATATGTACATATACATATTGTTACGGCTGTGGAAATTCGCAAACCACCATTCAGGGCCCGTAGGTGAGATATCTCTACGTACATGTGCAGTTAGCCCAAACCCGTTGTATAGAGGGAATTTATGTGATTCATCCGGGCTGCAACACTTTGAGTTTGTCATTTTTTCTGTTCTATCTTTATTTTGAACCAACCACGTCTCAACTGCCAGTACACAACAACCACGCCACCGCCACCATCTACGCTCCAACATCATCGCATCACCGCCATTCCCAAACGGCACCATAACCATCAAACCACCACCGAAAACCCTCCACCACCTTCACCTCTCTCCTTCTACGGCCATTCCCGCACCACCTGTGAACACCGAACGTCAGGCCGTCTCGGGCCCGTTCGGCGATTGGTGCCAAACGCACCGAGCCGCGAGCGCAAATGGCGGCCTTTCCAAGGGGAAATTTGGATCAAAAACGCCACACGCCCACTTCTCCTCCGTCCAATTAGTGAGCGCGGGGCGGCTTGGCCCCGCCTCCAGGCGCGTGTGTGTGAAGTCGATATATGCAAATTCTAGGATCAGGGGAGGTTCACGCCCCCATTTCCTCCGACCAATGGGCAAGCGTGGCTCCACCCCCGAGGTCATTCTGATCCGAATATTTGCATACTGGCTTCTCCTGCCCGCCTATAAAAAGGCGAGCGCAAGGCGAAGAGAGTGGCAAAGTCGAGTCGGTCGGGTGAAAAGAGTGGCAGAGTCGAGTCGGTCAGGTGAGGAGAGTGCGGAACTGAGAAGAGTAGCAGGAAGAGTTGAGTTCGGGAGTTGCCTGAAGAGGGTCGTCGAGAAGTGGCTGTTGGGGATGCGTTGCGTTGCGTTGGTGAAGTCAAGGCGAGTGCGCGCGGTAGAACTGCAGGCAAGGGAGCTCGGGTCCGAGGCGAGAAGGACGGCGGTCGGCGACGAGGTTACGGTGTGGGGGATCGCTCGTCTCATCGCGGGACCCAAGCCAGCCAGCCATCCCCCTCCCCCAGGGCATCAACAATTCCCCCTTTCCCCCGCGCTGAGATAGTGCAAAAGGGGGCCCCGTTCCCACCCCACTCCAAACGTCGTGCCAACGAAACCCGCCAAGGAGCATGGAGTCGGGGCACAGCCATGCGGCCACATTTGCGGCTCGCCCGCCAACGCGTCACGAGGACGCAGGTAGGACACCCCCCGGTCTCGCGGACCTGGCCGCTCCTCTCGATCCCGCGCACATTTGGCCTACAGGCCTGTCTGCCTCCTTGTCTATGAGGGTGGCTTCTTTCCTTTGCTTGTGTGTAAATGTGTGTTGGCGCCATCTGTGAAGTAAAGCTGTATAAGTGTTGCCTTGTGTGCGCGTAGTCGGTATTAACTCTGCGTCGTTGTTGCTTTTATTGTTTTGGTTGCTGTATGTGCATTTTGACTGTATGGCTGTATAAACGTGCTTTCTGTGTGCCGGGAAATAAATGTGCATTGTGTGAACTGTTTTCCCTTTTCGCTTCGTCTTTTCCTAATTGAATCTCCATCCTGCTTCATGTAAAGGGTTTGTAGTGGGTGCAAAACGCCCGGTAAATAATCTGAACCGTCGAGGTCGACGATAACACCGCTCGTTTATCCCGATAGTACGGAACGGGCCGCCCAAGCGGCTCGTGTCCGGAGTCGACCTGCGGCGAGGTGCGATCGCCCGGTTTACCATCCGCGTGGGTACTTAGGTAGGTCGAGTTTGGCGAACAACCCTATCCTACGCGGGTGGCCGATTGGCACGATTGTGGTGAGGTCAAAAGGCCCACCCGTGACTGGCTCCGGGCGATAGTTCCCGGAGGGTCACGACTGAATTGTCCGTCCGGTGGGCGATGTGCCGCGATCCGTGTTACGTGGCCGTCCGCACGCCGGCGGGCGCAATTCCCCACCAATATATATGTTTTTTTTTTTGGTTTGTTTGTTTCGATGTATATCTATCTGTGTATCTATCTATATACGTGTATATATATATATATATATATATATATATATATATATATATATATATATATATATATATATATATATATATATATATATATATATATATATATATATATATATACATATATACGAGGCCCGTCTAAAAAGTAAGGGGACTGACTTCACAGAAATTTTATTCCAAAAAATTAATTGAAATCGCAGCTTCTCCCCTTCAAGATAGTTTCCCTCCAGTCTCACACACTTGTCCATCCTCTTCTTCCACGCTTTGTTGCACCCCCGGAAGGCTTCTTCTGGAATCCTCCGGAGCTCCATCGTCATGGTCCTTTTGATGGCCTCCACATCAGGAAATCGGGTCCCCTTGATCACCCCCATGAGCTTTGGGAAGAGGAAAAAAATCACAATGGGCTAAGTCTGGTGAATACGAGGGTTGCTCCAGAGTTGGCACCTTCCTCTCCGCCAGAAACTGTCGGATGCTCACGGCACTGTGAGCAGGGGCGTTGTCATGGTGGAGCACCCAGGTGTTGTTCTCCCACAGATCCCTCCTCTTGTCCCGGACTGATCTCATGAGGCGCCGGAGGATCTCCTTGTACACGTATTGATTCACTGTTTGACCTTGTGGTAGAAACTCAAAGTGGATGATGCCCTTGATGTCAAAAAACGTGATGAGCATCACCTTGACCTTCGACTTCGACATCCTTGCTTTCTTTGGTCTTGGTGATGCCAGACTTTTCCACTGACGACTCTGCCATTTTGTCTCGGGATCGTATTCGAATATCCACGATTCATCTCCAGTGATGACTCTCCCGCGCAGGTCTGGATCGTCCTCGAGGCGCTCGATAATGTCTTGACAGACAGTGACTCTTTGCTGTTTCTGGTCCTCGGACAACAGCTTGGGGACCATCTTTGCGCACACCTTGCACATTTCGAGATTTTCAGTGATGATGTTCCAGACAGTGTCCTTGTTGATGGAAAGTTCCTCAGGAATCATCCGCACCGTGAGTCGACGATCTGTGTGCACCATCTGCTTTACATGCTTGATGTTGTCCGCCGTTCTGCTCGTTGAAGTTCTTCCAGACCCCTTGAGTCTTCAACCTCCTCCCGTCCTTCTTTGAACCTCTTGTGCCATTCAAATGCACGTGTACGTTACATCGTTTCTCCCTCCTTAGACTTGCTGCAGCATTGCGAAGGATTCGGAAGGTGTTTTGCCAGGCTGGGCAAGAACCTTCAGATTGGCTCTCTGCTCACAACTCATAGTGCGACGACTCAGACGAGACGACATGTAAAGCACGACCTGTAGAAATCCCATAATGACCGCAGTCAAGCATCACCAATCATATATATTGCTGGAATGTTGCAAAAGACTGTGACACAACCCGTTCATTCAAATTGTGTAAGTGGAGCATACAGAAGGCTCAGTCCTGTTACTTTTTAGACGGACCTTGTATACATATATATGCAGATATATATATATATATATATATATATATATATATATATATATATATATATATATATATATATATATATATATATATATATATATATATATATATATATATATTGTTACGGATTTCAGAATCCAGTCTGATGAATGCATCCACACATCCAGGTCCTCAGACAGTTATTTCCTTAAATGCATGTTCAGATTAGCCCCATCCGCATGTCTAATGGGATTTTAAATGTGATGTATTGAGAAGGGTAAAGAATATATCCCCTCTTATGGGAAGTTTTTATTTCTTTACGACACACGTTTGCACGTATTTCTTTCGCGAGCGCTGACGCCCGTATTTTTTGTGCACATCTTCGTATCTGCGGAAATCCTCGTATCTGTGGAAATCCTCGTATCTGTGGAAATCCTCATATCTGTGGAAATCCTCGTATCTGTGGAAATCCTCATATCTGCGGAAATCTTCGTATCTGTGGAAATCTTTGTATCTGTGGAAATCCTCGTATCTGTGGAAAACCTCGTATCTGTGGGAAACCTCGTATCTGCGGAAAACCTCGCATGCAGTGATCTTCACGATTTTTTTGAAGGGGGCCACTTTTGCTGAGAAGACATCGGTGCGAAAGCCGCCACACCACCTGCAGGACTCCAAGATGGCTGCTCTGAGGTTAACTCCAACATACACTTCTTTATTTTTCGTTGTGGTTAACTGGGCTGCAAGCATAATTGTTTATCCATGTATACTGCCATCTACTGAAGTAGTTATGTTCCTTTTACGCTTCATGATTGAACACTCATGTGAAACAATTGGGTCAATTGGATAGGATTTGCGACAGATTATGATGGGGTATTTTCACATTTGTGCATTATCGGCCGCGCACTGGAGGTCGCACTCTATCCCACCAGAGGCCGCCAGTGGTTTGTGGGCCGCGCAATGAAGGACAGGGCTCATATGTGTGGAGAACCTCTTATTTACGGAAAACCTCGTATTTGCAGAAATACTTTTATTTGTGTTCCTTTGCTTGTGTCGGATAATGCAGAAAACATTTATAAAACATTTTTCTATAATTGCACGAATTTATCATTGATTTGGATTTCCAGGGTTTACATATATGGGGTTTACTCAGCGTTTTCATGATACCAGTGGGCTCGTTGGTCCATTGCACCAAATTTCCATTGTTTCTTCAAGGCCTTACTGCATACCTGCCTGCTCCACTCCTTGAGCATTGGTTTGTCTTTCACGAAGCCAAGATGTAATTGGGCCAGGGCGTAGATTATATGTTCGTTATTATTCTGGCCAAATGATTCTATTTTTACCCGCGCGAAAGGAGAGGGTATTGCGTTTGGATCTGTCTGTTTGTTTGTCTGTCTCTGTCGATCTGTCTATTTGTTTCCTTATTTGTTCGCACAGAACTTTCGTGTTTTTCTCCACAACCGTTTATCGGATTGAGACGAAATTTTTACGATCGGTGCAGCAAGTCATGCAGAATTATTGTCATAATTATGACGTCACAGGTCATGTGATGTGGCAGCCATGTTGAAAATATGGAAAAACTTTGGACCTCTGTATCTGAACCCACACCAAGGAAAAAATTTAAACTTGGCACACGGCAAGTACTCCTCAAGAGGAATAAGTGTGATTTAAAAAAAAATGATGTCTTCGGTGCCTTCGTGATGACGTTATAATTGCATATGTAAAAATTTTTGAGGGTCACCTCGGGATAAAATGGTCCACAGAAAAAAAAATTGATGACGTCATTGGTCATGTGATTTGGCAGCCAATTGTTGTTTTTTAAAGCTTCAAAAATCTTATTCTCTGAAGTGGCTGAACAGATCAAGGTGAAACTTTACACGTATTACCGCCTACCCATGAGGAACAAAAGGCTCCCACATTTGACATCAGAGGACACATGGTTTGGCAGCCATATTGAATTTTCCCGAAAACATCTTCTCCAGAACAGCTGGTTGTATAAGCCTTGGTTGTCAAGTTTGTTAAGAAATAATTTATCAGTCACATGGTTTGGCAGCCATATTGGATTGAAGAACAATATTAAATAATGTTTTCTTTGGAACTGCTTAATCAATAAAAATGAAACTTCAGAATTATGATCTCGTAGTTATGGGGAATATATGTTTTAAATTTCAACTTGATCGGACACATGGTCTGGCAGCCAGAAGTCTTTAATTTTTTTCATCTGGGTTCTTTTTTTATTTTTTATTTTATTTTATTTGAATAAGGCTCACTTGGCTGTGCCTGGGTGGGTTTGAGGGTAGAGTCGTGGCAGCTGAAATCCGAATCCTATCCAGGTTCCTCCTGATGACTTCATCTTCCCTTTTTTTTTTGTTTGGGTTCCTTCTGATGACTCCAATGTAGGACTGTACCTATTTGTTCTTCCGTTTGACATGAATTGAATTTATTTTAATCCCATTCTAAATTCAATTCAATAATAATGAAAAACGTCATGGGTCAGGGTCAGGTGTCCAATCAAAGCAGGGTTGCATCACAGGGGGACGTCCTGGTACCCGGTCATCACTGCCAGCAGTTATAAAGTGGCAGTTCTAATTATGTCTCATTAATTATGGAACACACCAGTACACAAACACCACATAAAATACTCCACACAAAACAAGTCTGGGCGAGGGTCTGCAAACTCTGATTGCTCTTTTTCTTGTTATTATTGTTAATATTATTGTATTACATATTATACACCAGCAAATACCACCTGTCGCTTTGCTGACGGGAATACTAAAGGGGGAGGGAGAGAAAAAGAGGGAGAGAGGGGCGGGAGAAGAGAAAGGAGGGAGGGGGAGCAAGAAGGGGTGGGGGGGGAAGACAGTGTGAGGTGAGAGTAAAGGAAGGAAGGCATGCAGTGGAGTGTTAATTACCACCTAGACGAGTCCAGAGACAAACACCGCCTGGATGCGTACGGAGATGAGCACCACCCAGACGCATCCAGAGACAAAGACCGCCTGGACAGGTCCAGAGACAAACACCGCCCGGATGCGTACGGAGATGAGCACCACCCAGACGCATCCAGAGACAAACACTGCCTGGACAGGTCCAGAGACAAACACCGCCCGGATGCGTACGGAGATGAGCACCACCCAGACGCATCCAGAGACAAACACCGCCTGGACAGGTCCAGAGACAAACACTGCCCGGATGTGTCTGGAGCAAAGCTGGCCAGAGACAAACACCACTTGCACACGTCCGGAGACAAACTTCCGTCCGGACAGCAACACGGCCCACACAGGTCTGGAGACAAACCCTGCCCAGACACATCTGGAGATAAACACTGTCCAGACATAACCACCATCCGGATGTGTCCAGAGACAGAGACAGACAGAGAGAGAGAGAGGAGGGGAGAGTGAGAGAGGTGTGGGAGGACAGTGATGCACTGGAATGGGAGGGGGTAGACCAAGGATGGGACAGAGAGAGAGAGTTTGCTTTATGAACAACGCATACGCACACGCACACACATGCTTGGCTGATTTCGGCAATTTTTCAGGAATCGGCAGATTGGAGTTAGTGTGATTACTGACTGCAGTATGGACTGTATCCAACCCAGAACCCTTGAGTAGCTTTCACCGAAAAACAACATTGCATTCATCTAGATGTTTCAGGGATGTGTTCACAAACAATGATCTTAGTAAACAGCTGTGTCTGATGGGTGGAAAAAAATTTGCCTCGGTAATTTTGAACATGCTAATATGGCAGACGGCTCGGAAATCGGGTGTTATTTCACAACTTGCTCAGGGTGATGGAGCATGAACCACTTGCTCAGGGTGATGGAGCATGAACCACTCGCTTCAGGTGATGGAGCACAAACCACTCACTCAGGGTGATGGAGCATGAACCACTCGCTTCAGGTGATGGAGCACAAACCACTCACTCAGGGCAATGGAGTATGAGACACTCGCCCAGGGTGATGGAGCACAAACCACTCACTCAGGATTTCAGAGCAAGGACATCGCGCGGTACCACAATTGTCTTTAAGGCGTTCTGCAAGTGGCTTAAGCACTCATGCAAGCACTCCAATTAAATGGTTGATAAGGAACGTTTGGCCAGGCTGTTGCTGCATCACATATTGGATCCCTTTCACTTTCAAGCCAGTCTTCATCACGCATGCAGCAGTTAATGAAATAAAATGAATTCCTTCAAATAATGACTTTATCCACAAAAGAGTTGCAGCTTAATGCAAAACAACCCTGGGGGACAAGGCGTGAGGTCAAGCAGTGAATGTATTAAATCGTACAACTCACTGAAGCTCGTTAATTTTGTGAAGTTCCTCAATTTATTTGTTCACTCCATATAATTCTCTAAACAGTATCAAAAGATGATTTTAATGTTTTGGAAATTACACATTTTCTTGTGTATGTCTGGAGGAGCGAACAATGCCTTGCTCGCTTAAAGTAAATAGGTATATCGGCTTAGTTCGAAGACTCGTTATTTCTTTAAAGTATCAGATTTCACAACAGAATTCGACAATTATTTAGTCCGGACGATATCCGATCCTATCATATAATGCATGAAATCGTTCTGAGCTCCTAATTTGAAAACTATAGTACTTACAAAAATGATGTACACAACGATTCATCGCTATGATGAACAGGCATTCGATATGAGTGAGGAAAGTGAAAAAAATTAACTTTATCATGAAGAAATCATTGCGGCCTGTTCCAAGTCAAGGCATGGTTGAGAAGGCCAAAAAAACATGGCGGCTTCAGACAACAGCGAAGTTTCCCAGGAAACGCCTTAAGACGTCGGACAGCGAGGTGTCCGAGGATCGTCTGATGAAGGATATAATTAAATAATGCTGTTAATTATCTTCAAAAGGGGATTTTTAATTAACCCAAACCTAATTTTCACTCATGCACTTCCTTGGAGTTTTCTTTGTGTACATGGAAAGTTTCAGGCTGTTTGGTTTCATAGTTTTGGAGTTATGGAGGACGCACGCACGCACGTACACGTACACGCACGCACGCACACACACACACATTGTCTTTTATGAGAATATAGATAGTATCCCCAGTGTATTATAGAGTGTATCCTCTTTATCATCGTATCTTGTCAGATCGTTACATCTCGGATCTTGTTGGGTGATTACACAGTGGATCTTGTCAGATCGTTACAAGGTTGATCTTGTCTGATCGTTACAAGGTGGATCTTGTGAGATCATTACACGGTGGATCTTGTCGGATTGTTACAAGGTGGATCTTGTCGGATCATTACACGGTGGAACTTGTCGGATCGTTACATCTCGGATCTTGTTGGGTGATTACACGGCGATCTTGTCGGGTCATTACACAGTCGATCTTGTCGGATCGTTATAAGATTGATCTTGTCGGATCGTTACAAGGTGGATCTTGTCGGATCGTTACACGGTGGATCTTGTCGGATTGTTACAAGGTGGATCTTGTCGGATCATTACACGGTGGAACTTGTCGGATCGTTACATCTCGGATCTTGTTGGGTGATTACACGGCGATCTTGTCGGGTCATTACACAGTCGATCTTGTCGGATCGTTATAAGATTGATCTTGTCGGATCGTTACAAGGTGGATCTTGTCGGATCGTTACACGGTGGATCTTGTCGGATTGTTACAAGGTGGAACTTGTCGGATCGCTACAAGGTTGATCTTGTCGGATCGTTACAAGGTTGATCTTGTCGGATCGTTACAAGGTGGATCTTGTCAGATCGTTACAAGGTGGATCTTGTCGGATCGTTACAAGGTGGATCTTGTCGGATCGTTACAAGGTTGATCTTGTCGGATCGTTACAAGGTGGATCTTGTCGGATTGTTACAAGGTTGATCTTGTCGGATCGTTGCAAGGTGGATCTTGTCGAATCGTTACAAGGTTGATCTTGTCGGATTGTTACAAGGTGGAACTTGTTGGATCGTTACAAGGTTGATCTTGTCGGATCGTTACAAGGTGAATTTTGTCGGATCATTACACGGTGGATCTTGTCAGATTGTTACAAGGTGGAACTTGTCGGATTGTTACAAGGTTGATCTTGTCGGATTGTTACAAGGTGGACCTTGTCGGATCATTACAAGGTTGATCTTGTCGGATCGTTACAAGGTGGATCTTGTCGGATCATTACACGGTGGATCTTGTCGGATCGTTACAAGGTTGATCTTGTCGGATCGTTACAAGGTGGATCTTGTCGGATGGTTACAAGGTTGATCTTGTCGGATCGTTACAAGGTGGATCTTGTCGGATCGTTACAAGGTTGATCTTGTCGGATCGTTACAAGGTTGATCTTGTCGGATCGTTGAAAGGTTGATCTTGTCGGATCGTTACAAGGTGGAACTTGTCGGATCGTTACAAGGTTGATCTTGTCGGATCGTTACAAGGTTGATCTTGTCGGATCGTTACAAGGTGGATCTTGTCGGATGGTTACACGGTGGATCTTGTCGGATTGTTACACGGTGGATCTTGTCGGATTGTTACAAGGTGGATCTTGTCGGATGGTTTGATGGTGGATCTTGTGGGATCGTTACATGGTGGATCGTGTGGGATGGTTACACGGTGGATCGTGTGGGATGGTTACACGGTGGATCTTGTGGGATGGTTACACGGTGGATCTTGTGGGATCGTTACAAGGTTGATCTTGTGGGATCGTTACAAGGTTGATCTTGTCGGATCGTTACAAGGTGGATCTTGTGGGATCGTTACACGGTGGATCTTGTGGGATCGTTACACGCTGGATCTTGTGGGATCGTTACACGCTGGATCTTGTGGGATCGTTACACGCTGGATCTTGTGGGATCGTTACACGGTGGATCTTGTGGGATGGTTACACGGTGGATCTTGTGGGATGGTTACACGGTGGATCTTGTGGGATGGTTACACGGTGGATCTTGTGGGATGGTTACACGGTGGATCTTGTGGGATCGTTACACGGTGGATCTTGTGGGATCGTTACACGGTGGATCTTG
Organism: Eptatretus burgeri; assembly: GCF_056783735.1. Lineage (NCBI taxonomy): Eukaryota > Metazoa > Chordata > Myxini > Myxiniformes > Myxinidae > Eptatretus > Eptatretus burgeri. The sequence continues at coordinate 163,638,595 of NC_140961.1, forward strand.
TGGGATCGTTACACGGTGGATCTTGTGGGATCGTTACACGGTGGATCTTGTGGGATCGTTACACGGTGGATCTTGTGGGATCGTTACACGGTGGATCTTGTGGGATCGTTACACGGTGGATCTTGTGGGATCGTTACACGGTGAATCTTGTGGGATCGTTACACGGTGGATCTTGTGGGATCGTTACACGGTGGATCTTGTGGGATCGTTACACGGTGGATCTTGTGGGATCGTTACACGGTGGATCTTGTGGGATCGTTACACGGTGGATCTTGTGGGATCGTTACACGCTGGATCTTGTGGGATCTTTGCAAAGTGAAAGTGAAGAAAACCGAAAATCCCAGTTGGGTTTTGCACAGAAAACGAACTTGACCCGGATCTGTTACCCAAGTTTATTTGAAGGTTTTTCAAGGTTCCCTCAGTCGGTAATCCTTCCGAGGTCGGCGAAATGACTTCTATTTGTTCCTCCACCTTGTGGTATCAATGTTTGTGTCGGCGCCGTTTTTTGCCTGTAATCACCGGTCGGTCATCTTTATCCTGATGAAGCAGAACTGATATGGAGGGAAGGAAGGAGGACACATTTCGATGAGAGTAAAATGTGTAGAAGTTTCCACTGATCGGAGTTCCCTTGGTTCACCACAAAACACCGATGGAGTGAAACCGGCTCCACGTGAGGCGGTGTATGAACTGCACAACACGATTCGCTTCGCTGATTTCGGGGTATGTTTTATAACGGTTCAGCTCGAGTCGTACTTTCCCCTTTTATTCTGTGTAATTAAACACGGACAGTGAAGTTATCGGTAAAAGGGTTTTATTTGTAGTTTACCGAGGGGAAAATAGGGAGATTAAACTGCGGGTTCGGAAAACAACAAACCGAACGTGTCTTTACGTGTTGATGTTGGAAACGTGATGACGTCATCACGCCTCACGTCCTGGAGAAAGGTTCGATGTTTGTATCCAACGATCGGGAACATCACAGATGTACAATGTTTATGGTTCTGTACTCGTTTTTATATGGATATTTATGGACGTTATAACGACCTTGTTTGAATGATTCGTGAGGAGGTTTTAACGAGTGAAGGAATTCAATTCGTCGCTGGAATCCGCAATGGCGGTGTTCGTCGTTTGTTGGTTCCACACTATGTACAGTGCCTCGTTGCCCAGTGGGAGCCTGTCCTCGTGATGTGTCCGTGTCCGTGTTGGACGTGTCCGTGTCCGTGTCTGTGTCCGATGCATTCGTTAGTTCATTATCCAATCCTAACCAAACCTTTACCTCCCAGGGTTCAGAACATGGCGTCGACTCGACGCGTCGTTGTTTGACGAAAATGAAGTTCGATGTTTGAACGAGAACGTTTCGTTGTTTTCCACACGAAGTGGACATTTGTAACTTAACGGTGAAAGCCGAGGTCACCGGAACCGAAAACACCAACTCCGTCAACGGTATAGGTGTTAGTACGGTGTAGGTGTTAGTACGGTGTAGGTGTTAGTACGGTATAGGTGTTAGTACGGTGTAGGTGTTAGTACGGTATAGGTGTTAGTACGGTGTAGGTGTTAGTACGGTGTAGGTGTTAGTACGGTATAGGTGTTAGTACGGTGTAGGTGTTAGTACGGTGTAGGTGTTAGTACGGTGTAGGTGTTAGTACGGTATAGGTGTTAGTACGGTGTAGGTGTTAGTACGGTGTAGGTGTTAGTACGGTGTAGGTGTTAGTACGGTATAGGTGTTAGTACGGTGTAGGTGTTAGTACGGTATAGGTGTTAGTACGGTGTAGGTGTTAGTACGGTGTAGGTGTTAGTACGGTGTAGGTGTTAGTACGGTGTAGGTGTTAGTACGGTGTAGGTGTTAGTACGGTGTAGGTGTTAGTACGGTGTAGGTGTTAGTACGGTGTAGGTGTTAGTACGGTGTAGGTGTTAGCACGGTGTAGGTGTTAGTATGGTGTAGGTGTCAGCACGGTGTCGGTGTCAGCACGGTGTCGGTGTCAGCACGGTGTCGGTGTCAGCACGGTGTCGGTGTCAGCACGGTGTCGGTGTCAGCACGGTGTCGGTGTCAGCACGGTGTCGGTGTCAGCACGGTGTCGGTGTCAGCACGGTGTCGGTGTCAGCACGGTGTAGGTGTCAGCACGGTGTAGGTGTCAGCACGGTGTAGGTGTCAGCACGGTGTAGGTGTCAGCACGGTGTAGGTGTCAGCACGGTGTAGGTGTCAGCACGGTGTAGGTGTTAGCACGGTGTAGGTGTCAGCACGGTGTAGGTGTCAGCACGGTGTAGGTGTCAGCACGGTGTAGGTGTCAGCACGGTGTAGGTGTCAGCACGGTGTAGGTGTCAGCACGGTGTAGGTGTCAGCACGGTGTAGGTGTCAGCACGGTGTAGGTGTCAGCACGGTGTAGGTGTCAGCACGGTGTAGGTGTCAGCACGGTGTAGGTGTCAGCACGGTGTAGGTGTCTGCACGGTGTAGGTGGTACCGCGTGTGAACACCGTGTGAACACTACATGAACACTACGTGAACACTATGTGACTCCGGTATGAACACTCTGTGAACACGACGTGAACACTTTGTGACGTGTATGTGCGTGTGGAGGACGCACACACGCACGCACACGCACACGCACACGCACACGCACACGCACACGCACACGCACGCGCACGCGCACACGCACACACACATTGCTGGAATTATAGATAGATATGCACGACTGTTCCACTTGTGTTTCAGCAAAGCAAAACTTGATTGGGCATTTCCCTTGGTACCCAGTTGTATGGGCAATGGAAACCGATAAGAATGTGTTGATGAGGTGCCAAAAGCAAATCGATGTCAAGATCACAAGAGCCGAAAGGCTCTCTATCGTGAAAGTGCCATGCTACGAGTCATGAGTGCTTCATACTGGCTCGTGCCAGAGTTCTTTGTGTTGTACCTCAGTTTCTTGGCCAAATGTCAGAATGCTAATCGCATGCTAACTGCTCCTATTCCCCAGACACCTGAGACACCCCTGCAATCATCCTCGCACTCCCATCAAATCTTGCAAGCGCAGCCGACGCTCGTGGGAGAGAAAGATGACGCTTTGCGGTGACACCGTTCATGCCACGTGCACAGAACCAGCACCTGATGATGACACGCAGCCCATGTAAGCTTTGTGACCAAGATGTTCAAATGTTGTTCCGGAGATGCACCCTGTCGACCACAAAGTGAATCGCAAAGCCGTACCAGTGACTTATTTATCCCACAAATGAAGTAACACTCTTGGTGAAGTTTGAACATGAATTTCGCTTTTTAACTCCGCCACCGAAGGTCGACCGAGGTTATGTTTTCATCTCTGTCTGTCTGTCTATGAGGAGGATATCTCCGAAAGTTGTGGACAGATGCAGACGAAAGTAGGACAGGTTAGGTGTGTAACGAGGAAAAAGTGATTCCATTTTGGTGAAGATTCAGATCTGGATACCAGATTGATGTTAATTTTTTTTTTTGAAGTTGTTCCTCACCATTGAGTGACCGGGCTCAACCCGATTATACGGTGTGGCTCGGTATCTCCAAAAGTTGTGGACGAGTTGGTTAGGTGACTATAACAAGCTGATGAGATTTTGTTTTCGGTCCGGATCCAGATCCGACCTCTCGGTGGGATCCAAAACGTAAACTGTTCAGCTTTTTGGAGGTATGCACTCTACCGGGTGTCATTGTCGTCGTCGTAACTTATTTGGTAGAATTTTATGATGTGTTTTTAATATCTTTTTCCTGAGTTCGGAGTTTCCTCCTTTGCTCTTTCCATCGAGCCTTATCCTCACGGTCCTCACTTTGCTGAGCTTGTACTTACAGAGATGAACATGTCCGCTCGTGGTATGATGATTACTGCCGCAAAGAGGAACAGTGGTACCAGGAACAGCAGCATGTACATGATGTTGAGATGAGCTACTGGGAAGACCTTCAACGTTATGAGTCTGAGATGCATCTGTGGATGCATCAATCCAAAAAGGGGATGGATGCATTAGACTCGTGTCAACCACAAATGCCTCATTCACCCTACTCTGCAGACTTGGTTAGTCTCCACTGACTGTTCTGTTTTGCACTTTGTTAACTCTGATCATGTGCACCCCGGCTTGCACGTCATGTGCCTGAACAAACGTTGTGTTTTTCACTGAAGGCGGCTCCGTCATCGACCAAAGACGACAGACACGTCATGGCCAAGCACTCGGCCATTTACCCACAGGCTGAAGAGCTCAAAGCTGTGCAATCATTTATTAACACCACCGAACTTGCACTCACAATGCTGGCTGATGGGAAGCTGTACTCGAATCGGTTCCCATCTGAAAGCGACTCGAAGCGGTTCCCAGCCCTCGACACCATCTGTTTGAAATGTGATACTGATGCTGATTCTGATGGGAGGTGAGGCTTTGGGTTAACCCTTCATGTACTATTTGCAATTTCTTTGCTGTTGGATAGTTGATTTGGTGAACGATAGAAATGGGGTTTGGTGAACCTCGGCATGATCTTTTGAGATTCTTGAGTGGTTTGTAGAAAGGGTGAAGGTAAGGTGTGTGTGTTTTATATGGAATTTGGAGGACTTGCACAAACCTTTCAGACAGTTCGTTTGCTTTGAGATGAGCTGTTAAGGTCGTAATGATATCAGTCAGTCAGTTGGTCCATTAACAATTTTTGTTGTTTCCCGACTCCTCCGAGGCGGCTCATTGGATCGTTGTTAATCTCTGCATTCATGACGTCGCTGCACAAAAACGAATGGAGCCCTTTTTAATATTTCTATCCAGGTGGTGAGATAATTGGCTAATTAACTCAAAATGTAATGTCGGTTTGTATGCCTATCGCACGTCACGAGATTCCTTCATCTCACGAGATGTTTCGTTGTTGTTTAATTTGAACGTCTTAATTTAATTTGATATTTGCCATTGTTGAATTTAATATCTTCATTTAATTTTAATCTCTTAATGTCATTAATACGCCCCTCTTGCTTTGAAGAATGGGGAAGAAACGGGGAAGAAACGGGGAAGGGAGTACATCGAGTTGGGGTGGGCAGGGGCTGGCAGAGAAGGGAGTGTCCTTTTTGTCCTTATTTTATTTTTTATATATATATTTTTAAGTAGTTTTGCATTTTTGGTCCTTTTAAAACCCTTTCAACACTTTTTACCCTTTAAATCCCCGACAGACCGTGTCGACCCCTTTTTATAGGTTTACACTGGTAGACCCTTTAAAACGGGGATTGACAACCTGCAGCTCCGGAGCTGCATGCAGCTCTTTGAGGACTTATGTGGGGTTCTGGAGCCTCATTGATTGAACCTCCTTTTTTCGCTATCAGTTTTCAGAAAAATCTTTGTGAGTGTTGTGAAAGGATAAAATAATGCTTGAGAACCTTGGCATTGCATGATGTCAGAGCGGATATCGAGGACGGGTTTGAGGGCCGAGGGTGCTATGGCTTGTTCCGGTATTGTGTATCCTGTCTTGCCTGTATAACGGTCGATGCCCCGCTCAATTGGCCAATGGAAATCCTCCGGGATGCCGGAAGGTGGTGATCATAGATGATTGTGTCTGGAGAAGACGACGAGGGTTCTTCCTAGTCTGGTAACCAGGTTAGCAAGAAGGGCAGACTGCGGCGTGAGGTGAGAGTACAGACGAGTTGGACCCACCCAAAGCAGTCACGGCCCCCATCCCAGAAGAGCACCATGCTAAACTAGTCGTCATCGTTTTGGCCTCAGTTGGCTCCAAACCCTTGAACCCTGATAACCCAATTAAAATGGCGACACTTATTTAAAAAAAAAGAATTTGGAGATGTGTCCAGTGCCAAACATCTCAGATCCGGCAACTTATTAATTGAGTGCACTGCACATGCATATATCCCTGCTCCACGAGGATGTGGTAAGTGCCAAAAGTTTGGTCATACCGCTCCACATGCAGGTGCAAACGACGCTGCAGTGAATGTAACGGAGCGCATGAATATGGAAGCTGCACCAGCGATAAAATGTCTTGTGCCAATTGTGGTGGGGACCACAGCGCAGCCTTCAGAGATGCCCTGAATTTCAAAGAGCTTCCTTGATCCAAAAGTTGAAAACTCAAAGGAAACTATCCTATGCTGAGGCTGTCCAGAAGGTCCCCAAATCAAGACCCCAATAAATGAGGTCAATAGTAAGACCCTAACTGAGGGCCTGGTCAAAGTACTAACTAAATTGGTGGGGGTTCAGACCAAAATGAAAGATTCAGAATGTCAAACAGAGAGCACAATCACTGATGTGGGTATGAATATTACAAAAATGGGGTTCATCGGTTTCATCAACAAAGTGTTGTTCAGCCCAAGCCAAAAGCAGATCTCAGAAAATCAACACGATTTCCACAACAGCCATAAAACACCTGGGTTGGGAGGGATTTTCTTCCAAGAAGACAAACAAAATGTTTAGCCAATCAGGTCATAATAGAGAGTCAGATTCAAAACAGTCACAGGACTCCCCTGCTGAGTAATGAAGATCATCCAATGGAATGCAAAAAGTTTAGCCGCACATGGGTCAGAGTTTAGCAAATACATTTGCGATCTCAGTTCCAAACCGGATATAATCCGTATACAAGAACCCTGGTTAAAATGTCACAACCATTTTCGGATTCCTGGTTACACCCTTGTACGCAGGGACAGAGAATGTGGGAGTGGAGGTGGCTATGGGGTGTTCGTCAAGATCAGTGTTCCCTTCATAGAAACTGACTGTAACGTCCAGCTGGAATGTAATATCATCAAACCCCAGCACAAGGGAAGTTGTTACAATTGTAAATTTTTACAATCCGTGCCGACCCCTAATCGACAACATACTCCAATGGGTTTTATGCAAGTGTGAAGGGGTAATACTTTTCTGTGGCAACTTTAACAGCCTCAATTATCTTTGGGGCTCCAAACTCACCGATAGAAACAGCGAATGCATCATAAGCATCATCGATGCTTTGACTTAGTGCTTTTAAATGATGGTACTGGGACTTTTGTCAATCCATCTTCTCAAGAAGATGGGGATGGCCAGACAGAGGCTCCTGGAGTACTGGCGGAAAGTGGACACGCTGATCCGGCGCATGCTCCCATACCTGACCTAACCTGATCTGATGAACTTGGCAGATTTCACCTCTTGACCTCACCTTTGTGTCCACATCTGCAGCAGCAAGATGCGAATGGACCGTCTCCTCTGACAGCATGGGCAGTGCCTACTTCCAGGTGATAACCTGCCTTAAATGGGACAGATCCCCCTTGTGGAACTTTTGCAAGGCCAACTGGGACCGCTTTTAAACTGTGTTCTGAGGAAGTGAAGATTGAGCTTTCGAATATGGACATTGACAATTCCAACAGTAATTTAGTCAAAACAAAAAGACCATCGCCCAGGATTTAATCCCCATCTGCAAAAGTTCAGCTGGTTGGAAAATCAAAGTCCCCTGGTGGAATGACTTATGCAAGCAGGCAATCTGGGCTCGGAGGGCTGCTCTTAAAAGAGTAAGAAAATTCGCATAGATTGAAGATGCCTTGGAGTTCAAAATGAGAAGACTTCAAGCCCAGCAAGCTAACAAACGTGCCAAGACTGCCTCGTGGTGTTCCTATTGTGCTTCTATTAACCCAGATGTCCCCCTCCAAACCATCTGGAGAAGAGTGAAATGCGTGAACGGAAGCAAAGAACGAGGGAGAACTGTCCCTGCGCTCTTCTCCAACAATGAAACCCTCTGTTTGAACAGTACCAAGTCTCTACGTTGGGAGCTCACTTCTTCAACCCCACTGGAGATGCCAACATCAACCCAGAGCTCAAAGCCCATAAGCGTTAATTTTCCAATCTACACCAAGCCATCATCTATGACACCAGCCCGGTAAGCTTTACGCTGAACCTGGACTTCTCACTTCGGGAACTCAAGGAAGCCATTTCACAATCCAAGAATAGGGCGCCTGGTTTTGACCAGTCAACGTACAGCATGTTCAAACACATTGATTATAAGGTGCTGGGAGTGTTTCTTGAGCTCTTGAACAATGCCTGATCTTGAGGAAAGCTTCCCCACAACTGGAAACATTCCGTTGTCATTCCCATTCACAAAGTCGGGAAAGATCCCTCCAACCCATGCTCCTACCGACCGATTGCTCTCATTTCGGTGGTCAGTAAATTAATGGAGAAAATGGTCAATGAACGTCTAATCTTCTTCCTGCTCTCGTCCCGCTTGAGGACTGTCGAGGGTGTGAATTCCCCGGTAGCTTTCCCGCGTGGATACTTAGGTATATTGAAGTTTGGCAATTGACCCTACCCGACGCGGTCTAATTATTGGCGATTCATGATCCAGTAAGGGACCCTGCCTTCCGGACTTATCCGAGGGTCACGACCTAAATTCCGGTGTGTTCGGTGGAGCCGACTCTACTGCTCCCCCTCACGGTGGTGCTCGCCACCGACACCCGGCTCCACAACAATATCAATGTGCTATTCCACAGTTCCATTACTTTCTCAATCAGTTTGATGATTTGGGGATTGATTTGGCATATTTGCATGCATTTTATCATTCACGAATGTGGGACACTGTCGAAAGCTTTCTTTTAGTCTATCCAGGCGGTGGACAATTTGGTTCTTCACACTTTGCAATTTTCAAGTTCGGCCTTGTTCAGTCGTAGGTGGTCAATTGTTCCATCACAACCTCTCGCATCCCTTTTGTTCTGCCGCCAAACCTTGTTACGTTCTGTGATGGTACGTCATTTATGTCATGATTCCTGTTTGAAGTTTGTATGTTGTTGGTTGGCATGTTATTTGTCAGTATTTGTGAGGAAGTTGGGTTTCTTCAGATTTTTGGGAGAAAAATGTGTTTCCTTCTACGAGCCATTCATCCACTGCCATTTCCTCTTGAATCAGTTCAATGAATGTCCTGGCTTGTCGTGATTGCAGAGAGCATCAAGTTGTTTCAGCCAAAAGTTTGGAATTCCATCTGGGCCTGGGATTTTAAAGTTTGGCATTTTTTGAAGTTGTTTTCCAATTTTTTTTCTTCATCCACGATCACTTGGGACATTTCCTCGAGATGTTGCTTCTTATGTACGTACCAATTGTGGGATCCATTCCGCTTCCTTGTTATGTTCCTTTTGATATTCAAAAATACCTTTCAATAATTTTTCTGGCTTTTCATTTTCAGGTGGAGTTGACACATTCCGCTTTTGTTTCCCAAATTTGCGGTGGAATCGCTTCGGGTTACTCTCAAACATGTGGTTTTGTTTTCTCTTGTTGTTTGCTTCCTCATAGGTTTTTAAAAAAATCTTCCTTGCTATCATTTCTATTTTGAGTTTGTTATCAGCACCCAAGCACTCGAGGTCTTTGTCTTTGATTTTGTATTTGTACTTTGTTGGTTTGGGATTCTGTTTCCTTTCCTGAAATGTTGAATCTGACCTTCCTTCCTTCCTCAGTTGCTCTCTTTGTGTTACGAATCTGTTTCCATGGTGGGATTTTGTTTCTTCATTGCCTTGCCAGAGATTAATTTCTTTGATTCGATCTTTATCGAGATATCTATTGATTGTTGAAAAAAAAATCTTCTCAAATTTATCAAGGGGTGTCTCTCCGCATTCGCAGCCAATTTCCTTTCTTTTCTCAGCTGGTCCCTCAACTGCTCACCATGACTTTTCCTCCTCCATGCCTCATGTATGGAATACCCTCTCCATTGGAGGATGATCTCCTTCTCTTCAACACTCCAGCTTTCTGTTTGTAGTTTTTGTCTCTGGAGTGTTGTCTTTGAGAGTGAAGAGACTTTTACAGCTTCTTGTTTTGGTGCATAATCGTGTATCTTTGCAAGGTGATTTTTTTTTTTTCTTGCTTGAGAAGGTGCAGTCATCATTTTTTTTTTTTACAGTGTACTTTCCTGCTGCTTGGAGTAGCCACATAAACAAAGGGCTTCTGTGGAGGCCTGTGACTTTGTTTCAGATATTTTTTTCCTTTTTTATCAGCACAAGATGTTCCGTCGTTTCCCTGTGCCCGATCTTCATCACCTCCTCCCGTTTTACTAAAGACCCCTCTGCCCCGGGACTGGCCACGCAGCTCGCCCAAGACTCCGGACAGTACACGAGTCACACAGCATTGCATTCCGCTCATTTTTCCCGCACCTTCATTGGCTGACATCTACCGTTCGGGTGGATTCCCCCAGAATTTCCCGGCGTCACGATCAATGCATCACCATGGTCTGCTTCATAGCACCACCCCGACTCGCACATCACAGAGCCATGCACATTTCGTTATCCCCATCTCCGTGTGTGTGTGTGTGTGTGTGTGTGTGTGTGTGTGTGTGTGTGTGTGTGTGTGTGTGTGTGTGTGTGTGTGTGTGTGTGTGTGTGTGGCCCAATGGGATGTGGAGATGGGGGCCCACTGGGAACTGGCTACCCCAATCCCATCCTTCAAACCTTCGCTTCTGGCATCCTGAGTTTTATGCGGTTCATCAGAGCCACGTCTGTTCACAAAGGGCATCTATATCCATCAGACCTGGTGTTGGTGGTACTTCCTGAGCATTCACTTTTCCGTATGCATTCTTATCACTGCCATCCTCCAACGTCGGTCCCTCCTCTCCAAGGTCCGCCATGTAGTCTGCACAAGAGTCCGGTTCATGCGCGATCCACACGGCAGCATACCTCATTTGTTCTTCTCCTTTCAATGTCTACTTTCAGTGAAGAGGCTCCCAAATCGTCCAAGGTTCCGGTTGATATACCAGCAGTTTGGCCCACCTTGCAGCGTCTATTCAAACGGCAATGGACTACATTTGTCTTTCTCTCGACGTTCACCACACGGGAAGAGGCTTCAAAGCCACCTGGGGTCCCAGCAGATGTGCCGATGTCTCCGTCCGCCTCTCATCGCTGCTCATAGGCCGCAAGCCGAGGCCGATTCATCGGCTGCAAGTTGATATTCACTCTGCGATCCTTCTTGGATGCATACTCCGTGGCGAACACAGTCGTCCATAGTCTTCGTGAATCTTCCATCTCGTATTCTCTCATTGGTCACCTTGACCGAAGCCCTCAGATCACCTTCGGCAGTCACATGTGACAGAACCGGACATGAGAGACATGCCACTCACATATTGCCGCCATCGTGTGTGTTGTGTGTTTGGGGTGTTGAGTAATGAGACTGTCAGGAGGATAGTGGTTGCTAAAAACACGAATGTGTGTGGTGAATGTGGGTAAACAAAAGTAGATGGTAGATCTGCAGAAGGAGGAGGAAGGGTTGGTACAGGAAGTCACATGGTCATGTGGGGTACAACGTGAGGTAAAAGTAAAAATTAAAAAAAATGTTTTGAGACATGAAACAGAGGGTTTCGTTGAGAGGGATAGAAGGAGGGTGGAGGGAAAAGTGGAGAAAATAAAGACTCGTGGTAGTATGGAGAAAATACAATACACACGATCGCGCACACAAACAGGAAGAAGGGTAGGCCTCAAGGAAACCCGACATGAAAAGACGTCGAAAACTTGACAATAAGCACAAGTTTTAACACAAGATCGAACTAGAAACGCACAGTAAACACAGAGATAACAAAATGACAGTAAAAACGTGACAAAAACGACCGGAAAACTTATCTTTGAGAAAATCGGCAGAGACCCTGAAGAAGAAGAAGAACCGCCGCCGTCGCTCAGGAACCGGAACCGGATCGATGATTTAATGGAATATGTGAAAAGTTTGTGAACACCAGTGAACATGTATTCCATGACAAATCAATGTGTATGTCTATGTGATGCTTTATTTTGTATTTCGGATACAAAGTCCAAGGTTGAGAAACGCTTTGTACAAATAAGGGATGTGTGGAGGAAAGAGGAGTAGGGGAGAATGTATGGGGCAAGATTGGGACACCATGGACAAGATTGGTACAGAAGCAAACTCTCAGGAAACAAGCTCAAATGAGCTAAGATCCTCGTCCTCTTAATGATGACGTCGTAAAAACGAATATGACTTATCAGGTTTGCGATAAATTATCTGTGCTAATGCCCGGCTTGATTCCCGCAAACAAAATTCAAACAGCTTGCCTAGTTTCGGAGATAATGGTATAGGCGATTTCCATTAGTGGCGATATTATGACGTCAACTTTTTTCTCAGAAGAATTTCCAAAATCGGAGATGGTTACTGCCTGCGCATGGGCTTTCTGCATATACATGGCAAGTTTCACGAAGATCCGATGAAAACTCTGGGTTGTGAAACAAAAAATGTCAAAAAATAGGAATGACGTCATAAAAATTGATATGACGTCATAGTAATGTATCATGTGTTCAGTAATTCATCTCTGCTATTGCCCTGTTCGATTCCCGCAAACAATTCAAAAAGCTTGCCGAGTTTCGGAGATAATTTTTTAGGCGATTTCCATTCGCGGAGATATTTTGACGTCATAACTTTTTTTTCTATGAGGAATTTTCCAAATCGGAGATGGTTACTGTCTGTTAAAGAGGAACGAATGATTGTCGGTAAGCAATGATTCTGGATTGTTATTAATTTTTTTTTTTAATAAGGGTTGCATCTATTGTGGCTCTTCCGATATGTTTTTGACAGAATTTGAGAAGATGGCTCTTCTTGGTATTTGGGTTGCCAACCCTGACCTTTCGACCATTTAGGCCAGTTTGGCTGTTTCAATAGCCCTTGAGCTTTTAGAACTATCGACTATTTAAACCCCTTACACCTTTGAAGGTCCTTTCGATCCCTTTCGCACCTTTTGAAACCCGTTCAACCCTAAGTACTATTGGGACGTCCCCTTTAGACCCCTTTAGACCCCATAGTATCTCAGACTTCATTGATCTTCAGACCTCATAGACCTTTTTGACTTTTAAGACCCTTTTAAACCCTTCCGACATTTACATCCTTTAAAAACCTATAGACCCATTACACTCCAACTACTTATGGAATTTTACCCTTTTGACCTTTGAAAGCCCTTTCTTCCCCTACAGACCTTTTGACCATTGGACCTTCCTTGAGACCATTTAGACCTTTCATTTACAATCAATGACTTTTCATTGATGAAATCCTTCCATTTGTTTGCCACACAGAGTGCACCACACAAAACAAGTCGTGGCGAGGGTCTGCAATCTCTGATTGCTCTTTCTAGTTGTTTCTGAGATTGTACTTCATCAACTGCTTGTGAACCTGTTTGTGTCGTTATGAATCAAGACATCTTCTGACTTTTCAACAATAATTTTGTTGTTGTTTTTTTTTTACCCATACCCCCCTCAATGAACGCAACAAGTGCTGAGGACTCGAGTTCATGGGAGTCGTGTGGTATTGTGCGAACTGGAGCGGTGGCTAAAGGATTGCTTCTCCGTGGAGATAGATATTTTGATCTTGTGATCATCTGCAAGGACAAGCCTACTCGTTGGAATGTGACGTTGATTTCTCTCACTCTTCCGGACCAGCTTAGAGTGAGTTTGTCCGGCTTTGAGCAAAGATCTTGGCTCTAATGCATTGCATCCCATATGACCTTTTTCGCTGAAAAGAAAAATCACTTTTCTGAAGACAAAAAAATCCATGTATAATTGCTACCATTAAATATCGAAAGCACAAGTAAATTGCAATACACAACCAGTTAAATTGGCATTCGTGCACAAGGTTTACAGAAAAAGCAAAATCACCGAGGGTCGGAGAGAGAGCAGAGGCATGTATGGGAGAAAGCATGTGGTGATAATGAGCAGCACATCTGACACACAGGAGGTATGGGCATGAGACAACAAATGCATGAAGTCTATTCCACAATTGGGATAGTTGGGGGATGAAGGGATAGCAGTGAATGCTCAGTTTAGAATAATTGAGGAGGGTCACCAGGTGTGGGATTCTGATGAAATGAAATGCGTTTCACCTGGTCGGACGGATGAGAGGGCAGGAGGAGCCATGATGGGACTGGCTTGAATATGGATCGTCAAGATAGTCGCCGAGATAGTGCCAATGGTGTCTCTTCTTACAATTAAAATGGTGTCTGTTTCTCCATGCACGTGAAGTGAAAAGCGGGATTAAGCAATTGGTTCATGTCCGTCTGTCTCGTCAGTTTATGACTGATGCCTTTATAACCGGAATTGATTACTTTTACGCCTTTATACCTTTATTTATTTCCCATTTAAGCCAAAAACATGCCACTTTCAACTCACCTGTCCACAGAACATTCTTCCAGTAAATGGCCTTCAAGATCATCCAGGTGGTCTTTGACAAACTTGAGATGGGCGGCAATATTGTTCTTGGAGCGCAGTGGTTTCCTTCTTGCCATCCTCCCATGTACACCATTCTTGTTCAGTGTTTTCCTGATGGTGAACTCGTGAACACTGACAGTCAATGCAAGAGAGGCCTGCAGATCCTTTGATGCTACCCTGGGGTTCCTTGTAACCTCCTGGATTATTGTATGCCTTGCTCTTGGAGTGATTCTTGTTGTGTATGAGCACTCCTGGAAAGAGTGACAATGGTGTTGAATTTCCTCCATTTGTACACCGTCTTCCTGACGGTGGATTGGTGGAGCCCAACATCTTCAGAAATGGGTTTTCATCCTTTCCAGACCGATGAGCATCAACAACTCTTTTTCTGAGATCGTCATACATCTCTTTTGATCCGGGCATGACATGCTTCCACAAACCTGTGTGGTGAAAACCATACTCTGAGTGTGACGAACAAAGTTTGTTTTTTTTTATTTTTATAAAGGGCAGGGCCACCCAAACTCACTCCTGATTTTCATTCCATTGATTGAAACACATGACTAATTAGCCCCTTTATTGAGCTGATTCACTTCGAGGTTCTCACACCGTTTCCAACAAAGAAATTGAACGTTCGATCATTTTGCTTCATCATCAGTAAATGAAAAAGTCGATTTTTTTTTTTTTTGTGTGCTACTTATTTAATCAGGTTCTTTTTATCTGTTTTTAGGACTTGCATGAAGATATGATCACATAACATTTTACATCAAATTTATGCAGAAATACAGAAAATTCTAAAGGGTTCACAAACTTTTTCTCCCCACTGTGGCTGTAGTATGAACATTTTGTATCTCTGAACTTTGCCAAATGAAAGACCAAATTTCACGGCATCGGAGCCATAAGAAGGAACCTGACTAGGTAAATCTGGAATCGGGAGGAACCCGGATCGGATTCCTGTTTCAGCTGCTACTCCTCAACCCTCACACCCATCCAATGAGCCTCACAAAAACAAATTGTAAAAAATGTTGTAAAAATATTTTTTTCTGGAGGGGTAGGGAAAAAAAAAAAATTCACTCCCTTGACAGATGAAGAAAGATAAATTGAGAGTACAAGATACTGGAGATAAAAAGTAAGAAAAAGAAAAGAAAAAGCAAGGATTAGAATGAATAAAGAGAAATGTGAAAAAGTAGAGAGAGATGTGAAAGGAATAAAGATCAAAGATGTTAGAGACAGATATTTCAGCAGTTACTTCCAAAGCCATTGTCTTTGGGTCTCAGCAGTTACTTCCATCCCACGATGAGGCTGAGTCTTTGGGTCTCTCACTCCCTCACCGCAGGCAGGTCGGTGGTCTTTCTGTCTTCTACAGTCTCCTTTCCGGCCTCGCCTCCCCCGCTCTGTTTGAGATATGTCCCGCCCATATTTCCGCAGGGCGCTCGATGTCCGCCAGCAACCCCTTTGTTGATTAAACTACCAAAATCACGAATCGCTGCTCACCTTCACTCTTTCATTCCTCTGTTTTCCTGCTTTGGAACAAACTTGCACACTCTCTTCAATCCCTCTCTTCCCTCCAGGTCTTCAAAACAGCTGTTCACCACCATCTCTTATTTTTCCCCATCCAAGTCCTCGATCTTTTCTATCCCCGTTAATCCACCCCAAACCCACCTCCTTCAAATTCCCTGTTTCCCTTCCTGAAAGTCCCTGTAGTGTCCATCTTGTTTACCCCGTGTACCCTGCCCCATCCCTCTCCCTTCCACAGATCTCATTTGTCTATTCCCCACTGTTTTGTGCTTCCATCTTTCGTCATCCTTGTCTCCTGCTCCCCTTGTTATATGTTCTGTGTGTTGGCTCTGATATGAGCTTTGACATTGTTTATTATTAAATTAAATTAAAAAATGCTCAAATGCAGCAACAGGTCCAAGCTCTCAGAGGTGTGTCAGCAGGAAGCATAGTCTACACATCAGGGCATGGTACAAACGTCTTCAAATCAAAGACCAAATGCAGTACTGGAGTCATTAGAATGCACCCGAAGAAGCAAAGAGCAACGATAAGGTGATCAGGAAGAACCTGGATAGGATTCCGGTTTCCGCTGCTACTCAAGATGCACAAATGTTGATACGTAACCGACAATTGTTACTTTTAACACCACAAAACTCCATTGATTTATCCCTGCAAGCGAAATACTAATTTACCTCCGAGAGGTGCAAAAGTTAATATCTCGTGTTGGGGGGCGGATAGAAAATGACTTGATCTACAGTGGAACACGGTTTCCCTCTCAGGTATGAAATGTTATTTGTCAAATGTGAAACGTAATATGACTAATTTGAAGAATAAATGATGTTTTTAAATATCAGTTTGTCTTCTGCGTTTAAACCCAGGCTCACCCTACGTCCGAAGATGATTTGATTTTTGTTTTGTATTTCGAAGGAGGGATGTGCACATCTTGCCGATACGATATCACCAGACTCATTGCTTGTAATGTGTGCTGAGGCAGGTGGCAGCACAGGGTAAAGAGCAGTTTACGGTGACTGCAAACCCAAATGATGCGACCATTAAGGTGATGGCCCGGAGGTCAAACCTTTGGATTAATATCACGCTTACAAGCCCTGCTATGCGAGAACATGTTGAGAACAAAGGTGAGCTTACACCTTTTGAGTGGATAGCTTTCAGCAATGGAGTTTCGACATCATGTTTTAAGATTCGTCATTTTGACTGTGCTGCAAATTGTCATGTTTGTTTGGTGGATTTTTAAGAAGCAGCTAATTTTACTCTTTATAATATTGCAGCCAGAGCACATTGGCTTTATTAATGTTGGAAGCACTTTCTAACCGACTTATTAGCCCCCGTTGGACTTCGTCCGAAACGGCGGCTTCTGGATTGGGTCTCGTCTGTCTGTCCGTCTGCAGCCATATCTCAGAAATGTGTAGAACGATTTTGTTCAAACTTGTTACAAAGACGACACATTATGGTACACAAATGTACGTAATTTTTTTTTCACGATTCAATAAATGTCGCCGACTGGCTGCCACTTTAGTTGTAAAAACCCGATGTTGAACACGTCCTCAACCGTTTCTCGGACATGCATTTACCGATCTTGTTCAAACTTGGCACACGGAAAAAAATAATGATGTGCACAAGTGTGTAACCCATCATTGTTTATCTCAGAGCAATCCAAGATGGCCACCAGGCGGCCATTTTGTTACTTAAACGTGTTTCCAACCATTTCTTGGACGTGCATGGTCCGATTTTCTTCAAACTTGGCACACGGACAGGACATGATGGCATACAAGGGCGTTTCATTTTATTTTGTGATTGATTCAAAGCTGGCTGACTGGTAGATGGGTGGCCATTTTATTTGAAAACAAAAAAAAAAAACACCCGGTGTTGAACACATCCGCATTTACCGATCTTGTTCTATTGTTTTCATATCTATACCATGAAGCATCTTTCATGAACAATTTTAATACATTCTGTTTGCTCTTTTCAATCTCACCCCAACCACCTTAAGGTACAGTTTACAAAAACTGATCAGACAGCATTTTCAACTGAATGAAAATTTTATATTGTCTGCAGTTGCAGAATTTCTTTGATACATAAATAAATATTATTAAATGTTATACTGTTTGTGTGTGTGACAAGGACGAACCGATTAGATTTTGGTGAAGATCCGGCTGGATCCATATCCGACAACGAGAATTTTAAAAGTGATTCTTCACCATCGAGAGAAAGGGCCAAAAACGATATAGTACTGTAAATCATGATATTTAAACAATGTATTGGGCACGATATGTTCTCATGGATACAGACATTGTGTGGCGCTCTAAGGAGTGCCCTTCTAGTTCTCCTTATTTTCATTTCAGCCTTTGCCCTCTCTCTCTCTGGTTTAACAACTGCATTTGTAAATAAAATGTATCGCTGTTCGAATCCTTTGTTCTGCCACACTGATCGTTCTTTTCGTGGGGTTTAAGCTTGTTTCCCTCGCCAATGTGACTCGGAAGGGACAGAGATTAACGTGTTTTGGTCGAAAATTTTGACTTGGACCAAGTTTTAACTGTTTCCAAGGGAGCTGTGATTAAATGTGAAGAAAAAACAGGAATGCACCTTTGCAGCCAGTCCCCTTCAAATGGAGATCGTGGAATTTTGAAATGAAAATGTATCAAAATGACCTTCATTTGATCTTAAACTTTAAAAGGTTGCTTCACTTCAAGCTGTCAACTGTCGGAGCATTTACACGGGTCAAGTCGATTCCTCATCCTCAAGAGCAGGCGAGTTAATACGCAGATGTAATTGACCCCGTTTATTCACTGGAACAAGCTTCTCAGTTTGGCTGGATCACTACCACTCACTGAAAACGTTGTCCATTGAAGATGACGACCTTGCAGGTTCTGCTTTGAGTTACCATTTATTTTGCCAAAATGAATGCTTGTAAAAGATGGTTGGTCTCTCAAAGCAGACGTCGTCATGAAAGACTCACTCAAAATGGTCTCATGGTTGTTTGAAACAAATCCTGATTAGAACCGATTGGAATTGGAAAATTAAATACAAATTTAAGGATTTGATGAGCGATTAATTTGAATGATGAAATTTGCCAAATTTTGATTGGATGTCCTTTTGTTTTCGAACAAGAGATAAAGTCTCCAAGCTTCCTTTACGACGCATTTTTATTTGGCGCGAGCCTCGTCTGTCGAGCCGAGATGTCCTCGATTCCTACCCAGATGGTGACAATTGTCTATTTTTCTCGGGGACTGACTGGTCCGTGGTGGGGGCGACCGGGGTACTTCACAAACATGTGAGGGCATATTTGCCTGGTGTGTCATGGCGAAACCATCAAATCAGCAAGGGGAACATTTACTTTGTTGCATCGATCCCAGATCTTTCTGTGGTATCGGCTTCTACCGGCCACAATAGTTGCATTCCAAATTTCCTTGGTGAAAAATAAATTGTGAATGAAAACTGCATTGGTTAAGGCCCTGTCACACCTTGACGATTTAGCCAACGTATGGCTGACGTGTGCAAAATTTGGCTAAAACGCTGGCACACATCGAATACGTTATGGGTAAGTTTGTATACGTTAAGAGCATGCTGGCATACATCGTAGAACGTTGGCATACGTCGTAGTACGCTGGCAAACGTCGTAGTTCGCCTAGTTGTTAGACAAATTTTCCATGCTTGAAATTTCCCGACATATGCCAGCGTATGACTCTCACGTTCCGCATAATGCTGGCCATAAGTTGTCGGCACGTTACGCGATCGTTGACACACGTCGACACACGTTACGTGTAATGTACTCATAAGTCGAAAAGCGTCAATGTAATGGTTAGCGTCAGTGTTCCAGACTCCCTGTTTTTTTTTTTTTAATATTTTTTTCTTCGGTATGACTGTCATGTTGACACTTCGATTTCCAGTGCGGTTATAATATAATATAATTAAAAGGCTGCTGCTCAACGATTTAAATCATAACCGTCATACTGAAGAAAAAAAAGAAAAACAGGGAGTCTGGAACACTGACGCTAACCATTACCTTGACGTGTTTCGACTTGTGAGTAACGTATGTCGACGTGTTTCAACAATCGCGTAGCGTGCCTACAACTTATGCCAGCGTATGCGGAATGTGTGTCGTATGTCGAGAAATTTTCAACATGCTGAAAATTTCTCGACGTACTCGACATACAATGGCGTATGCCAGCGTACTACGACGTATGCCATCGTGCTCTTAACGTATACAAAACTTACCCATAACGTATCCGACGTGTGCCAGCTTGGTTCGGCAAATTTTTCATACGTCGGCATACGCTGGCTAAAACGTCAAGGTGTGACAGCGGCTTCACACTTCGATGTCGAGCCGCAGCCTATTAATAGCCTACGCCACGTGATCGTCAGCGATACGCTGCCGCGCACTATGCATAAGTTAGACTATTGTTGGGCATAGGTTGTGAACGCCGACAACACGCTCAGCATTTGTTGGTATAAGTTATCTATATGTGATTGAAACGTTCTGTGTACGTTACTAATACGTTATGCATACGTCCAACGCGTTATTATACGCCCAAAAATTGAAAAAAAAAAACATCAATAGTTCAGCGTACGCCAGCGTTTTGCATACATTTTGATACGTTGCCATACGCTGGCAAAAACGTCAAGGTGTGATAGCGGCTTTAAAAGGTGGAATTATTTGCAGGCGATTTACTGTTTTTCCTCATTGATCTCGTCTCAAGCCGAAAGTATGAAAATGTTTGCTTCACGGCGAAGTCTCAGTTATCTCCCAACACGTTTATAATGATTTGTACGAGCAGTAAACTTTGCTTTAACAAAATCAAAATTCAGAAGAATAAAGTTTTAAATATAAAAACACCATTAAGGTCATAATTCAAATCAAAATCTGTTACCATCATGTTTTTGTTTTGTTGAGTAGTCATAAAATGAAACTTGTAACGACAAATTTCTGCCTCATTGCTGAAACTGGAATTTCGCCTGGCACTTGTACCCTTTCTTGCCCCATCCCCGGAACCCTTTCCCCAAACAACACTTTCTTGCTGACTGCCCATGCTTGTCCTCGGCCAGGCGTGAACACGACACCCTTACCAGCGGATGTTTTGGACAGACAGAAATGTCTGAAAGCTTTGACTGCGGTTCGTCACACCAAATGGTTTCAGGTTCGCTCATAATCCCCGCCACACCTTCTGTCTATTTCCCCCCTCCTCCCCCCCCCCCATTGGTTGTTCATCCATTCTCTTCAATCGCTCCTCACTTGTCTCTTCATCGACCATCCCCCCCTCGCCTTCCATGTTTTTTATCCCCCCCCTCCTCCGCGACACCACTTCACTCTGCACTGTTCTTCCATGTCTGCCCCCACTTCCATAAATATTGCCCCTCTGCATGTAACACCTGCCATCTCCCATTGTTTCCAGTTTTGAAAACAATATTTTTCAGTTTTGTGTGAAATTATTATTTATTTTCACATTTATTCTCATTAAAAATCTGCTTCATGATGCATGCTTGTCAATGAGAATATCAGGCACACCTGTGATCAAAGTGGCTGCATTATCAGTTTACGTCATCCAGGAGAGGCAGGCCATATTTCCAGACGTGTCACCAGAGGTCTGCAAGTTTATCGATTTGCTACGAAATTGGTGAATGTTTGAAATGAAGGAATACGATTGGCTGATGTTGCAATTTCAACGAAATCCTTTTTTGGGGATTTGGTAACATCCAATGGACATGTAAAAGTATAATTTTTCATAAAAACATTTGGCCTGTTGAGTTATTGAATGGTTTTCTACCTTTTTCATTTCCTATTTGTTCGATCTCCACTGACATGTCTGTACTTGTTTGACTTTCATGTGCGTAAATTAAGTCGAAGAACTTCCTCATTTGCTTCTTCTAACCACATCTGCTTTGCTTTACATCTTTCATACAACTTTGGATGCATTTTGTTTGCTCGGTTTTCAGTTGTAAGTGATGATTCTCCTTTGTTTGAGAGGAAGGGGCTAGTGGGATGGTTTGGAGATGTGCGCATTCATCCCTGAGGCGTCGTCCCTGGGTTTGAATCTCTACGTGGCTAAAAACCGTCACTGGTGTTTATATGCAGAGCGAGGCATCACTGTGTAGGCCGTCCATCAGAGAGATGTCAAGCAGGAGGATCCATCTGCCATTGGTGGTCGTTGGTAGACGTAAAAGATGCCACAGTGTTTTTCTTAAAAAGTAGGCAGGCTCTGTTCTGTTCTGTTGTGTATGGCAGTTTGGCTGCCAGGTAGCTCTCATGTCTTTGAGCATGGCTGTGCCGCCGATGCTGTGCCCCTCTACCAGTACACTGGCACTCATTTTGCCAACCTCAGGAGGATGACTGGCTGAGTCGACCCTACCTTGTGTTAATTCAATGCCAACAGGGGCTCAAACTCAGCACCCTTCGGTCCCAAGCCAGCCATCCGAACCACCAAGCCAACACCAGGCTGTAGTCGGCAGGCTATCGCTCACGCCCTGATAGGAGACGACACTGAAGGCACTGATGTGCCTTCAGTGTTTTCTTTAAAATGAAACCGGCATTTCGTCAAGCGGAAAAGTGACATTTTTTCAGGAATTGTTCAAATTATTGATACCAACATGAAACTTTGCATAATAATTACACCATTCCTTTTGCGCCGTAAATGTGCATAGGACTGCCAAGGCAGTTTCAATGGCAATAGTCAGGTGGCTTTACAAAATTTTGGGGACACGCCGGATAAAAGCACCAAACTTTTTCCATGTGCTATCCATTGCCTTAGATTTAAATTTTTGGTAGGACCCACGTCCTCAAGATAGAGGATGGTGGCCATCTTGGAATCCAAGATGGCCACCATGTAAAAACCTATGTGCCATTATCTCAGCTTCTATGCCACTTAGGATAGCAATCTTGGTGTCTAAACACACATTTTCTGGGACAAGGAATGCAATTATACCATTAATAATATCAATAAATGAGTTATTTATTGAAAGTATGTGTTTACATGAAAAACAATATACTAGTTAGTGGTTATTTCTTGATTTCTGAGACCAGCCAAACAGAGCAAATGATATTTAGCCTCAAGTGCAATGAGGTCTCCACCTTCAATCCTGGCCAATAATTCTGAGTCTTGTAAGTCTGTTGCCATACTCCTTACAGTATTATCTGCCCCAAGAGTCTGAAATTTATGAAGTTGTCCAGATTCTTTTTTGGCAGAAGATACACAAGTCCTTGTCTTGGGATAGTCGTTATCGACATCGTTTCTCATTTGTGGTTCTGTTTCCCTCTGTGTCATCCCTGTGCCTATTTTTTTTTTTTGGGCTCGTTGCAGCTTATATGTGCTAAATTTATTATGGCAGGTTTTATACCATTGAGCTTGGTTTTCAACAAAGTCATTCACAGTGATGTCATCTCTAAAACGAGTGGCACTGGTAGTTAAGTAATTTTTTTTTTTTTTTTTTTTTTAAATTTTATTTTTTTTTTGAATTCAGTAACGTTGTTGAGGAAACATCTGTATGGTTCTGATTTGTCTCCTGGGCCCATTGCATTTAATGGACACTTTGGAATCTCACCAGTGGGTAACTCGCAAATAGCACATAGTGTCCAGTCCACTTTATCTGCAAAAAGGAGAAAATATTAGTTAACCATATGTCACACATGTTCACCATGTCATGATAACTTATATTCTGCATTCAAATGTTATATTAATGAATTCATGATTTTCCAGTTCATTTCACATTCAGTCAGTAGCAACTGATTTAAACTTGTCACAAAAAGACATGAATATGTTAACTGTTTGACAGGAGGACAGGGTGGGTGAACATTTCTTAGTTCATTGTATGGCATATGTACCAAGGGGGTGGAAATTAATTTTAAACAAAAATATCAACCCCCTTAAGGCAATGAATTTAGTTCTTTCATATAGATAGAGGTGAATCCAAAGGAGGGCACTCGGCACATGCCCCCTGTATATATTTTGGTCTGAAAGGGAATTTTCTGAGCTTTTCATATAATTTTTTTTTTTTTTTAATCAGATACATATTAGGATAGTTGCCAGCCAAAACATAGTATAGTTCTATAGGCTTTTCAGTATGCTCTGACTGTTTAGTTTCACATTACAAAGTAACCATGACTGGATGAGAATATGGATACATACCCCGGATACATACACTTTCTAAATCATGAGGCCTGCACTGTTGGTCATTCCTTTAATAGTTTAATGCTCAGCTCTTGTATAGGAATATCAGTCATGACCTGATGTAATAATTCTAGGACATGGCTTGATGATGTCAATAGGGATTACTATTGTTAAAGACAGCAGCAATCCAGCTAACTCTTCCCTGTCATCTGTTTTGGTGGTGAAGGATATTGTATGGTATCTACATCATATTCTATAAAATGTTCAAAGGCTTTTAAGTAGAAATTGTATTACAATTATCTGATCAAACATCCAAATCTTTACAGCAAAACCCATTGTAGTCCTATGTAACAGTAGTATCAGGAAAACACTTTCTGACAGGAAATTCCCAGCAAAAATACTGTAGCACCGATCTCTGAAGCCCTCCCCCTCTTACCTTGAGGGTCACCATGTGACAGACTTCTACAGTGTTGATAATCCTGTTATATACAGCTAATATAATTACTTTATTGCAAACATTAATAATATGTATAAACTGAATAGTTAAATGGGTTATCGAGAAATAACCATCAAAATTCGCTAAATGAATAGTAATAAAATATATAAATTATCACAATTTGACCCAGTTTTGGCCATAAATATCGGTCAAGGTTATCTGAGATTATAATAGTCATACCCTGTGGTAATATACAAATTTACTATAAGATAGATGTTCTTTCAGGGCGGTAACCATTTGAATCGCTAGAAAAATGGCTGATCTGATGGGCAGACAGACAGACAGGCAAATTAGCTGATTAAATATCCTCAGCATGCTCTGATTAGATGGGTCCTACCAAAATATCATAACTAATGCATCAAGGAACAAGTGGAAAAAATTTGGTGCTTTTATCCAGTCTGTCCCCATAAAGTGAAAATTTGTCTCAAAGCCACCTGACTACAAGGAGTACAGTCCTGGACATGTCGCCGCTCCAACGCAGCTTGCCCCGAATGGTTATTACCCCAATACACTGTTACTCATTTTGCCGACCTTGGAAGGATGACAGGCTGAGTCAACCCCACCTGGTGTTAATTAAGTGGCTGGCGGGGGCTCGAACTCAGGACCCTTAGGTTCCAAGCCAGCCACCTTAAGCTGTGAAGCCAACATCAGGCTTGAAGCTTTGCATGCATTCGTAATGCAGTACTCTTAAAATTTAATCCTTTCGCCACCCAAAAATGGAAGATGGCGGCCATTTTTCAAGATGGCGGCCATTTTTCAAAGTTTCTGCAGTTTTTGCCAATTTCAATAAGGAGTTGGTTTTATTTTAACAAGTTTAAGACCATGCTGCTCGTGTTTGTTCCACTGTAATGTATGTCGTGTATCATTGCAAGTGTCTTTTTGGTAAAACTACCAAAATCTTGAATCACTGCTCACCTTCACTCTTTCATTCCTCTATTGTCCGCCTTTGGAACAAAGTCCCACACTCTCTTCGATCACACTCTTCCTTCAAGGTCTTCAAAACAGCCGTTCACCACCACCTCTTATCTTCCCCCATCCAAACCCACCTCCTTCAAATTCCCTGCTTTCCTACCTGAAAGTCCCTGTCGTGTCCATCTTGTTTTCCCTGTGTACCCTGCCCCGTCCCTCTCCCTTCCATGGATCTCCTCATGTCTCTGTTCCCCACTGTTTTGTCCTTCTCTTTCCCTCCCCTCTTATCCCCTGCCCCCCTTGTTGTACATTTTGTGTTGGCTCTCATTCGAGCCTCGATATTGTACATATTGTTGCGGGCTGGGGGTCTGGGTGATAAGACCACTCGAGGTGGAAGCTATCTTGTGTTCCCATCAGACTCCCCGGAATTGCAGGACGTCTCACACGAATAATTAATCCGTGACGCGTCACATCGCTAGCCGACAGTGAATGCCAATACCTCAACTATGTGACTTAGGTTCCTCAGTCTCGTTTATCCAGTGAACTAAAAAAAGTCGCGTGATCTAATTACCGGGGGACACATACCGGGGGACGGTATGCCTTGTCCGAACCGGATCACTTTACCGGATCAGATGCAGCCAAGCAACACTGCCAAGGACGTACCGGCTAAAAGGAACGGATTGTTGAGAATAAAGTCCTTGCTAAGTTAGGATGCAGACCATGCTGGATCAATGAAAGAAAAGACGAAAACGAGCTGGGAACATTTCTCCAAAAGGATTTATTACAGGCAGGTGAGGAAGGTATGTGGCACAATTAATTGAGTTTATTGTTGTATGTAAGCAGACAGGAAATGTAAGAGGTGCAACAATAAACAAGCAACTTGCAAAAGCAGACACGGGGTTATCTTAATGTAATTCTTCCACACTCTTAACTTAAACGAGGACAGGTGCCATGACATACACACAAACAAACACACACAAACACCTGCACAGATTTATCACACCTGGACACACACAGACACACCTAGACACACCTGCACACACACAGACACACCTGTACACACACACACACACACACACACACCTGCACACACAGAAACCTGCGCACATACACACCTGCACACACAGACACCTGCACACACAGACACCTGCACACACAGGCACCTGCACACACAGGCACCTGCACACACAGGCACCTGCACACACAGGCACCTGCACACACAGGCACCTGCACACACAGGCACCTGCACACACAGGCACCTGCACACACAGGCACCTGCACACACAGGCACCTGCACACACAGGCACCTGCACACACAGGCACCTGCACACACAGGCACCTGCACACACAGGCACCTGCACACACAGGCACCTGCACACACAGGCACCTGCACACACAGGCACCTGCACACACAGACACCTGCACACACAGACACCTGCACACACAGACACCTGCACACACAGACACCTGCACACACAGACACCTGCACACACAGACACCTGCACACACAGACACCTGCACACACAGACACCTGCACACACAGACACCTGCACACACAGACACCTGCACACACAGACACCTGCACACACAGACACCTGCACACACAGACACCTGCACACACAGACACCTGCACACACAGACACACAACCTGATGGGGAGGAGTTAATGAAGAGAAAAAGGAGAGAAAATGAGGCTAACGGTCTCTCCATACCTTGCACGATTGCACGATTGGCCGATTGCGCCAGCAGTATGTTTTTGGGGGATGCTCCTCTTGACCCGTGCTACTCAAAGTGGTGGTACGCGGACCGGTGCCGGTACGCGAGTCATCGACTGCCGGTCCGAGGCGAGTTTCTAGTTTCACATTATCATAATATATAACATGTAATGTATAAAATCTTGAAAAAGAATATATTTAAGCCGACAAATTCAAAATACGAGAGATAGAGATAGAGATAGATCGGTCTGTCAACGTCGGAAGTTATACCAGAACCTAGCGTGAAGGTAATATAATGTGAATTTCAGCGGAGTTGCCAGGTGATGCTCTTTTGTTTTGCCAAAATGGGTGTATTTTTTGTACACCAAAATGGGTGTTTTGCCAAAATGGCTTGCCCCAGAATGCAAGTCAACGCACTGCTTCCTTCACCGAGAAAGTCTTGCAAAAAAATATGTCAACAGAACTAAACAGTGTGCTCAGCGAGGTTGTAAAAATTGTGAATCATGTAAAGGCAAATGCTCTAAATTCGAGACTATTCGCTGCATTATGTGTTGATATGGGAGCTGATCATAAACAGCTCCTATTGCATGCCGATGCACGTTGGTTATCAAGGGGAAATGTCCTGTCAAGAGTATTTGAACAACTAAACGAACTGGCCGAGTTTCTTCAGGACAAAAAAACCAAACTGGTCACAATTGTTCCGAGATGTGAATTGGCTAGCCAAGCTGGCTTATTTGGCTGATATCTTTGTCATCTTTAATGATCTCAACACCTCCATGCAGAGAAGGATGGCTTCGTGTTTTACAATGGCAGACAAGATCGACGGACAAAAACGAAAGCTGGAAGCATGGAAGAGTCGAGTGTCAAGCGATTGTTATGACATGTTTCACCAATTAGCAGCAGTCATCGTTGATGCAGGAGAAGACCTTAATGTTACATCTCTACGAAATGTCATCAGAGAACACTTGACGAATTTGACAGAACGTTTTCAACATTACTTTCCAGAAGAAGATCCACGGAAAGGGAATGAATGGATCCGAAATCCGTTTATGCCATTGAGAGATGACTTAGGTGTCACTATGGAGGATAAATTGTTGGAGCTGTCTGCTGACGAAGGATTGAAGAGGAGTTTCGAAACTACAACAGCACTTGCTTCTTTTTGGATAAAAGTGAAAGCAGAATATCCTGAGCTTACTGAAATTGCTCTGAAAACTCTTCTCCCATTTCCTTCAACCTACCTCTGCGAGGCTGGCTTCTCAACCATGAGCATCATTCAGACAAAGTACAGGAATAGTGTGGATATTTATTCTCCATTGCGCGTGGCACTGTCCTCAATTGAACCACGATTGGATAAGCTGACAAAGAAGAAGCAGGCTCACCTTTCACATGAGTAAAAGTTAAGGATTTAACATGCCTATATCGTCAATTTCATATTTTAACATTATGACATTTTCAAAGTTGTCTTCAATGTAATATTACCTATTTCCTTTCAATCTTACTTTTAATGTCTTTATTCACTGGAGTTTAAGATAACTAAAATATATAATTTTTTTCATCCTACCTTATTCATTATAATTTTTAATTTTATTACTTGTATACCAGTATACATATGTTTATAATAACTATGTTTGAAGGCTTTGCTAGTTTGATTTTTTTTATATATTTTTTTAATATTATAATACTGTATTACTCGTTTACAAAATATAGATTAAAAAAATGTCAACTTTTATTATATTCATTATATTTTTCTGGTATAAATTAATAT
>NC_140961.1:163672188-163827188 GCF_056783735.1 Eptatretus burgeri
CCTCCAAACAGAAATCATATTTCAATTGTATGCTTTAATTAGTCCGTGAGAGTAGATCGTGGAAAATTGTATCATATATTGCATGAAATTGCTTCAAGCTCCGAATTAGAAAACTATAACACTTTCAAAAGTGATGTATTCAGTGATTCGACAGTATGAATATCAGGCATTCGATGATCTGAGTCGGGAAAGTGGAAAAAATTTTGAGCACTTCATCATGAAGAAACCATTGTGGCATGTTCAAATTCAAAGCATTGCCATCAAAAAAAGGCGAATGAAGATCCCTGCGAGGGGAGAGCGAGCTGACCAAATGGCTGACCAAGAACGAAGCCTTGAAAAAGGATAATTAAGTAAGGCTGTTAATTATCTTCAAAAGGGATGTTTAAATTAACCCAAACACCCAGTTTTCATTCATGCACTCCCTTGAGGTTCCCTCAGTGTGCATGAAAAGTTTCAGGCCATTCGGTTTCATGTTTTTGGAGTTATTGAGAACACACGCACGCACACACACACACAATGAGTAACTGACACATACTGACATTTATTATTAGGGGTGTCATCGGTCACGTGGTTTGGCAGCCATGTTGGATTTAAGATAAAACTTAAAAAAAAAAACATTCTCTCAAAATGCCCAGTCAATCGACGCAAAACTTTGCATGTCATTGACTGAGCATGGTGATATGAGGGTGAAAAGCAAAATGTCATCAGTCAACTTTTGTGGCAGCGATATTGGATTGAAGAAAAATGTTTTTTTTAATGTTTCTCTGAATCCGCCAAACCAATCGATGCAAAACTTTACACATGTTAGCCAATACCATTGAGGCATATAGTGTGATAATGATGATGTCATCAGTCACGTGGTTTCATCATCATTGTGGGCCAGACAGACAGGTCCGCCCCAGTTCCGTCACGAGGTGGCGTTGAGCTGACTCCCCACGCCCACCCTCCCTCCCCCCCCGTCCCATTCCCTCATGGGAATGGGGCGAGGAACTCCTTCCCTCTCCCTCAACACACTGGCACCGAGTTTGGGTCTGACCCAGACCACCGCATGGGTTTTGAGGCTGCAAAGGCGCTCCGGGATCCGGAGGATCGGTCAGTTCAGGTCAGGTCAGGTATGGGAGCATGCGCCAGAGCAGCGCGTCGCTGCGTCCACTTTCCACCGTACTCCAGGGGCCTCCGTCTGGCCATCCCCCAGGCAGATGCCAGGCCCATCCCCATCTTCCCGAGATGCCGGTCAACCTGCTGCAACCACGAGACACGTGGTCGGCCCACTGGCCTCCTCCACTCACGAGACTCCCTCACTGAGAGAATCTGGTGAGCACGATCAGCGTCAGGAAAATGAGCCACATGTCCAGACAGCCGCAACTGATGCTCACGGACTATGCAGGTAACAAAATCTCATCCGAGTCTCTCTCAGCAACCGCTCGTTGGACACAAAGGCGACCAGCGATAGCCAAGGATTCTCCGAAGAGACCTGGTACCAAAGGAATTAAGTCTCCATCTCAGATCCTTGGTCAGAGTCCAAGACTCGCATCCATAGAGCAAGACTGGAAGCACCAAGGACCTGAAGACTCAGACTTTCCTCCTCCCGCACAGGTACCGGCACTGCCACACCCCATGATCCAGTGAATCCATGACTCCCCAGGCCCGACCCAGACGTCTATTGACCTCTGACTCACAGCCAGCAGAGACATGAATATCACTGCCAAGGTAAGTCAATCTCTCCATGACCTCAACATCCTCACCACAAACAGGCACTGACAGGACAGCAGAATCGAATATGTCATTAAAAGCCTGGATCTTAGTTTTGACCCAGGAAACCCGTAATCCCAGCGGCTCCGACTCCTCATTCAGCACCTCGAGGGCCCCCAAAAGCATATCTAAAGTCTCCGCAAAGATGACTGCATCATCTGCGAAATCAAGGTCAGAGATCTTGACATTCCCAAACGATGCACCACAGCTTGATCTCTCTGACATCCTCCCTTGAATCCAGTCCATACAAGTGCTGAAAAGTGTGGGGGCCAGTACACACCCCTGATGAACTCCAGTGACAACTGGAAATATGTCAGAGATGCTACCACCACACTTCACAGCACTCTCAGTACCAGAGTAGAGTTCAGACATCAAATCGATTAGTTTTGGTGGCACCCACGAAGACCAAGAATCCTCCAGAAAGCATCGCAATTCACTGAATGGAACGCTTTACAGAGATCAACATACAACATCGAGATCTTTACAGCCTCCACAGAGGCTGCAAGCAGCTCCTGCCGAAACTCTCGTCTGCGTTCGATGAGGACCCGGAGACAAGGATATGGTCAATCGTTGACCACTTTGGTGTGAAGCCTGACTTCTTTGTACGCTGGTGCTCAAGCAGATGGTGGCAAACCCGATCAAGAATTATCCGAGCAAGGACCTTGCCCGGCACCGAGAGCAGCATCACCCCTCGGTTGATGTTGCAGTCTTGGCGATCACCCTTCCCTTTCTAGAGAGGGACAACAAGGCCCCTCTTCCAGTCAGTTGGGATGATGCCTGTGTTCCATGCAGAGCACAGAACTGCATGCAACGACACGAGTGTAGCATTTCCACCAGGCTTGAGAAGTTCAGCTTGGATGCCACATGGAGGATCGATGCTTGGGGATCAACTCCCCGAGCTGACTTCCACCGGGTCCGGAGCCACTGTTGCTGCTTCGCTACGTGCCCTGTGACAGTTTCTGGCTGAATTTTCCAGTACTTTATGGGATCCGAACCCATCTTTAGGATGCAGTCTGTGGCCCGGCGGTTGTCGTTCGGTCTCTGAGATCGTCTGGCCTCCCTGGGAAGCGTGGAACTGAACTGCCGAAGGGAGTGCGGGTCAGACACGTGATCACTTCGGAGTGGGGGAAACCATCAGTGGAATCAGACTCCACCATGCCCCTCCACCCGCCGCCAACGTGGGCTGGGCCAAGCAAACCAAATCGGCATTACAACGTGAGCCATAGCCCAGAGAAGCCCAGGCCCTCCTGATTTGGCGGCCAGCGACGTGTCTGGCCTTTTGTGGTGCCAGACCACCACGAGGCATGAGCCCAAAGCCACCCCATTGGCGGGGAGAATTATGATTGGTGAGCGAGGCAAAGTGAGCAGGCAGCGATTTCAGTCATGATGTGATATCTCTGACATCATCTCACAAAGAACCAGAACACAATATCATTACAATGAAGAACACATCTTGCTCGTGAATCTTCATGTTGATTTGCATTGATGGATAGGTACAATAATTGTTGATTGAGGTCTGCGAACCTGACTTTTCCTTTTGCTCTGACGAAGGGTTGATTCCCAAAATGTCATCTTGTTGCTTTGCACTTCATTTAGCATACCTCCATCGGTGTTGTGTTGATTTTATCCAGAACGATGTTGATGCATTTCCTGATTTTGATTTATGGATTCATGTTGATGTTTTCCTGTCATCTTCTCCACGTCGTATAGTTTTCTGAAACGATATATTGTCGATGCTTTCACCATTAGCAAACAAATGTTGACAAAGTTGATGTGTCATGTTTGAATGAAAAACTATTGTTTTCATGTGAGTTTTGAATGCTGTTTTTGGCATCGCATGAGCTTTTTGGGTTCAGTTTTACTGCTAACTACCATTTGGTGTTTGTGTGTTGCTTGTTCAGCCGATGCTGTGATTGATATTTATTTGATGTTGGTTTCCAAAAACATGGACGTTGTTTTAGCAAGATGAACTTGTCCTTCCTGGCAGGGTCGAAGATTTATCCAGAAGTCGTTTATCATTGTTCTGCGGGTGATGCGGGACCTGTGTAACAGAGTTCACACTTGGAAACCTCTGCAAGGCTGGGTAAACACCACTCCTCTTTGAACTCTTACAGTGCATATACTGCAATCTCTCATATACCAACACAACTAATTAGCAAATGAGCAAAAAAAAATATTGTTGTTTCTCAGGTCATTGAACTTCTCTGCGAGAAAGCCATTATGACCTGCATTCGCCCAATTGGGACAGCTGAAGCTCTTCGCCGAGTCTTTGAGTGTCTTGCCGCAGGAATGTTGCACAAAGGTATGAGGTTCTCAAGGTTGATGCTCAAGTTATCACGTTGAGTTATTGCCAAGATAATGCATTATATGTACACCATGCTGTGGTTATTCCAATGCAAATGGATTCCTGCACTTACTTCCTTCCCTTATTATAAACTTCCTGATCTATCCGGTTAATTTTATTTGCAGATAAACCAGGAATCTTGGACCCTTGCGAAAAGGAGCCAAAAGACGTCCTTGATGGAATCACTGCTCAACAGAAAGAGGACATCACAAAAAGTGCTCAGGTGCCACACACCTTGGTTTCCCCTTCTCTTGCTCTTGGAAGGGGTTTCTAGATTTTATTGTGAGAAAGTTCATAGTTTCACAGTAAAATGAGAATTGCATTTCTATTTTTCCAACATTTTATTCATTTACAAAAATATTTCCTCATTCATGTATTCATTTAATCATTCACTTATTCTTGGCAGACTTGCCTGATGACAAGTCTTGCCTTTTCGGCTCATACTTTCCAAAGGGAATATTTTAATTTGTCTTTGTCCATCTGCAGATCTACTTTAATAAAGAATGCTCACATTCTTCAATCTGCGATCATCTTGAGCTGAGAATATGAACAATCTATATTAAAGTAGATCCACATGCAGACACAATCGGAGTTCTACTTTAAATATACAGTAGATTGATCATATTTTGCAGTGTTAAATGTTTTGTCTTTGTGTGAATGTATTATGCAGATGGTCCCCAAATAAAAATAATGACCAATTTACGGCACTGTAGGCTCAATAAGGAAGCCAGACACAACAAAACGCACACACACACACACACACACACACACACACACACACACACACACACACACACACACACACACACACACACACACACACACACACACACACACACACACACACACACACTGTTTCAGGCCGGGGGTCGGGTGAAAAAACCACTCGGTGGGGGAAAGCTATCTCCGCTCCCACCAGACTCCCCGGAATTGTAGGCCATAGCACACGGCTAATTCCGTGACGTGGCGGTTCGCCAACCGACTGTGGATGTCAATAACTCAACCGTGTGACCTGGAGTTCTCCCGTCTATGGGTTAACCGGGTTACCTAATTAATCGCGTGATTTAATTACAGGGGAACACGCCCTTGGTACGCCTTGTCCGAACCGGATCACTTTACCAGATCAGATGCAGCCAAGCGACACTGCCAAGGACGTACCAGCTAAAAGGAACGGATCGTTAGGAATAAAGTCCCGGTGAGGTGAGGATGCGGACCATGCTGGATCAATGAAGGAAAAGAGAAAAATGAGCTGGGAACATTTCTAATAATAATTTATTTTCAAGCAGCTGAGGAAAGGTATGTAGGACATTTAATAGTTTTATTGGGGTGTGTAATGCAGGGATACGAAGAACGGTGAGAAGTGCGGCAATATTCCAAGCAACTTACGAAAGCAGACACAGAGCAGACTTAACGCGAAATAATAATCTTCTGCAATCTTAACTTATGGGGACATGTGCCAGGACACCACACACACGCACACACACGTAAACACGCACACACACGCACACACACGTAAACACGCACGCACACACCCTGATGAAGAGAAGTTATTGAAGCAAGAAGGGAGACGAGTTGAGACTACGGTCTCTTGGTACCTTGTACAATTGATAGCTCGAATGCGCCACCAATACATTTGGGGGGCTGCTCCATGGTGCGAAACCTCCCTGACAGCTGGCGTGCGTCTCTCGCTTCGTGGGGCTTCGTGCAGCTAGCGTCGAGATGCAACTGTCGGCGTGAAGGAGGAATTTGAGCTGGGAGGGTGGAGTCCAGGCGATGACAAAGTTCAGCGCATTTGGGGACAGCAGGAGAGAGAGACAGACAGACAGACAGAACGAACGAACTGCCCTGCTCCGACCTTTATAGGCCCCGTGGTGGGCACCCCGAAGCGATGCGTCGTCACCCGAATCGGGCGCTTTGATTGGCCACAGCCCCACGCGCGGTCCAGCCACAATGACCGGAAGCAGCAACATTCCTCTTCCACGGAATCCTCCATCGATGCAGCCTTCACAGCCATGAAAATGTCTTGCTCCGTCCTCACGACATGATGTGAATCGCCCACACCGAACTCAGTGTCATGATTTGCCTTGCAAGAACCCCCGGGCAATGCCCTGATGACCGACCGAGGGCAACGTCAGTTCCGCATGCCTGCCCAGGCGCCTCCGCTAAGCGCTGATCAATGCCTGCTCTGTGATGCGTCACACGGCCCGAGCGATCCAGACTGCCAGCACGCCTCCGCCTGATCGCGGCCTCGCCGGGCGGAGAGGCGAGGAAACGTCTGCTGTCTGTGAGGAACATCCGCGGCCACCAGCGAGGACCGACGGAAAAGTGTTAGGGTAAATGTTTCGCGCAGTACGCGTGGATCCGCCATGGCCCACGTGGTCAGCGCTTGCCCGATTCTGCTATTGTGTGCGTGGGGTCAACTCCGATTTGTGTCAGGATTTGAGGGGAACGATTGGATATAATAATTAGATGGGGGTTTGGAGGGAAAAGAGGAAGCCAATCTAATTAAATGCAGAAATGGGTCGAACAGAACGCGCCGCCCGTATCATGCACAACGTGGAGTGGTTGTCGTTCATTTTCTTCTGTGTTGTGCAAAACCACGTCCGTGCAGCCTCTTTAAGAGATATTCATTCGTCTGCCTTTTCAATGCAACCGGCAATTTCAACACAGATCATCGGAAGCTCGAGTCGATCATCTCGAGCTGCCGAGCATACTCTATAACTTGCCGCAAAAGTTGGGTTGAGGGATCGCTTGAGGACAGGAGATCTGCGCTGTGCCATGCTCGTGCGGTGCCTTCGCAGCCTTCATATGCCTCTCCCCCAGCCGCGCACGTGCTCCACGTCTTGGCCTCCGCGAGGACCCAAATTCAGATTTACCTCAGGAATAAGCAGAAAAGAAGAGTAGAAATGAAGTGTAGTGGTGTGAGCAAACCTCGCGATGAGATCCCCGCAGCGCATGTCACATTTGACCCACGAGACAAAAGGGAAGGGACTATCTGAACATATATTAATGGAATAACTGTCTTGGGACATCTATATGTTGGATGCTATTGCCTTGGAGGCATGCGGTTCCGAGAACCGCAACAATGTATATATTCATCCACCTGTTTCTCCTCAATATCCCTTTCTGAAGAGTCTATGGGTCTGACAGCTGGAAAGGATTCCTGGGGTACATCGGCTACTGCAAGTTCATCCAATGAAAAATGCTGAACATAATCTTCATCACCAGAATCCTCAACATTCACACCAAGTGGGGGCGTTTTCTCTTCAAAGCCTGCACTTGACTAACTTTGGTTTGTTTCAAGATGAGCCTCTTGCTCAACTCACGGAAGGTTACAGCTGCTGCAACTCTCCTCCTCAACACATCCTTCGTGGGATTGCTCCAATCCTGGATCGACCAAACAAACTTCAGGACTTGCCTTCCTGTGAGTGCCACGTTCGGGAAGAAGTGCTTCAGGAAGATCACCTTCCTCATCAAGCACCTTCGCAACTTCAATGTCATTCTCCTTCACAGTATCCAATGCGTCACTCCCGACCGTACAATCATCAAAAAACATTTCTGTCGATTCACTCTCAACTACAGCTGCACCCATCTCCGTTGCAACAGCGAGAAGCACCAAACTCGTCACAACCTTCCACCTTGGCATCACCTCCATACAATTCATTCAAACAGTGAATTCATTCAATTCAAATTCAAACAGTGAATTCATACAATTCATTCAAACAAATTCAAATTCATTCATCACCTCCATCAAACAGTGAGTAATTGGCCCTCACAACTATTATCTAAGTCAGAACTCTGAGATTGGCTCTGCGAATTCATTTCAGAAACATCACTTTTGACATTTGATTTCATTTGACAAGCATCCGGCCCTTCCTCTTGGGGTCCATCTGTTTCTCTTAAATCGCCTTGCACTTTTTCAAACTTGGCAACACTGTGTCCAGAGTTTACATCAGGAAGCTCACCTTTGAATGTTTCCGAACTAGTCACTTGCTCGGTACTTGGCATGTTAACGTCACTGTTATTTTGTTTGTCACTTCATCCTTAATTCATATATGAACACCCAGCATGATTAAAAACAAAACTAACACCACGGGCGGCTCGCTCGGAATGGCGGAGCACGGGCGGCTCGCTCGGAATGGCGGAGCACGGGCGGCTCGTTCGGAATGGCGGAGCACGGGCGGCTCGCTCGGAATAGCGGAGCGAGGCAAAAGTGTCTGCAGTGAGTGAACGATTCGCCCAGATTGATGCAGCGTGGTGGTGGTTGTTGCCGTTGAATTAAATCCGCGCTGCAGCGAAAACGCATCACCAGAACATGCTCGATATTGCAGCAACTGCCCAATGTACATCCCGACCCTAACAGCTGGACCACTGTCGACTGTCGGATGTTTGGCAAGCGTCTGTAGTACTCGAGCCCCCATTCCAATGAAATGGTTAAGGATGGATGGCTTGGCAAGTGATAGCTTCGTTCAAATCTCCAAGCTTTGTCCGAATTTGACAAATGAGCACTTTTTTTAGTGTCGGAACTGCTGCTAAATTCAAATCTGGAGCTGAAATTTTGTAATTCCGCTTCGTTGAAGAGATTCTCGAAGATATGGCATGTGCGGAAATGAAATAAAACCACGAACGCTGGTGTCGCTGGGCATTTGTAAGCATTGCAATGTACCCAGCGATTCCAGCGATGATATGGTATTCATTAAATAATATGAGTGAGGAAAGTGAAAAACAAACTTCATCGTTAAGAAGTCGTTGTGGCCTGTTCCAAGTGTCTGTATGGTTGAGCAGGCCAAAAAAGTTGGTGGCTTCAAACCCCAGCGAGGTAACCCAGGGTACGCCTTTAGAACCCATCAAGTGCGGTGACCGAGGATGCCCCTGATGGAGGATATAATTAAATTTGGCTTTTAATTATCTTCAAACGGCATGTTTTAATTTACCTAAACACCCATTTTTCACTCATGCACTTCCATGGAGTTGCCTCAGTATGCATGCAAAGTTTCAGGTGCGAGGTTTCATGGTTTTGGAGTGATGGAGGACACACACACACACACACACACACACACACACACACACACACACACACACACACACACACACACACACACACACACACACACACACACACACACACACACACACACACACACACACACACACACACACACACACACACACACACGACAAAAGTAAATAGACACCATGATTTCTGAAGAATTTATTGAACAGTTGATCCATTTTAATACATACTCTAGTATTTGGCCGACTTGCCATTTGCAGATTTTATCGATTTTACTCTCTCTGACATACAACTAACGAGTTCCGAAATTGCTCTTGTGGAATTTCTGCCCAGGCTTCACACAAAAGGTTTGTCAATTCTGCCAATGATGTTCCTTTCCTGGACTATTTCCGCACAACTCGATCCAATATGGCCCAGAGATGTTCAATGGGATTCATGTCAGGAGACTGACTTGGCCATGGAAGTTGCTTGATCCCATTTCTGTCCTGCCATTCTTTGGTCTTTTTTACAATGTGGCACGGAGCTCCATCTTCCATGAACAGAGTGTTGTTTTTGACCATCTGACTGGTGGAGAAGATGGGGAGAAGTCCATCCTTGAGGACAGAGATGTATATCGTAGAGTTGATGTTGCCAACATATTTCACAAGCTCTGACCAACCAGCGCTCCAGATTGCTCCCCTCACCATCACTGAAAAACCACCGTGTTTGACAGTTGGCTACAATCTGTTCAAAGAAAACACTTGACTGGGAAGTCTCCAGACCATACGCACCCACTGTCAGAAAATTGAGTAAATTGGGACTCATCTGAAAAAATTCCAGTTTACCAAAACTCCAAGGGTCTGTTGGCCATCTCGTCGGCCCACTGCTTTTTCCTTTGAATGTTGGCCGGTCGAAGAAGAGGCTTTCTCCGAGCTGCTCTCCCATAGTAGCCCAGTTGATGAAGGTTGATAGTGGCCCAGTAGGACAGCAGTTCTTGAGCGAACTTGGACCTCCTCTGCACCATCTGCTGCCTTGCAACGGGGAGTATTCTTTTTTTTTCTCAATGGACTGCTTGACAGCTCAAAGACATCTTTCTGAGGGCCCAGGTCGACCAGAATGGGAAGCTGTGGATTCCTTGCCTTCACTGGTGAATTGCACAATCACCTGATTGACCGTAGAAAGCAGAATGCCAAGGTTCTGAGCAACCTGACGCTGGCTGACTAACTCTACCTTCCGATTTGCCAGCAATTTGTCCCCTTTGAACATCGCAAAGTTTGTGTGCTCCCTTGGTTCGAAGCATAGTTAATTCTCATAGAAGACCCAGGAACTCATTTCTGTAAATAAATAGTCGAATATTAGTACAAATCACGGAGTAAAACTTGCGTTATGCAGATGAAATGAAGAAATTTAAGGTGTCTATTTACTTCTGTCATGTCTCTGTACATTGACATTTATTATGGTTCAGGAGCAAGGAACTGAAAAAAAAATGAAATCGTTCAACACTCCCTACAGAAAAGGTTTGACTTGACAGAGTGGTAGAATAAACCCTATAGAACACCTCCAGGTGGTATGTGGTTTCAAATTGTGGTATCATTAAAATTCTACAGGCCATTATACATACCAAGGGTACTTACCAAGAGGGTCACTGTGGGCTAGCAAAATTTAGGAGAGGGGTAACGTAAACGTGAATATCTTTGTCGAGACTCGACCAATTTTCAATATTGAGGTGTCAAACAGCTGATGAACATTGCCACAGATATCTGGATGCCCCCAGATGCTGCTACACGCATGGTTAACTCCTCCCAGATCGGCACAGCTCAAATGACAACATTTGTTGAACAGAGACTGAATACCAATGAAATGACATTTTGGGATTCCCTGCCAAACCTGAAGATCAAAACATTTGCCACACGAAGCACGAAGAAAACAGTGAAGTTAACTGATGAGAAAGTTATCACTCTTAGTGCTGACCGTGAACTCTTTGGTCGCCTTCTGATCACAGGAAAGTCAAGGGACATCAATCTGAGAGAACTCCTCAGCTACGAGTTATCAACAGTGACATTATCCCTGGCCCATTACGATGGCAGCTTGAGGAAGACCAACAAGAGCGTACTCATTGCTGAGTTAGAGAAGAAGGTAGATGTCCATCCAAAACTGCCACAAGTCACAACCAACCAGATGTCTACGGCCCACATCATCGATGCAATGGCGCTGGTACAGATGACAAAGTCCGCTGGTGTTGCAAACTTCGGTGAAATGGCATTCAAGTATTACAGCCTGGTTACTGCCCCT
Organism: Eptatretus burgeri; assembly: GCF_056783735.1. Lineage (NCBI taxonomy): Eukaryota > Metazoa > Chordata > Myxini > Myxiniformes > Myxinidae > Eptatretus > Eptatretus burgeri. The sequence continues at coordinate 163,683,570 of NC_140961.1, forward strand.
CTACGTCGGAATGGTTGTCAGCGGGTTGATGTTGTCTTCGACCGGTACTCCAGCCTCTCAATCAAAGCTGGGGAGCAAGAGAAACGAGGAACATCTGCAGCCTTAGAGGTGACAATCCAAGGGCCAGCCACTCCTATTCCAAAGCAGTGGATCAAATACATTGGAAATGTAGAAAACAAAGTCAACTTGTGTGCCTTCTTGGCAGACACATGGTGCCACTTGGGGGTAGACACTCTGCTTGATGGTCAACACGTAGTCATCGGTGGTGGTTTCAAGAACCCGCAGAAGTCTGTGCTCGTTATCAGAGGGCACTGCGAAGAACTAGTTCCCCTCAAGTCAGATCATGAAGAGGCAGACACACGAATATTGCTACATGCAAAACATGCCTCTCATTATCACAACAGGATTGTGATTCAATCACCTGACTCAGATGTGGCTGTCCTCTGCACCACACACTACAGAAAACTCCAGTGTCGGGAGCTGTGGTTTCGGACTGGAATCAAGGGTAAAGCTAGGTATATTCCTATCCACAGCTTGGCACACAAACTAGGACCTGATCTGTGTAATGCTTTACTCAGCTTCCACGCACTCACTGGGTGCGATTCAAACAGTGCACTCTCAGGACTCGGCAAGAAAAAAGGTTTCAATGTCTTACTTGACAGTAAAGAGCATCAGACCAGTCTGGGACAGCTTGGAGAAGAACCCGAGCTCAGCAACAGCACTTCAGAAGCATACGAAGCCTTCATATGTGCAATGTACTCAACAACAAAGGGGGCTGGGAGGAAAGTGAACAATGTGACATACTGGCAGTTCTGTCAAAAGGGACAAAGAAATGAAAATCTCCCCCTTACATTCGACAGCTTACAGCAACATATGAAGCGAGGAAATTACCAGGCCGATGTATGGAAGAGAGCATTGGAGCCTACACAGAGCCTTCCACCAGCAGCTGGACATGGCTGGAAAATTCAGGATGGTGCCCTGCAGCCTGTGCTCATGACCAAAGATCCAGCACCGCGGGGTCTTCCGGAGCTGACTGTCTGTCACTGCAAGAAGTCTCTATGTCGCCGAGCCGACTGCACATGCAGAACCAACCACATGCCATGCACAGAAGCATGTGCATGTATGGCCGAAGAAACTTGTGAAACCAAGAACAATCTTTGAATCCAGTGGTGAAGAAGACGCTGACTAAAAGTTACAACAGATGACATCTTCATGCTTCCATGGCGAATGTGATTCCTTGTTGCCAGACACAAATATTACAAACCGCTCTGACTAATGTGCTTCCGTGCAACCATGCACAACAATTATGATTCGCTCTCACTAATGTGCTTCTGTGTTGTCATGCACAGCTCCCAGTGTCGACCATGATAACTATTATCATCCACTACGATGAATGAGTAGCTTCCGTGCTGCCAGAGACAACTATTACACTCGGCTCTCACTAATGTACTTCCGTGTTGCCAAAGACAACTATTATGCTCGGCTCTGATGTGTGTGCTTCCGTGTTGCTATACACGAGTAAAAGACGAACGCTAAAAATAACAGTTGCAGTTTTCTTTATGCGTGCCTCTGTTTGTGTATGAATTTCTGCAGAACAATACTTTCTTAAGCGTTTGATTTCCAAAATGTATACATACCAGTAGTAATTGAGAAACACCGTTCACCTTCATATGAGAACACAATTAAAAATGTCAAAGTTTGAATTAGTGTGATATTTTAGCTTTGGTGATGCCATGGCAAAGGCCATTTTCAAATAACTGTACATACTCTGATAGAGAATTATAATAGGAAGCCAATGATACCTCAATATTGAAAATTGGTTGAGTCTAGACAAAGATAATCACGTTTACGTTACCCCTCCCCCTAAATTTTGCGAGCCCACAGTGACCCTCTTGGTAAGTACCCTTGGTATGTATAATGGTCTGTAGAATTTTAATGACACCACAATTTGAAACCACATACTACCTGGAGGTGTTCAAAAGGGTCTATTCTACCACCCTGTCAAGCAAACCTTTTCTGTAGGGGGTGTTGAACGAATTTCCTTATTTGGCCTCGTATGAGAAATGGCTGCTGGACTATTAGTGTTGTTACCAGAAATAACAATCCCGAGTGTTTTCTTTTCGATATCTTTTTTTCTTTTTCTAAGCATGAATTAGCATGAATTTTTTTTTTAATGGAAATTAGCATGAATATTTTTTCCAATCGTTACCAGACTCTGGCGTAATGATGAGAGCATCTGCTCTGAGTCTGGGAGCTAAGTGGTTCGAACCTCCGCCGAGTCGTACCAAAGACTTCAGAAATGGTACCTTCTGCTTCCTTGCTTGACGCTCAACATTTAAAATTATAGAGCATGCACAAACAGCCATAGGTTGGTATTCAGAGCGCAGCCTTTGATGGGCCAATTGGCCTCCTCCTTCGTTTAAGTTCCTTCGAAGGGAACTCCGATATGGAGCCCTGTCAAGCTAAACACTCCAAATACTGTCTCTGTACATTGACATTATCTTTAACATGACTTACTGCCACAACCCTGGTTATGAAAAGAGGATGAGTAGGGGTAGTGCAAATTCGCAGATTAACAAATCTCAAGCAGAGGTAGATAAAGTAGCAAGGATAAAATGGAGGGCAGGAGGTGTTGTTCGGTCACAGCATTCTTGATGCCGAAGGAAGTCGCATCCACTGCTGATGTGACTGGTGAAAAGCTCTCTGAATATACCATCTGTACAACGCAATGAGCAAATCATATTTTGGTATTCTGACTTGATTCCAAAGGAAAGCTCAGTTGCCTTCTCTTGGGCACAAATTTGAGATGTGAAATGTTCCATATCACATGAATAATCACATCTGCCTGCGCAGTTTATTTACGGTCTCTTGTGTAAATAGGTACAATTTAGAAACAATTATTTAGTTGTGTTTCCTTGACTAGTCTGATGAGGAAGTTGATACACATGGAATGGTCACCTGAGAAAGGGAGTGACAGCAGAGGGTGTAGATTGGGTTACATTGGAATTAAATAGATACCTATGCAGATGCATTGAATATGGAGGAGAATGTGGATATTGGCAGGACATGTGGGGAGCATGTGTGTGGATGGGTGATGGTTTCTGGTGTTGGTGTAGCGCAGGCATGATGGGCAGAAAGGCCTCCTCTTGCGCAAAAGTTACTTGTGTGTTGTGTCGATTCTCTTTCCCCACCCCACCCCACCCCCCCCCCCCAGCATGCTTTGCGGCTCATAGCCTTTGGTCGACTACAGTGGGTGCTGGGTACGAACACTCTGCCGGTAAAATCACCATCACACACGGCATTTACAGGTAACTGATGGTTTGTCGTGTCTTTTAAGCTACCTCCTTCAACAATGATTGCTCCCACATCTTTGCTGCCAATATCTCCTTTGACTCATGTTCCTGAATGTCGTACCCTTGGTAGCGAGCCGTGCCCTTGGCAGCATGCCCGCGAGCCATGCCCTCGGCGGCATGCCTGCGAGCCTTGCCCTCGGTGGTATGCCCGCGAGCCGTGCCCTCGGCGGCATGCCCGTGCCCGCGAGCTGTGCCCTCGACGGCATGCCCGTGCCCGCGAGCTGTGCCCTCGACGGCATGCCCGTACCCGCGAGCTGTGCCCTCGACGGCATGCCCGTACCCGCGAGCTGTGCCCTCGGCGGCATGCCCGTGCCCGTGAGCTGTGCCCTCGGCAGCATGCCCGTGCCCGCGAGCTGTGCCCTTGGCGGCATGCCCGTGCCCTCGGCGGCATGCCCGCGTCCGCGAGCCGTGCCCTCGGCGACATGCCCGCGCCCGCCAGCCGTGTCCTCTGCGGCATGTCCGCGCCTGCCAGCCGTACCCTCGGAGGCATGCCCACGCCCTTGGCAACATGTATAATGATGACCTCGTGGCTTGCCTGCTCCGTGTCTCACCCTTGGCGGCTCGCTTGTGGCCATGAGTTGCACCCTCGGCAACTCGTCTACGCCTTTGGCGACTTGTCTGTGCCTGTGATTTGCATCCTTGGCAGCGAGTCGTGCCCCTGGCGGCTCATCTTCCCCATTGACTCGCACCCTTGTGGCTTGTGTGCACCAACGAGTCACACCCGGGGCTCGTCTGCAGCCATGAGTTGCACCATCGTATGAAATGTATGAAATGAAGTGACAATCAGGAAAAGGTGTTGTGGTCATGCATTATTTGAGCAATGAGTTGTCTTCTTTGCACTAACTGCACTTGTTTTTGATTTTTTTTTTCCAGTTAAGCGAAAGGCAGCATCCACAGTCGCTGCCGTTGACTGCTTTAATGGAATCCACCCATACCTGCACCACCAGGTACTTTCATCGTCTGGGCCTCCACACTCATCCATCTACACAATGACAGCACAACTGAATGAGTTCACATACCAAGCATCTGGGTTGCTTCTTTGGGTGGCAGCGAGTGCCCCGGAAGCAGCGGGGGAAAGAGAGTAGCACTTGTGGATGTGGAAGAATTGCGTTGCTCAGCCGGTGGGTCGCCCAGATAGCTCAGATGGCAGAGCACTGGAAGCGTTTGCCAGAGGACCTGGGTTTGATTCCCCGTCTGGACCCGTAATTTTTCCACATATATTTATAATGTTGGTTCTATCCTGTTCATTTCCATTTATGTGTATGTATATATATGTATGTATGTATATATATATATATATAGATACTTCTTGTTCTTCTTGTTCTTCTTGTTCTTCTTGTTCTTCTTGTTCTTCTTGTTCTTCTTGTTCTTCTTGTTCTTCTTGTTCCTCTTCCTCCTCCTCCTCCTCCTCCTCCTCCTCCTCCTCCTCCTCCTCCCGTGAGGGGTCGCCACAGCGGATCATCCATATGATCCGCATAGTGATTTGGCACATGTTTTACACCGGATGCCCTTCCTGACGCAACCCTGGTTGCCTCTTACGACACAGGGATCTGGTACACCTATTTTAACCGGGATATACACCGGCCCAGTACACTGGTACTCATTTTGCCGACCTCGGAAGGATGACAGGCTGAGTCAACCCCCTGGTGTTGTACGACTTGGTATATACATATATACATATACACACATATGCAATATATATATATATATATATATATATATATATATATATATATATATATATATATATATATATATATATATATATATATATATATATATATATATATATATATATATATATATATATATGAGCCTGGTGTTGGCGCAGTGGTTAGAGCAGCGGCTTGGGATCCAAAAGGTCCTGAGTTCAAGCCCCGTTGGGCCACTGAATTAATACATCAGGGGGTTGACTCAGCCTGTCATCCTTCCGAGGTCGGCGAAATGAGTACCAGTATACTGGGCCGGTGTATACCCCGGTTAAAATAGGTGTACCATATCCCTGTGTCGTAAGAGGCGACCAGGGTTGCGTCAGGAAGGGCATCCGGCGTAAAACATGTGCCAAATCACAATGCGGATCATACGGATGATCCGCTGTGGCGACCCCTAACGGGAGCAGCCGAAAGAAGAAGAAGATATATATATATATATATATATATATATATATATATATATATATATATATATATATATATATATATATATATATATATATATATATATATATATATCCGGGCGTAGTGGCGTGCGCCTGTAATCCGGCTACTCGGAGGCTTGGGTTGGAGGATCGCTTGAGGACGGGGGCTCTGCACTGGGCAGGGTGTAGAGCAGCCCGGAATCATGGTGAAACCCAATCCTTATCCCTGTGTCGTAAGAGGCGAGCAGGGTTGCGTCAGGAAGGGCATCCGGCGTAAAACCTGTGCCAAATCAGTATGCGGATCATAACGGATGATCCGCTGTGGCGACCCCTAACGGGAGCAGCCGAAAGATGAACAACAACACATATGCAGTGTATGTATGTATATATATATATATATGTATATATATATATATATATATATATATATATATATATATATATATATATATATATATATATATATATATATATATATATTCAGTGGCCCAATGGGGCTTGAACTCAGGACTTTTTGGGTCCCAAACTGCTGTCCTAACCACTGCGCCAACACCAGGATATATGTATGTATATGTGTGTATGTATATATGTGTATGTATATGTATATATGTATGTATGTATGTGTGTATATATATATATATATATATATATATATATATATATATATATGTATGTATATATATATATATATGTGTATGCATATGCATATATATGTATGTATATATATATATATATATATATATATATATATGTGTATGTGTATGTGTATGTATATATATATATATTTTTATATATATATTTTTATATATATATATTTTATATATATATTTTTTATATATATTTTTTTTATATATATATATATATATATATGTATGTGTGTGTATGTCGAGTTGAGTCAAAAAAAGTCTGGGCGACGTACCGGAGACGCGGACGGCAGGCGCAGCTCTGCCGGCTGTGGGGCGCGAACCTGCGCGTCTGAGGAGGAGAGTGCCAGAGAGAGCTCGCCGACCATCGAGGCACCTAGAGGGTGCAGGTAACCTGCTACGGTCTCGCGGGACCCGTTTGGTCTCCCAGGTCCCGTGCCATAAAGACCCAAGTGGTCCAGCCTGACCCCCTTGTCTGTGAGGGGGTCTTTTCTTGTGTTTCTTTTGGATTTTTGAATGAATGTTGTCGTGGCGCCTTCCCTATAAGTAGACCTGTGTTAAGTGACTGTGCATGTACATTCTCATTGCAGTCGGTGGTATTGCTTCTATTTGCTTGTACATACGTGCATGACTGCCTGGCTGTGCATACGTGCTTAGTTGTAATAAATGTCCTTGCTTGTGAAATGTATCCCGTTCGTTGCGTCCTCTATTCCCCATTGAAAATGCCATCTTGCATCGTGGAATAATTAGTTGGGTTTTAAACACCCGGTTAAGAGAATCGGATCCGTCGAGTTCGGCGATAATACCCGCACGGTTATCGCTGTAGAATGGAACGGACCGCTTAGGCCGAGGTCACATTTGCCACGGCGGCCGTGGGATCTCCAAAATCTGCGGCCATTAGCAATTATACGGTGGCCGCAGTATTTCCACGGTCACACAATGTAGCAGTCATATATGTTTTTATTTTTCGGGGAGCCGCACGGCGTATTTAGAAATTGTGGAAACCGAAAACGTGGGGTTGCCGTACGGTCTTTGATTTGATGTCGTACGGTGACCTTAGGGCGTCGCTGTGGCGGCCATAGAATTTTCAAGGCAGACGCAAGGCGGCCGCAGGGGGACCCTAAGGTGAACGTGCGGCCAGACGGACGGTAACGAGTGGGTATATATACCAGTTCTTTTTTTTACTGAAATAAAAATATAACAGTATATATAACTGAATATACTACAACTATAATATACTGTGGTGCCCCCAGAATCCGAACGCCCCATTGTTTGAACAAATTGGAATCCGAACAATTTTTTTCGAGAAAATTTTGCTCTAAAAACCTAATACATTTTAAAAAAACTGAACACAACGTGGCGTTCATGTTTGTTCACGTGTCTCCCCCACCTGTTCGAGCCGCATCTTCGCACTTTGTTCATTCAGTTCGTCGGTGGAAGTCCTTGTGAAAGCATCTCTCATGTGTTGATCGATAATTTAGGCCTCAGTAACATTTGCTCTACGGCGAGGATACGACAGCCGTTCGCCCTCTGAATTGACAGAAACGTGCGGCGGCCGCAGAGAAACTGAGGTGGCCTCAGGGTGGCCCTACGCCGTATGGCTATATTTTACAGGCCGTAAGGTCGCCGTGGAATTATAACGCGGAGTTATAACTTTTTTCATTTCTACGTTCGCCGTAGAAATTCGACAAGCCGAAACAAAAGAACTGGTAAAAAAAAAAAAAAAAAAATCACCCATTCGTTACCGTCCGTCTGGCCACACGTTCGGCTTAGGGTCCCCCTGCGGGCACCTTGCGTCTGCCTTGAAAATTCTATGGCCGCTGCAGGAATGCCTAAGGTCACCGTGCGACATAAAATCAAAGACCGTACGGCACCCCCACGTTTTCGGTCTCCACAATTTATAAATACCCCGTGCGTCTACCCGAAAAATAAAAACATGTGACTGCTGCATTGTATGACCGTGGAAATACTGCGGCCGCTTTATAATTGCTAGTGCCCGTACATTTTGTAGACCCTCCGGCCGCCGAGCCAAATGTGACTTAGGCCTTACCTCGTGTTTTCACCTTCATTTGTGATGTTTGTTTTTTTAATCATCTTGTGTTTTAATTAATATCAAAAAAAGCAATCCGATCACGTGGTGTGACGGACTGTTGGGCAAGGATTGAATTTCACAGCAAAACCAGTTGTAATTTGGAATATCCATGATTACGTCAGCCCGATGCGTTTGATGAAAGTGATTGTGGTTCTGCGGGCATCATGTTTGATGAGCTGCCCTGGGGGCAGCGCTCTCGCAGAGTGTGCGAGCGATCGGAACCCAGGCCGGAGCTCGAGCCTGTGTGGACCTTTGGATTGGTGATTGTACCAGTTTACATACAATGCACCGCCACCGAAGGTCATTTACTCATCTTATTTTACCTTAAACATGGGGAATTTCAGTTTAAAGTGTCTTGAAAGTGGGTTTTCTTTGGGTCCGCGAATGGATTAATTCACTCCATTATTTCTTATTGGGAAAATATTTTTGGAATCCAAACTTTTTGCAATCCGAACAGCCTTCTGGAATGAATTAAATTGTGTATAGGCAATTTACTGTGTATAGGCAAACTGGGGGCACCACTGTGTATAGGCAAACACCTATAATCCGATCTCTAGCGGAAGCGCACGGTCGATGCAGACTGCCACGGAGGCTGTACGTAGGTGCACGGTGGGCGTAGGGGAACCGTGCGTCGACCCTGCCTTGCCCGCAGGTGGTCACAGACCGCAAGGCCACCGTACGGCGACCGTGGAAATAGTGCGGCCGCCGTAATTTTTTGGGGGTCGGGAAAATTCATTTTTCATTGAGAAGAGCTTACGGCAGCCACACGAATAACGCAAGCCCATCGTACGCCCTACGTACGGTTGACGTGGAACACATCTACGTCATAGCTTGGCTTGTCGAATTGCTACGGCGAACGTAGAAATGAAAAAAAGTTATAACTCCGCGCTATAATTCTACGGTGCCCTTACGGCCTGTAAAATATAGCCAAACGGCGTAGGGCCTCCCTGAGGCCACCTCAGTTTCTCTGCGGCCGCCGCACGTTTCTGTCAATTCAGAGGGTGTACGGCCGCCGTATCCTCGCCGTAGAGCAAATGTGACCAAGGCCTTAAGCAGTTCGTGTCCCAAGCCGACCTGCGGCGAGGTACGGCCCCTCGGTAGGTTGCCCTCACTAGTACTTAGGAATTTCGATATTCGGTGAGTGACCCTATTTTGCGCGGGTAGAATGCGGACTGGGCTGTGGTGAGATTAAACCCCCACCCGTGACTGGTTTCTGGCGTTTGTTCCAGGAGGGTCACGACTGAATTGTCTGTCCGGTGCGCGACGCGGCTGCCATTCGAGGTACGCGTCCGCTCGCACGCCGGCGGGCGCAAATTCATAACAATATATATATGTATATATATGTATATATATGTGTATATATATATATATATATATATATATATTGTGACGTCCACGGGACTTGAACAGTCCCGCCAACGTAGAATGAGCCGAAACGATGGAGGCGGTTTTTTTTTATAACCCAAAGATGGCGGTTTTAATCGCTCCACAGCAAACGGGACGAGGAAGGTGGCACGAGTCGCTTTTCACTGAGTTCATAATGTTTATTTCTCTAACCAGAAATAATAATAAGACTCTGCAAGAGGAGGGATCCTGGGCGATTCGACGGGATGGTAGTGTGGGTTCAGGCGTGGGGAAAACACAAACAATTCCAATGGATATACAAATCTCAAACCCTCTCAGGCGCCAGGTACACACACACACACACACACACACACACACACACACACACACACACACACACACACACACACACACACACACACACACACACACACACACACACACACACACACACACACACACACACAACGTAGTTGGTGGTCAGGCTTGCCCGTGGTGTCGACGCAACAGTCACTGGATTGGTGCCGGACGAGCTGGCGTTGCGCTCGTCAGGGGCAGGAGACACCGTGGTGCTGTTCCTGGTGGTGTCGACCTCCTGGTGTAGGCCCAAGACCGCTCACAGCCGCCAGGGAGCCAGTTCTGGCGCCAAGATGCGAGCAGGAGAGGGAGGCAGGTCCGCCCGCCGTTCGGTCCCGTACTCCGAGCCAGCAGAACTCCAGAGCCAACCGAGGTGAGGCACGAGGCACAGCAAGGCCACGAGATACGACGAATCGAGGAACAAACCAGCGCAACAAGAGAGCACGCTCCGAGACCAACAGCCTCGACCAGACGCTTTCTTTTTATGACTCTTCTTCCCCTTCTTTTCCCGAACAGAACCTTTTTATACTCAAGTCCTCGTCACTTCCAATCGAGCCCTTTTATTGGCCCTCTGCCGTCGCCTTCCGCCAATCGTGATCACGGGGTGGAGCCATCTGCAGCACTGTCCTGTTACGTCACGGCAAGCCTACAGGGAATACTAAAAGGGTTTACACATTCACACTTACCCTCACCCGTCTCCCTATCTAATTACGTGACCCCCCCCCACCGCGACAAGTGAAAATCTGCGATGAATGGATGCCTCCCAAAAAAATCGACTCGTCTGCTCTGGTCGGCTTGGCAATGATCGGGTTTGAGGTGCCGGAGTTCGACTCGTCTGGTCTGGTCGCCTTGGCAGTGATCGGGTTCGAGGTGCCGGAGATCGACTCGTCTGGTCTGGTCGGCTTGGCAATGATCGGGTTTGAGGTGCTGGAGATCGACTCGTCTGGTCTGATCGCCTTGGCAGTGATCGGGTTTGAGGTGCCGGAGATCGACTTGTCTGGTCTGGTCGGTTTGGCTGTGCTCGTCCAACCGCGGCAAACCTTTTTCCTTCCCGAAGCATATATCGAGCACCTTAACCTTCTCCTGGAGCGTCAGGATCTTCCTCTGGTGCTTCGGTTCCTTGCCAGAAGCCTTAGAAGGTGCAGGGTATTTGGGTGGCATCGTAGGGCTTGGAGAAAAAACGTCAAATATTCGAACTTCACAAGCGAAACTTTGTCTTGTGCGTTGTGTGACTGGTTGAGCGCCACGCGTTATAATTTATTGCTTAAATAATTGATATTTTATCTATTATTACCACGATATACTGGGGGAATCCACGTAAAAAATTAGTAAGGTTCCAAGGGAAAACCCGCGATGAACCGGGGGCACGATAGGTGAACCGCGATATAGTGGGGGATTACTCTGTGTGTGTGTGTGTGTGTGTGTGTGTGTGTGTGTGTGTGTGTGTGTGTGTGTGTGTGTGTGTGTGTGTGTGTGTATGGACCCTCCTATTCGGATTTGTTTGCCCTCGTCGGGACGGCATTCCAGATCAATTATCTAACCAATGATGAACACAGTCGTCATTTAAATTGCAATCGTACCTCTTGGCTGTAATGGTATCAGCCACGTGGCTTTGAAACGGTTGAAGTTTTAATAAGAAGAGAAAAACCACAAAGCAACTTCTGGTTTCCTTTTTCATAACAACTACCATTCTGCCTATATCTGCCAGTGCAAAAGCAAGTCATCTCTTTCTTTGAGCTGTTTAAGTGCATTACATTCAATTGTTGTTAAATTGCTTTGTGGTTTTTTTTTTTTTTTTCTTCCTATAAAAACATCGACTGTTTCAGAGACACGTTTGTTTATATTAATGTTCTCTTCAGCAGAGAGGTTTTTAATTGCTGACTGCGCTAGCAACAATTCGTGTTGCACGAATCCTTGTCGGTGTGATGCTGAAATCCAAACGGTTCTTCAGAATCGTCAATTATGTACCAGTGCATTGTTCCTGACATATTTACAACTCAATTTTTCTTATATCCTTTGGGTATCATGTTATGTATACGAGACTGATTAGGCCTGTATTGTGAGGTGGCCGTTAGGGGGTTGGATGTGTTCTGCATGTAGTCTGTCCAATTTTTAGAATGTGAAATGCACTCACGTTTCGCCATCTCACGGTCCACTGCCACTCTGAGAAGTCGGTCAAGAATCGGCAATTCCATAGTCAGTCTTAGCCTTCGTTTGAGGGAATCTTGCATCTCAGTTGATCTGCTGGAGTTTATCAGGAACAACAAGGAGAAATAGAATGATTTTGTTTTCCCACTCTGAACATCAGTGTGTTGGACGGATTAACACAAATCAGACGAAAGCAAGTCCACACACTCGATTGTTCAGTTGGCTTTGAAAAAGTTTGTGTGTCATGAACGAAACATCGCCTGAGACTTCATCGGCTCTCGCCCGTTTGTATTGAAATAGGTGAGAGTTTTGTCGAGTTTTGTCATTTTGGTTGGCTGTGCCTTTTTATTAACATATTTATATATATATATATATATATATATATATATATATATATATATATATATATATATATATATATATATGTGTGTGTGTGTGTACATGTATATCACTTCTGGACCCAAAGCGAAGTGCCAGAATTAAGGAGGGATTTTTCTTTTGCTTTATCTTTTCCCCTTGTCCATTTTTGTGTCTGGGTGCAGAGGCTCCTCAAATTGGAATTTAGGTTTAAGTTACTTCACGTCTTCATTTAATTCCATTATAACTGTTTGATTTCTGTTTATTAAATCATTATTTATTAAATTTGCTGGTGTCTATGTATCTGTTGTGGGTTTAAGAGAAACCCCCTTGTGCTGCGCATCCATCTGCTCCGTCCTTGTAACTGTTCTTTCCCACACATGCCTTACATAATCTCCCAGAATCTCGGCTGTAAGCCTCCGAGGGATATCGTTTTGCCATCTGTCCAGGTAGGGGCAAAACACCCCTGGGCATGACAATATCTTCCCCAAGCTGTGCTATCAACCAGCTGTATATACATACTGTCGTGTACTTGTGTGCAAAAACATATCTTCCATGAGCTGCATGCATATCGGTTCCAAAACATGTTACATTTATGGGGGGGGGGGGGTTAAATATCACCTGAGAACAAATAGAAATGTAGGGAGTAGCATGGTCCGTGTGTGAGTAGTTAGCCAATCTCGATGTTGTAAGTGGGGACACGTTTGCTTGAATATCGTCTTGCTTGAATGTGCATTATAGAAGGGGGTGGTGCATGGTAATAATTAGGGATTATAGTTAAGGAAATTGTGCAAATAACCCCTTTGTCAAGTCCCACTGGGTGGAATTGGTTGGCTTGGGGCTCTGCCAGGCAAAGGAGGAAGGGAGGGGCAGAGCTATGAACACCTTGAGGGGGCGGAGCTTGGATCGTGTCTGAGGGTCAGCGTTTTTCGCTGCCCTGAGAAAAGAGAGGGGAGCCGAATCGGGCGTTTGGGTGTGTGTGAGAGGACTGAAGTTCTAAGGTAAAACGGGAGAAAAGAGAGCGGAGAACTGAGTTTGGAGGAGGATCGCAGAGTTATGAGAGAGTCTGAGGAGAGTTTTAAGGCGGTCGTCCTGCCTGCCTGTCGTTGCCCTGTGCCCGTTTCATCTGCTTGCTGCTTCGTTTTTCCCATTGTCTGCTCGCCTCATCGTCACCTGCTCGTCCAACTTGTCCATGGCTTCTTTGACGTCCCCACCACCGAGAGATAAGCCACGCGGTTTTTATTTCCCGCCGCGTGGCGGAAGGGGGATATTGTTATCACCCGGGTCGTCCATCCGTCCATCCGTCTGGCTGGTTGGGCGTCAACATTTATAGCTGTGAGTGCGATAACTCATAAACTGTTCGCCATATCGATTTGAAATTTGGGTCACACACGTACCACCTGAAAAGGAAGAACCCTATTGATTTTGGGCGTGGCCGGATCCAAGATGGCCGACTGGGGCGGCCATCTTGAAAAAAATGTTTTTTGTTATAAATGTAAAAATGCTTATCTGATTTCAATTATTTTTCAATGGCAGGGGATTCCCCATCTCTGATGGGTATATTTTTTTTGTTGTTGTTGTTCCCTTTCCCTTTCAGTGATTGAGTCCGGAGTGAGGCGTCTTAGTTTCTTTCGATTTATTTTTTATCTCACTCGATATAATTACTTCTTTATCAATTACATTCGGTTCCCTTCCATCCCTTCCAACTCGCCGTAGTCTCCTCGGTCGTGATTCCACCATTCCCTGGTTCTTTTTATTTGTTTGTGGTTCGGGGGAATGAACCTGTTGGTTTTATAAGAGCTAAGATTCTCGTGTCTCACTCTCTCCTCACAACTGCGTGCGCATGGTTTCCCATAATTCGGAACGTCCACCCAGGAGTACCAAACAGTTTTAACCTCCCGCCGCAACGAGCTCAGTGTAAGTGGAGCCATAAACGTGACGATATCTTCCACCAGGCACGCTGTAAGCGAGCTGTATGTGACCTGCTCCATCAAAACCAGTCGCATGTCGCACAGGCCCGTTTTGAGCCACAGCCTGTTTTACGTGATCGAGGTCATTTTGACCGAATTTGGGATTATTGGTTTTTATGATTCTATCATTCATTAACTTTCTTATACCTCACCAGTAAAACTTTTATTCGAACGTAAAGTGACTTTTTGGGGGCATTTCCATGCCTTGATGGTTCAAAACAATGGATCATCATGGTGTTTTACAAGTGACAGTGTCTGAACTTTAAAACTGATTTTCTCGCAATTGCCTGCTGAAAAATGGTACATCTTCACCAAGTTCAAAACGCCATATCTCGATGATGAGTTGATCGATCGCAATAAATTATACATCATTGGAAAGGCTATCTTATTGTGCTTCTTTTGATTATAAGAACTCGGAATTCACATCGGACAACATGCGACTGGTTTTGATGGAGCAGGTCACGTATGTACATACAGTGCAGTACTGTTGTGCTGTACGCAAAAACATATCTTCCACCAGGCCCTCTGTTACAGAGCTGCGCAGCTTGTTCCACCATTCTGCTACAAAGACGTGTGAAGCTCACCGCCATTGGACTCTGGAGCAGTGGAAACATGTTATCTGGCGTGATGAATCACGCTTCACCTTCTGGCAGTCCGACGGACAAATCTGGGTTTGGAGGATTCCAGGAGAACGTTACCTGCCTGAATGCATCGTGCCAACTGTAAAGCTTTGTGGAGGAGGAATAATGTTCTGGGGCTGTTTTTCATGGTTCAGACTCGGCCCCTTAGTTCCAATGAAGGGAAACCTTAACGCCACAGCATACAATGACATTCCAGATGATTCTGTGCTTCCAATTTTGTGGCAACAGTTTGGGGAAGGCTCTTTCCTGTTTCAGCATGACAATGTCCCCATGCACAGAGGAAGGTCCATACAGAAATGGTTTGCAAAGATTGGTGTGGAAGAACTTGACTGGCCTGCACAGAGCCCTGACCTCAACCCCATCTGAACACCTTTAGGATGAATTGTAACGCCGACTGCGAGCCAGACCAAATCACGCAACATCAGTGCCCGACCTCACTAATGCTCTTGTGGCTGAATGGAAGCAAATCCCCACAGCAATTTTCCAACATCTAGTTGAAAGCCTTCCCAGAAGAGTTGAGGCTGTTATAGCAGCAAAGGGGATCAACTCCATATTAATGCCCATGATTTTGGAATGAGATGTTGGATGAGCAGGTGTCTATATACTTTTGGCCATGTCGTGTATCTTAGGCTAATGTGGTCTGTCTGTCTCTCCCATTTGAATCAAAGGACCCCTGAAGTCTTTCAGGCACAAATGGCTGCATTGGCACTACAATCTCGGAACAGCAAAGGAACCCAGAGGGCACCACAGTGCAGGGGTTGGTGCAGTGTGTCCAGGTTACAAGGGAACATTGACAGTATGTTAGGTGACGCAGTTGTTAACCACCTAGTATTGAGCACGTGCTGCTTTGCCTGTTGCTGCCAAATCAATCACTCTTTCAGCTAGCCATCATTCCACTCCTCTTGATTGTCTTTCGTGTTAAGATTATCCCGCTCTTTCACTGCTCAACTCACTTTGACTCGCCCACTGTCTCCTTAACTGCCGTTCTTCCTGTATCTCTTCATTCCTGATACCAACCATTATTGAAACGTCCCTCAAATTATTTCTTGCCATACTTCCCCCTTTATCCACGTTTGAATCGGCCAAACGATCAGATGGACCAACTCGAGTAACAGTGAGTTTGAATCGGCATTGGGAAAAGGTCTACAAAATAAAACACTTACCCTGTGCCATGCGCCTCAGTAATGTTTTGTTCTTCGTGGACTTGTCATCGTGAAATTTTAACGAACTATTTTCACGTCTGCGTAAGTGTCAGACCCATGATTTGCTTGTTTCTTACCTTTCAACGATTGTACGTTATGTGGGAGAAGAAGAGCTCAAGTTGCCATCATATTTCACAGTTGTACAATTCTGTGTTAACATTTTATGCAAATGTAGCACGATTAGCATTCCAGTGCTCACAAATGATGTCCAGTTTTTTTTCTGTGCATGTTGGTCATATCTTTCATCAACCCTCATGAACAATGCCGAAGGATGGGAAACATTTGAAGAGTTAAGTTCTGAACTGTGACTTGCTTTTTTATTTCCTTTTGAAAGTGACCACAGTTACGATATGCTGCATGACATTTTTACCTCCACCACCAAAGGTTATGTTTTCACCCCTGTTTTTCTGTCTCTTTTTCTGTTTTTCTGTCTGTCTATCTCTGTCTGTGAGCAGGATATATCAAAGTTAGTCACAGATTTGGGCAAAACTTGGTGGACAGGTTGAGTGTGTAATAAGATGGAATTGATTTGATTTTGGTGGTGATCCGGATTCGGTAATTTTTTGATTTTCAAAGTGATTCTTCACCAATGAGAGATGGTGGCAAAAATGATACATAGCACGATATCTCAAATGGTTGTCGATGGGTTGTGACATAACTTGGTGGATGAGATGTGGAGGTGACGAGAACAAGCCGATTAGATGATGGATGTAGATCCAGCCCATCAGTGGGATACAAAATATAAACTGCTCAGCCTGGTGGAGGTATGCGCTCTACCACGTGCTGTTCTCGTTTCAAATTCTGTGATTCCCTATCAGGGGACACAGTCATTAAGACATTCCACTGGTGCTGAAATCAAGCAGGTGGAGAAGAAAACCAAAGCAGAGGTGGCCAGAGAGGCAGCCACTGAAAGAGCAGACATTAGCAAGAACCCAGCCTCTACTTCCGCTCCTCTTGCAGCAGCTACTGCTCAATCAACTGTGCCTGAGGTAACAATACATTTTCGATTAATTCTGAATGATTATTATAACTCGCAAAGAATCCTCTATTACCAACGATTTAATCCCCCACTTATTGATGTCTCGATGTGTATACAATTTTTAGAATGTCGCATACGAGTGTGGTTATAGCCCGCAGGGCTCCCGTGGTCAAGCGTGGGCTTCATGATTCTTCTTCTTGCATATGTCAGCTTGGCTGCCGGGTCGCTATCATTTTGTTGGGGCACGACTATGTCGCTGATGCCGTGCCCCGATACCAGCACACTGACATGTACTCAGCCTGCCATCCTTCCGAGGTCGGAAAAATGAGTCAACCCCACCTAGTGTTAATTCGGTAGTTAACAGGGCTCAAATTCAGGACCGTAAGATCACAAGCCAGCCACGGCTTCATGAGGCATCTGCATAACGTCGATGAGTACATAATTTGTGGATTGCAGATGACTGGTTGTATCCCATGAACAAGATTTTCAGGAATGAAGTATAAAATGAACAGATGCGTTCATGCCACTTGGGGGGGTATCCCACCAGGTGGTGATACACAACACACATTTGCACAGAGATAATTGGGATCACCTCCTTCCTCCTCTCTCTCCCCCTACCCCCACACCTCTACGAAACTGAACCCCACCCAGGCTATGAATTATGTTTGCCACCTGAAACCTTCCCCTGAGTAAAACCACCAGTTTTCAACTTGTTCAGGACCACATCGTCTTTAGAAGTCAAACAAAACAAACATTCACTTCTCCAAATATATACAGATTTTTTGTTATGTTTGTCAGAAAAGGTTTGTGAACCTTTTAGAATTTTCTGTTTCTGCATAAATTTGATTTAAAATGTGAACAGATCTTCATCTAAGTCCTAAAAATAGATAAAGAGTACCTGATTAAACAAATAGCACACAAAAAAATCTACTTTTTCATTTATTTATTGAGCAAAATGATCCAACATTCAATTCCTTTTCGGAAAAACAACGTGAACCTCTCCATTCAGTAACTGGTGGCACCCCCTTGAGCAGCAATGACTTTAACCAAACGTTTCCTGTAACTCTTGATCAGTCCTGCACGTCGGCATGGAGGAATTTTTACCTGTTCCTCCTTACAGAACTGTTTCATCTCAGAGATGTTTGTGGGCTTTCTCGCATGAACTGCTGGCTTCAGGTTCTACCACAACATTTCAATTGGGTTAAGGTCTGGACTTTGACTTGGCCATCTATTCTGTTTCAGCTATTCTGTTGTAGACTTACTTGTGTGTTTAGGATCATTGTCTTGCTGCATGACCCACTTTCTGTAAAGCTTCAGCTCATGGACAGATGCCCTGACATTCTCCTGTAGAATTTGCTGGTACAATCCAGAATTCATGATTCCGTCACAATGACGGCACGCTGTCCGGGTCCTGAGGGAGCAAAGTAACCCAAACCATGGTACTCCCCCCACCATGCTTCACGGTTAGGACGAGGTTCTTCTGTTGGAATGCAGTGTTTGGTTTCAACCAAACATAACGTTTCTCATTTAAGCCAAAATCGTTCCACTTTCAACTCACCTGTCCACAGAACATTCTTCCAATAAATGGCCTTTAAGATCATCCAGGTGGTCTTTGACAAACTTGAGATGGGCGGAAATCTTCTTCTTGGAGCGCAGTGGTTTACTTCTTGCCATCCTCCCATGTACACCATTCTTGTTCACCGTTTTCCTGATGGTAGACTCATGAACACTGATATTAGCCAATGCAAATGAGGCCTGCAGATCCTTTGCCATTACCATGGGGTTTCTTTGTGACCTGGATTATTGTATGCCTTGCTCTTGGAGTGATTATCGTTAGACAACCTCTCTTGGAAAGAGTGACAATGGTGTTTAATTTCCTCCATTTGTACACTGTCTTCCTGACGGTGGATTGGTGGAGCCCAACATCTTCAGAAATGGTTTTGTAACCCTTTCCAGACTGATGAGCATCAACAACTCTGTCTGAGATCGTCTTACATCTCTTTTGATCCAGACATGACATGCTTCCACAAACCTGTGTGGTGAAGACCATACTTTAAGTGTGACAAACAAAGTTTATGTTTTTTTATAAAGGGCAGGGCCACCCAAAATCACTCCTGATTTTCATTCCATTGATTGAAACACATGACTCTAATTACCCCCTTAATTGAGCTGATTCACCTTGAGGTTCTCGCACCGTTTCCAACAAAGAAATTGAACGTTCGATCATTTTGCTTCATCAGTAAATGAAAAAGTCGATTTTTTAATTTTTGTGTGCTATTTATTTAATCAGGTTCTTTTATGTATTATTAGAACTTGGATGAAGATATGATCACATTTTAAGTCAAATTTATGAAGAGTTCCGGAAAATTCTAAAGGGTTCACCAACTTTTTCTCACCACTGTATCGTACGATTTCAAGTTTCTGACTTTATCTTGAATTAATGTGTTTTGATGGCCCTTTGAGTACGGTTGTGCATAAAATTGATAATTGAAGGCTAACATGTAATAACCCAGTGCATTGGTCAATATTTTCTCAAATTGCACCAAAATCATCATTTTTTCCCTGGGAGGAGTTGACAGAAAGTTTGTAATTTCGCAAATGCATGGATAAACCTTGATGGTGACAAAAAGGCATCTCAGCGGAGCATCGTAGCTTTTGGCTGTACCGTTTCAACCATTGGATTTGTGCAGTTACCATCACGTCTGTGATGCAAGGTTCACAAACAAAACACACATGCGTCATACTTGGAAACACAAGGCAACACTTGAAAAGGAGGAGAGGAGATGGCAAAATTCACAGGCCGACACAGTCAAGCATCTGTCGGCGTCCCAAAAGGTGAAGAGACGGCGAAATTCCCAGACACTCAGCCAAGCAGTTTTTGAGGTTCCACAAGAAAAGGAGAGTTGATGCTCTGAAACAGAAACTATAATGTATGTGTCATTGTTTCATGCACTCACAAATGGTGCTGAAATTCAACAACATCATTCAGCACAGAAAAACACTGAAGGAAGTCTTTCTACCCAAGTTTATGCATGCCAGGACGAAGGGGAAATCTGGACCTGCCAAACCTTTGATCGTGCTCTAAAACAAGAGGAAATGCCTGCTCATGCTGAAGCCAACGATTTGGATCTTGTGGATATCCCAACGGAGTTGTCGGACCAAAATCCTTTGGAAATTTGGCTGATCTCACTAAGGATCCCATTTGTGAAGATTCTGACACTCCTTTGTGACAAGTAATGTGCAATTCACGGGCCTGCAGGAAACATATCCATAGATGTCAAACCTGTGCAACCTCCTGCCTCGGGTGCCATCACAAGCTCAGATGGTCCCGAGAAAGCTCAAGAGAAAGCTGAGTTACACATGTCACTACATGTACCTGTATGTACGATCTGCTAAAATTCTGCCTTCCTTGCAGTGGTTAAAGGTAAATAATCCACGATATACTTACAGATCATCACCAAATGGCTGGATTATGCTGCACAAGGTGACACTGTTCTCTGGGAGGCATTGTCATCAGAGCACTGTCCATCAGTGCTACAAACAAGCAGTGAAAGCATCACTGGACAATCAGATGTGCACCAAAGGAATTGTAAGCTATTTATTATTTTGTACCTCATTGTATATATTGACTTCACTCCAAAGTCGTTTTTAAATGCATCATTTTGTACACATTTGAATGGGTGACCATTTTTTCCTCTGCTGTCCCTAAATATGGAGTACTACTGTACTCCACGATAGTATGTATGTGCACATACATGTCAGGTAAATATTTTATTGTGTTAAATTGAATAGGCTACTCGCTTGCATTCTCGAATGTGCTGGACAAAGATGCATGTTCCTCAATAGCTGGAAAATTGTATGAAGGAGGAGGCCGTTTGGCACATCATGCATGTGCCACACCAACACCAGGTTTGGCCCATCATGCCAGTGCCACACCAACATCAGATTAAAAATATATCAATCAATCAAACTTTATTTCATTGCGGGAATGTAGGAGAGGGGGGGGGGTGTGCGATAAAAAGAATGTTGCAGCTTCAGAGGTATCACTTGGTGTTTAAAAAAACAAAAAACTCAAGTGAAGTCGATACACACCATTGCAAATCCCCATGCTTTTAGACAAAATATTACAGCATTTTACGTCGTCATGATGAATCAAATTTTCTGCTTGTAGATCCCGCCCATGCCCTTGTTTCTTCAGACAGCGTGCCTGCTTGGGGTAAAGTGTTCCATGAACTCTCTAGTATTTGTAAAGTTTCATATCAATGGGTTAAGCAGTTAAAGAGAAATCATTTTAAAAAAGGTTTTCCTCCAATCCAATATGGCTAACGCACCATGTGACTGATAAAATTATATTTGGCAAACTTTAATCCACTTCAGTGTTCCATGACATTCATAAAGTTCTGCGTCGATCATTCGGGTAGTTTGAAAAGCTTTTTCTTTTTTTTTTTTATAAAGGTTTCAGCTTAAATCCAATATGGCTGCCAAACCACGTCACCAATAACGTCATAAGTTTAGTTATCTCAAGTTTCTCACTCGATCACCTTCAATAATTTTCAGATTTTTTTTTGGATAAGGATTTTGATTCAACCAATTACGGCTGGCATACCACTTCACCGATGACGTCCTCATTGCGAAACTTTATTCCCCATGGGGAGTTGATGACATGTGCCAAGTTACTATTTTTTGTTGTTGAGCGGTTTCAGAGAAGATGTGCAAAGTTTGTACACTAAATTTTAAAATGATATCAATCTATCGCTAAAACTTACAAGACAAAACATCAAAACTGCTGATGAGTCACACACATACTGTGAGGCAAAAGTTATTTTCCAATACTGTGAATATGTCTATAATCATGAGTTCACTAGTATTTATTAGTATTGGTATAATTATGGTTTCAGCCTGCCTGTCTGTTACAAGATTCTAGTCATCCTCGTCAGAACTGTCATCTTCATCTGAAGATGCAGTTTCCATGTCATCCTCCTCTTCCTTGTCCATTGCTTCTAACTCCTCTGTCTCTGGGGTAAGGCTTTCGGGAAGTTGCTCCCCTTCGAACCAAACCGGTTTGTAATGGTCATCAACTAACTGCCAGCCATTTTCTTCAGTGGGATGCTGCTCTATATGATTTTGATCTGCTCTTGCCCACATGTTGGCAACAAAGGAAGCACACTTAATGTGAGTATTGAGCTCATCTTCGCAAGGTGGTAGTCCACTTGCATCCATGCCCCTCAAATTGGCGTGTAGGTTTGTTCCATTTCCCTTTGGTGCGTATGTCTTCATGAACTTCTTGTACCTCCACTCATTCAGGCTGGTGTTTGCACTACCCTTAGCTCCATACATTGTGGCTTCTTAAGTGGGTTTTGCACCAAATTCGACACTTAAGAACGACTGATCTACGACACTTAAGAACAGGAAGGTCGATATAATATTTCCACGAAGTTTCATTAATGTACTCAAAATGTGATTTAAATGTGAAAGTAGCGCCCCCTTTAGGCCGTTCTTAAATATGGTTTGCACCAAATTCGGCACGTAAGAATGGCACATCTGTAATCACAGTGCCAAAATGAAACTTTTGGGACCTGTTTGATCGATGTACTCAAAAATGTAATTTAAACTGACTTTGGGGGGGACTTCGAGCACCCCCTACTTAATGCCCCAATTGGAAAACTTAAGAATGGTCATTTGGAGGTCCTCATCCCACCATCTGATGAGTTTAGCTCTCAAACCTTTTGTACTGGAGATGTAATACAAATCTCTGTTTGCTCCCAGATTCTGATATGTAGCATGTGACCTATGTGGAACTATTCAATGTAATTCATAGCAATTTAATATTGCTAGTTGCCAAACCATGTGACCTATGATTTAGTTATCAAACTTTATTTATCCTTGCGAGTCAAATACATACATATATATTACACACACACACACACACCACACACACAACACACACAACACACACAACACACACAACACACACAACACACACAACACACACAACACACAAAACACACACAACAAACACAACACACACAACACACACAACACACACAACACACACTACACACACTACACACACTACACACACTACACACACTACACACACTACACACACTACACACACTACACACACTACACACACTACACACACTACACACACTACACACACTACACACACACACACGAAGTTTCACATCGATCTATTATGTGGTTTTGGAGATTTTTAAAGTATTTGCTTTTTCATCTCAAGTTTCGTGTCAATGGGTTAAGTGGTTTCTCATTTGTGTTTTTTTTTTTCTTCTTCCCCCCCTCCCCTTCAATCAAATATGGCAATCCATTTCCCCCATGGATCGTTCATCATATTTGCAAAGTTTTGTATTGATCTGTTAATTGGTGTTGGAGGACAATTTTTGTTTTAATCCAAGATGGCTGCAATACCACATGAATGATGTTATAGCTTGCAAACCTTTTTCCACATGGGTCATCGATCATAGATATGAAGTTTTGCATTGTTCAGTTTAAGCGGTTTCAGACAAAATTAAAAAAAAAAAAAAAGTTTTTACTTTCATCCAAGATGGTGACCATACAATGTGACTGATGGTGTCGTCGTTTGCAAAAATTTTTCCACATGTGTAGTAGATCATATACATGAAGTTTTTCATCGATTGGTTAAGCGGTTCTGGAGAAGAGGATTGTTGAAGGTTTTGTCAAAAGATGGCTGCCAGAATGGTCGACTAATCAAAAAGGTCAAACATGACCACACTGTGGTGATTTCTAACCAAAAGAGAAAACCCTTTATAACTTAACAGATCGTTTATCAATATTATACAAAAACACATTTTATTTATGTGGAAAGAAGAGCTTGTCTCAAGAGTCCACAGATCTCTGCCTTGGAGCCTGAATACATGGCCTTTTATACAATTGGAAATCGGGAGGGGTCAGAACATCACAAGGCACTTTTCCAATCAAACTACAAGAAAGCTTTGTTTGCACACGAGGGCCTTAAAGCAAAGAGAAAACAATCTTGTGCATAATTATGCAGATTGTATTGTGAAAGAATGTGCGTCTTCGGTAGGGCCTGTATGCACAGGAAACCTTCATTTACTTTAGACAATGATGAGCATTTCTATCAGCATGCAGATGGAGCAGCTGGTTTGCACAGCTTTTGCAGAACAATTAGATCAATGACCTCTGCAGTTCGATGAGACTCCTGGTGATAAGAGGACAATGGGAAGATCGAGTTTGTGTGTACAATTTTGCAATTGAATGGGAGGCCAGAGTTAATGAGACTGGGGGGGACCAGTTAATGCCTCTGGGGACAAAACTCCCTGGTGTCACCAAAGTAATTCTCCCCAGTTTGCCAAGCAAGTGGAAAATATATGATTATATTGTTACACAGTTTACTAACATACTATATCAATTTATTTATCAAACAACCTTCATTGCACAATGATTTATCAAGGAGATTTTTTAGAGTAACAAATCTAATGGATGGGTACATATTTCCTTTCACTAAACATGGACTAACAAGATCTCTTACAAGGCCAAGATGTATTTGGGCCAGTTTGGGGATTATATATTCGTTACTATTGTATTGGTTAATCAATGATCCTAAGATTTAATATGGAAAGATATATCAGTTAGGGAGGAGGTGAGACAGGCGTTGGATGGTGGTAAAGATGGGTGGGATGATTGGGCAACGACAGTAGAAGTTGAGGGAGATAGCTCGGAAGGTACTTGGTGTGACATCTGGACAGAGGAAGGAAGATAAGGAGACTTGGTGGTGGAATGAGGAAGTACAGGAAAGTATAAGGAAGAAGGGTTTGGCGAAAAAGAAGTGGGATAGTCAGAGAGATGAAGAAAGTAGGCAGGAGTACAAGGAGTGGCGTCGAAAAGCAAAAAGAGAGGTGGCAAAGGCCAAGGAAAAGGCATATGACGAGCTGTATGAGAAGTTGGATACAAAAGAAGGGGAAAAGGATTTATACCGATTGGCAAGACAGAGGGACCGAGCTGGGAAGGATGTGCTGCAGATGTGCAGCTGGTTTGCACAGCTTTTGCAGAACAATTAGATCAATGACCTCTGCAGTTCGATGAGACTCCTGGTGATAAGAGGACAATGGGAAGATCGAGTTTGTGTGTACAATTTTGCAATTGAATGGGAGGCCAGAGTTAATGAGACTGGGGGGAACCAGTTAATGCCTCTGGGGACCAAACTCCCTGGTGTCACCCAAGTAATTCTCCCCAGTTTGCCAAGCAAGTGGAAAATATATGATTATATTGTTACACAGTTTACTAACATACTATATCAATTTATTTATCAAACAACCTTCATTGCACAATGATTTATCAAGGAGATTTTTTAGAGTAACAAATCTAATGGATGGGTACATATTTCCTTTCACTAAACACGGACTAACAAGATCTCTTACAAGGCCAAGATGTATTTGGGCCAATTTGGGGATTATATATTCGTTACTATTGTATTGGTTAATCAGTGATCCTAAGATTTAATATGGAAAGATATATCAGTTTGTAGGGAATTAATAAGACCACAGTAGAGTGAACCGAGATTATATTCAATCCACCCGTGGTCTGTCAGCATTGACTGCAAATTTAATGAGCTCGAACCTTGTCATTGTGAGAGACCTCTTCTTCCTCTTTCGGCTTGCTCCCGTTAGGGGTCGCCACAGCGGACCAACCGTCTCCATTTCGCTCTATCCTCCACATCTTCCATTGACACTCCAACCACCCGCATGTCCGCCCTCACCGCATCCATGAACCTCTTCTTTGGCCTTCCTCTTCTCCTCCTGCCTGGCGGCTCCATCTTCAACATCCTTCTCCCGATATACTCCGTTTCCCTTCTGTGCACATGTCCAAACCATCTCAATCTCGCCTCTCTCACTTTGTCTCCAAACCGTCCTACCTGCGCTGTCCCTCTAATATACTCATTTCTTATCCTATCCATCCTCGTCACTCCCAACGAGAATCGCAGCATCTTTAACTCTGCCACCTCCAGCTCCGCTTCCTGTCTTTTTGTTAGTGCCACCGCCTCCAAACCATACAACATAGCTGGTCTCACTACCGTCTTATATACATTCCCCTTCACTCTTGCAGCTACCATTCTGTCACAAATCACTCCTGCAACTCTTCTCCACCCACTCCATCCTGCCTGCACTCTCTTTTTCACTTCTCTCCCACACTCTCCGTTACTTTGGACAGTTGATCCCAAGTATTTAAACCAATCCACCTTCCCCACCTCAACTCCTTGCAACCGCACCATACCACCACCCTCCCTCTCATTTACGCACATGTACTCCGTCTTACTCCGACTGACAAACATTCCCCTTCTCTCCAGTGCGTACCTCCACCTCTCAAGGCTCGATTCAGCCTGCTCCCTACTCTCCCTACAGATCATGATGTCATCCGCGAACATCATAGTCCATGGAGACTCCAGTCTGATCTCGTCCGTCAACCTGTCCATCACCATTGCAAACAGGAAAGGGCTCAGAGTCGATCCTTGGTGCAATCCCACTTTAACCTTAAACCGGTCCGTCATTCCTACCGCACACCTCACCGCTGTCACACTGTCCTCATCCATATCCTGCACGATCCTCACATACTTCTCCACCACTCCCGACTTCCTCATACAATGCCACAACTCCTCTCTTGGCACCCTATCATAAGCTTTCTCTAAATCCACAAACACACAATGTAACTCTTTCTGGCCTTCCCTATCCTTCTCCATCAACATTCTCAAAGCAAACATCGCATCAGTGGTGCTCTTTCCTGGCATAAACCCATATTGCTGCTCACAGATCGTCACCTCTCCTCTCAACTGAGCTTCCACTACTCTTTCCCACAACTTCATGGTGTGGCTTAACAACTTTATCCCTCTGTAATTTCCACAGCTCTGCACATCACCCTTATTCTTGAAAATCGGAACCAGTACACTTAATCTCCACTCCTCCGGCATCCTCTCACTTTCCAAGACTTTATTAAACAATCTGGTTAACAACCCCACTGCCATCTCTCCTAAGCACTTCCATGCCTCCACTGGTATACCATCTGGGCCAACCGCCTTACTACTTTTCATCTTCTTCATAGCAGTCCTCACTTCATCCTTACTGATCCACCCCACTTCCAGATTCACTATCTCCACCTCTTCCAACCTTCTCTCTCTCTCATTTTCTTCATTCATCAGCTCCTCAAAGTACTCCATCCACCTTCTCAACACACTCTCCTTGCTCGTCAGCACATTCCCATTTGTGTCCTTTATCATCCGAACCTGCAGCACATCCTTCCCAGCTCGGTCCCTCTGTCTTGCCAATCGGTATAAATCCTTTTCCCCTTCTTTTGTATCCAACTTCTCATACAGCTCGTCATATGCCTTTTCCTTGGCCTTTGCCACCTCTCTTTTTGCTTTTCGACGCCACTCCTTGTACTCCTGCCTACTTTCTTCATCTCTCTGACTATCCCACTTCTTTTTCGCCAAACCCTTCTTCCTTATACTTTCCTGTACTTCCTCATTCCACCACCAAGTCTCCTTATCTTCCTTCCTCTGTCCAGATGTCACACCAAGTACCTTCCGAGCTATCTCCCTCAACTTCTGCTGTCGTTGCCCAATCATCCCACCCATCTTTACCACCATCCAACGCCTGTCTCACCTCCTCCCTAAATTTCATGCAACAGTCCTCCTCCTTCAGCTTCTACCATCTGGTCCTTGGTTCAGCCCTCACCCTCTTCCTCAACCTCACCTCTAAAGTCATCCTACAGACCACCAATCGATGCTGTCGAGCTACACTCTCCCCTGCCACAACCTTACAGTCACTAATCTCTTTCAGGTTGCATCTCCTACTTAAGATGTAATCCACCTGTGTGCACTTTCCTCGACTCTTGTATGTCACCCTGTGTTCCTCCTTCTTCTTGAAATACGTATTTACCACTGCCATTTCCATTCTTTTTGCAAACTCTACCACCATTTGCCCTTCCACATTTCTCTTGTTGAGACCGTACCTCCCCATCACCTCCTCATCCTCTTTATTCCCTTCCCCAACATGTCCATTGAAATCTGCTCCAATCACCACTCTTTCATCCTTGGATACACTCTCCACCACTTCATCTAACTCACTCCAGAAATCTTCTTTATATTCCACATATGTGGGGATTCCACTTTATATTTTCCACATTCCACTTTATATTCTCACACCCCATATGTGGGGCATATGCACTGATGACATTCATCATCACCCCTTCAATTTCCAACTTCACACTCATCACTCGGTCAGACACTCTCCTCACCTCCAATACCCTCTTGACATAATCTTCCTTCAGGATTATCCCGACACCATTTCTCCTCCCATCCACATTGTGAGAGACCCGACAAGCATAATTATCCCGCAGACAATTGAAGTCTATCTCAAATCTATCTCGGTGCCTTTGCAGACGATGTTTCCTGGCTAGACATAGATACACACATATACACATACATACATACATACATACATACATACATACATGCACACACACATACAAACACATACATATATCTATCTATAATTCCAGCAATGTGTGTCTGTGACCGCTGTTTCTCGACAACCACTGGTCCAATCTAATTGAAACTTGCCAGATATATTGCTGGGGACCTGAGGATGTGCCTTTTCAAGGTTTGAGATTAATCGGACAAGTGCTTCCCAAGTTATGGCCATTTATTTACCAAACCAATGACAAGACACGTTGTTGCGTGGCCGATGGGGAAGGGAAGCTCAGCCGCGTTCCCCATTACAGGTTACAACGTACGGGCTTCCGGATAGTGATGACTTCGTGTATTCTAATAATTTCTCGATTTCTTATGCGCATTTATAGATAAACACAATGTCCCAAGTTATGATCGTTTTCATATTATACGGTGCATAAATTTCGGTAACATCAGAGTGCTGGTATGCTCCGAACCAGGAAGTAAATTTTTTTCTCTCTTCTCTTCTCTCTTTGTTTTTCCTTGCGACGACATTGCGAAAAGGTAAAATCCGTTGGCGCTAATTGAATAATTGGGTATTAAAACTAAATTGTGAATAATCGTAACTGCGAATCATATTCAAACTTCCGGGCCACGCACGTACGGGCACTCGAGAGCGAAGAAACGGCCTGTGTGGTTGTTGTTTCTTGCACGCGGTTGGAATACTTTTTTTTTTTTTTTTTTTTTTTACGGGCACGTACTAGTACTGTAAATAATGACTATTGCAGTCAAAAAAAGTCGGACAGACAAGACACCAACTTGTGTATTTTAGTAATGTTTTGAAATCTGCTTAATTTGTTGATTAGACAAGTAAAACGAAATTACTACAAAGAGAAGTTCTCCCAGTATCATTCAAATATTCAAGGAACCTGGTCAATAATGAATTATTTGATGAACAAAAAGAAACACGAAGATTTGAATATCATCATGAACTGCAACGGACAGAGAAAGGACAAATACTGAAAAGATTTCTGGTGCTTTTAATGAGTTTTTCACTGGAATAGGTCCTTCACTCAGCAGCTCGATTCCACCAAGTCAAGTTGATTTTCACTGTTATTTGAATGACCCTTACTTGAAATCTCTATAGTTTTTACCAACCAGCTGCAGTGGTCTGTGCTCTTGTTTGTTCAGCTAAAAATGGTAAAGCCCCTGGTTTGGATGAGCTGAGTCCATAAGTAAGTAAATCAGTTATTGTTCAAATTAGTAAGCCATGTCATATTTTAAATTTATCTTTCAACAAAGGCATTTTCCCAAACAAATTAAAACTCACTAAGGTTACACCAGTTTTTAAAAGTGGAGACAAAGGAGAACTGACAAATTATAGGCCCATTTCAGTTCTTCCAATCTTATACATGGTTATTCGAATTCCTTGACAAACATAATATTATTTCCCGGTCACAGTATGGATTCCATAAAGGTTACTACTCAACGTCTTTGGCATTCATTCGTCTTACCAACAGAATAATCGACGCATTTGAAAATAATTCTCATGCCATTGGTGTTTTTGTTGACTTATCTAAAGCTTTTGACTCAATTAATCATCAAATATTGCTATTCAAGTTATACTGTTAGGAATCTGGCAGCCATGTGCACACAACAGCCAGGTCCTATAGATAAGTTATATTGGTAAGTACGTGTTTCTAGTTAGGTTGGACTTAAGTTAGAGCCGACTCTACTGCTCCACCTAGTCCCTAGTCTCATGGGAATTAAATGTTCGTGCACTGCAGAGTTATTTTTATAGTTGGGATGTTTACATCCACAACGACAACAACGCCCATCTTCGCTCTCACAACAACACTCTGCTCGCGGCATTCTCCGCGTGCTCGCCAGCCAGCGCGCGCGTTGGCAGAGTCTAACATAGGCATGGCGTCCCTCTTTGGCCAATCTGCAAGGAGCGGGCATCTCACCCACCCCATCTCCCACTCAGCACCATCGCCATTACGTACGTGACCAGAGATGAGGAGGTGGGTGGAGCCACAAATGCCTCCGATCAGGACTCCGCCCAGAAGGGTGGGAGTTGCCCCACATCTATTTATTTACCGTGGGTCTGTCCAATGAGGGACGGCCAGTGAAACACGCAATGCAACCATCCAATCAGGAGGCGAGCTACCTCAGCAGACGCTCCACCCCTGCGAGGGGGAGGGATAAGAAAGGTCGCGAGCTGCTCGTAAGAAAAGAGAAGTTTGAGAAGAGAAGTTGGTGGAGAGAAGTTGGTTGGTGCTGGTTGAGTTTGTGGCTCCTGGTCGATGATCGTGCTGGTCGGAGTTGGCGTTCGTCCTGGTTGGTGTTCGTATTCATGGTGTTTGGGTCACCGATCGGCGTTCGCGGTTGACCAAGTCGCTCCTTGGATTCTGGAGGCGTGGGTTCGAGTCCCACCGAGGCGGGTTGTGTGGGAGCGAGCGAGCTGAGGATCCCGTTTCCGTCCACGGAATCCGAGCTCCACAAGCGTGGGTCGGTGAATACCGCATGAGGCGGAGAGGTACTAATCAGACCTTGACCCTCAGCTCACCTTTTCTCTCAAGCCAAAGGGCCGAATAAAGACCATTGAGGTCCATCTTCTTTTGGGTATTTGTGTGTGCATGTGTGTGTCCTTGGGCCCCGTCTTTAAGTAGAAACTGTTAAGTGCCTGTGTTCCTTGTACATTATTTGCCTTGCTATAGTCATGATAACTCTGCTCTTTGTGTGTTCCCTTCCCCCCATTGAAAAATAAATACCCCTATTGTTGAATGTATCAGCTCGTTTCTGTGCTTCTTTCATTGGCTTAGCACGGTGCGTGCTGGGACATTGGGAAGCGGCAAATTGTGCATTTGTTCCAACGGGTCTTGGTAACCATCCGCTCGGGTTACGCACGGTTCGAGCATGATAACGGCTCGTTCCGCTCGAGGCCTGCCAAGGGTGTGAATTCCCCGGTTGCTATGCCGCGTGGATACTTAGGTATGTTGAAGTTGGCAATTAACCCTATTCCACGCAGCCAAATTATTGGCGATTCACGGTCCTGTAAGGGACCCGTGCCTTTGGGAGTTCTCCGAGAAGCACGATCTAGATTCCCGGTGTTCGGTGGAGCCGACTCTACTGCTCCACCTAGCGGTCGTGCTCGCCGCCGAGACCCGGCCCCACAATACTACAATGGAATAAGGGTATTTCACATGACTGGTTGTTCGCTATCTTCACAATCATTCTCAATGTACTAGGTGTAAATCCTCTCTGTCAGAGTTTAAGTGAGTTACATGTGGTGTTACCCAAGGTTCTTGACTTGGCCCATTACTGTTTATTACTTGGCACAAACCCCCAAAAAATTGACAAGTATGTTGATCGCCTCCGTTTGTTTGTGTGTTTGTGCGTTTGTTTGTCTGTCCGCTCGCCTCCAGCCCAAAGCACTCAACCGATCATTCTGAAATTTTCAGAGATTAATGTCACCAACCCTGCTACAGTCCCGCATTGAAGTTTCGAAAATTTGGTCGACCAAAAAGGTCGACGTCGGCCAAAAGACCAATTTGGGCCGATTTTCTAAAATCCTCAAATTTCATCCGATTGACTTGAAATTTGAACAGGATTTACAGATCAGGTCAATGAATTCAACCACCTATTATGTTTGTGGTTACCATCGGCAAAAAGGTCAACACAAACCAAAAGGTCATCATTGACCAAATTTCTAAAATCCTCAGTTTGAATCCATTTAGCTTGAAATTTGAAGAGCATTTGCATATCAGGTCACTGAATTCAACCACCTATTAATTTTGAGGTAAATATCAGCCAAAAGGCCAATTTGGGTCAAATTGTCTAAAATCCTCAATTTTCATCTCATTGACTTCAAATTTGAAGAGCATTTTCATGTCAGGTCACTGAATTCAACCACCTATTAATTTTAAAGTCAAAAAGTCAACACAGGCCTTATTTCTAAAATTGATAGATAGGGCCAAATCTAAATACGTATATCACTGAGTTGAATAGGTGACAACAAGCGGATTGGATTTTGGTTTGGATCCAGCCCATCAGTGGGATGTGAGTTCACAAAACCTGAACTGTTCCACCTGGCAGAGGTGTGTGCTCTACCGAGTGCCATTCTACTTTGTGCTGTTTTGCCAAGTTGTCACTGAGTGATTTTTTTTTTCATTTGTTTGTCTGTCTGTCTGTCTGTCTGTCTGCTTGCTTGTCCGCACAGAACTTTCGTGTTTTTCTCTGTACCTGCTTGTTCGATTGAGACTAAATTTTCACCATAGGTGCGACTACTCATGTAGAATGATTTAATGGTGATTATGATGTCATAGGTCACATAGTGTAGCAGCCATGTTGGAAAAATGGGAAAAACTTGGACCTCTGTATCTCTGAAACTGCACCAAGGAAAAACTTGAAACTTAGCAAATAGCAAGTACTCCTCATGGGGAATGCCATTTTTTAATGACATCATAGGTGTTTTTGTTAAGACGTCATAATTGCATATGTAAAACGCTATATCTGATCAGTATGAAAATGTTTGAGGGTCATCGAGGGATAAAATGGTCCACAAAAATAATTCGATGATTTCATTGGTCACGTGATTCAGCAGCCATATTGTTTTTTTTAGGTTTTTTTAAAACATTCAAAAATCTTCTTCTGTGAAGTGGCTGAACAGATTGAGGTGAAACTTTACACCTCTGACCACCTATCCATGAGAAACAAAAGGTTCACACACATGTCAGCAAACAAAAGGTTCACACATAGGTTACATGTTTTTTTTGTTTGTTTTCTTGTATACATTGTCGAGGCTCGTATGAGAGCTGACACACAACGTACAGCAAGGGGGGAATGAGACAAGAGGGGCGGGTGTGGGAAGGACAAAACAGTGGGGAACAGAGACATTAAGAGATCTGTGGAAGGGAGAGGGATTAGCTGCGGAATACAAGATGGACATTACAGGGACCTTCAGGAAGGAAAGCAGGGAATTTGAAGGAGGTGGGTTTGGGGTGGATTAACGGAGGAAGAAAAGGTCGAGGATTTGGATGGGGGACGATAAGAGGTGGTGGTGAACAGCTGTTTTGAAGGCCTGGAGGTAAGAATGGGATTGAACAGAATGAGGGAGTTTATTCCAAAGGCAGGGAAAAAGAGGAATGAAAGAGTGAAGGTGAGCAGTTTGAAAACCTTCTTCTCCAGAATGGCTGGACAGATCAAGGGGAAACTTCACAAAAATATTCCCTCAGCCTTGGGAGAACAAGTTTGTTTCGGAATAATTGATCGGTCACATGGTTTGGCAGCCAAACTGGATTGAAGGAAATATTAAATAATGTTTTCTCCGAAACCGCTTAATCAATTGACTTAAAACTTCACAATTATGATCTGGTAGTGATGGGGAATACATGTTTTAAATTTCAACTTGATTGGACACATGGTCTGGCATCCAGAATTTTTTTTTTTTTGAGCTGGGTTATTTTTGTTATTTTTTAAATAAGGCTCACTTGGCTGCACTTCGATGGGTTTGAGGGTCGAGGACTAGCAGCTGAAATGTGAATCATATCCAGGTTCCTCCTGATGACTTCATCTTTGCTTTTTGTTTTTTTGGGTTCCTTCTCATTACTCCAATGCAGGACTGTTCCTATTTGGTTTTCCATTTGATTTAAATTGAATTCATTTTCATCCCATTCTAAATTCAATTGTGTAAGAATAATAATAGAAAACATCATGGGTCAGGGTCAGGTGTCTGATCAAAGCGGAGTTGCATCAAAGCAGGATGTGTTGGTACCCGGTCATCATTGCCAGCAGTTTTAAAGTAGCAGTTCTCGTTATTTATTTTGTGTGATGTTTATGTTCTGGTGTGTTATGTAATTAACAAAACTACACAAACACCACACAAAACAAGTCCTGGCGAGGTTCTGCAATCTCTGATGACTCTTTTTTTTTGTTTAAAGTTGTAAATGAGAATCTCTTAAAGTATGTGATTGGTTTAAAGCTTATAGGTTATCTGTTAATTTAAATAAATGTAATTATATTGTCTTTCGTGAAAAATTTTAATGTACCGATTCAACTACTGCAGATGTTCGCATGATTTCCCATTCAATTCTGAAAGTTGAAGAGACCATATTTCTCTGGGTGTGTGTTGATTCCAAACTTTCTTGGAAATATCAGTCAGGAAATAGCAAGCAGTCACAAAAAATATTGTCATTGTGAGATTCAGTTTGGCTCAGTTTCCAGACTAGAACAGCATATTCAAGGTGAGATCTCACATCGTCTTTGTTTAAAAAGTCCAATCTGTCTTGTGAAGGCGAAATGATCATATATAGTTTCAACAAATACAGTCTACCATTTACTGCAGATGGAATATTCTAAATGTGTAAGTTTGAATCCATTGAAATAGTAATCCCTAAGATCTTAAGGTGTTCTACTTCAACAAGTGGTAGTGCTTGCAAAGTCAACTGTGTCATCTAAGGTGGATATTCACAAAACAAACTTGCATGCGAAACATTCATCAACATTCTATTTCACGTTATTATTGTTTGACCAATTTTGAAAATAATTCAAGACATTTTGCATCGCCATTACTGGTCTGCCTGCCCCTTGTGTTTTCATCACTTTTTTTTCCTGGACCAAAAAAATGCTCTGTGCAACTTCCAGCTCATTTAGTGGTGGCAGATCACAATTATTAAAGTTTGTGAAATAGCAAAATGTGTGTGTGTGTGTGTGTCTGTGTGTGTGTGTGTGTGTGTCTGTGTGTGTGTGTGTGTGTGTGTGTGTCTGTGTGTGTGTGTGTGTGTGTCTGTGTGTGTGTGTGTGTGTGTGTCGCGTGTGCGTGTGCGCGTGCGCGCGCTGTTCTGTAGGTACTAACCGAACTTGACACTGTATTTGCCAGGTTTCAGTCGACAGCCAAAATTTGCAGCTGCATCATCAGGAGGCAACACCACCCCAGCTGTAGCAGCTGCAGTCATGGCTCCAGGTCCACAGGCCTACCTTACCGCCCAAACCGTCAATGTTGCTCCACAGGCCTACCTTACCGCCCAAACCGTCAATGTTGCTCCACAGGCCTACCTTACCGCCCAAACCGTCAATGTTGCTCCACAGGCCTACCTTACCTCCCAAACCGTCAATGTTGCTCCACAGCCTCGAGCCAGCTTTGGTCACACAGAGCCGTTGATCCTCCACACCTTCCAACCCTATCGCTAAGCCTCACTTTTTGGACTTGCCACTTCATTATCAAGAGGCAACTTCACACATTTCTTGCCCACAAAACTACTCTTTTCATTGTCTATAATACCTGTGGTGTACTTCAATTCACCTGTAGATTACTGAAAGTGTCAATTAAATTTTGAATTTTCCACATTGCAGTCTCTTCCATCTCTCGTTCGCAAAATGTGATTCATTTCTTCTTGGGTTTACACACACAATGTTGCTATTGGTCATTTAGTTCACTTTGTTTCACTCAAGAGTGTTGATCTCTGATTTCCTTTATTTACTAAACTTGACCCTGAACAAAACCTCTACAAAGTTACAAATAAGAGACTTTCTCACCCAAAATCAAAATTGTCATCCCAGCTTTCAACTTGTGCTGATTTCCAGTTTATGAAACTGTTTGGCTGTGTTGCGTTACGTGAGCTCAGTTGTCAGCGAATTCAAACTGAAATCCTTGGTTCTCAGGTCACATGTCTGTCCCACAGTTGTAGTGCGCCAGGTTTCTATACAAAATTCAAGACTGCAGCATGAATAACATTGCTGATGCAGTGTAATAAATATTAATAAACATTAATAACATTGCTGATCCAGTGTAATAAATATTAATTTACATGAAAATCATTGCTGATCCAGTGTAATAAATATTAACTTACGTTAATAACATTGCTGATCCAGTGTAATAAATATTAATTTATATTGTTAATATCGCTGATCCGGTGTAATAAATATTAATTTACATTAGTAACATTGCTGATCCAGTGTAATAAATATTAACTCACATTAATAACATTGCTGATCCAATGTAATAAATATTAATTTACATTAATAACATTGCTGATCTAATGTAATAAATATTAATTAACATTAATAACATTGCTGAAACAGTGTAATAAATATTAATTTACATTCATAAAATTGCTGATCCAATTTAATAAATATTAACTCACATTAATAACTGCTAATCCAATGTAATAAATATTAATTTACATTAATACATTGCTAATCTAATGTAATAAATATTAATTTACATGAATAACATTGCTAATCCAATGAAATAAATATTAATTTCCATCAATAACATTGCTGATCCAGTGTAATAAATATTAATTTACATGAATAACATTGCTGATCCAGTGTAATAAATATTAATTTACATTAATAACATTGCTGATCCAGTGTAATAAATATTAATTTCCATGAATAGGATTGATAATCCAGTGTAATAATATTAATTCACATGAATAACATTGCTAATCCAATGAAATAAATATTAATTTCCATCAATAACATTGCTGATCCAGTGTAATAAATATTAATTTACATGAATAACATTGCTGATCCAGTGTAATAAATATTAATTTACATTAATAACATTGCTGATCCAGTGTAATAAATATTAATTTACATTAATAACATTGCTAATCCATGCAATAAATATGAATTAACATTAATAACATTGCTGAAACAGTGTCATAAATATTAATTTACATTCATAAAATTGCTGATCCAGTTTAATAAATATTAACTCACATTAATAACATTGCTAATCCAATGTAATAAATATTAATTTACATTAATAACATTGCTAATGTAATGTAATAAATATTAATTTACATGAATAACATTGCTGATCCAGTGTAATAAATATTAATTTACATGAATAACATTGCTTATCCAGTGTAATAGATATTAATTTCCATGAATAGGATTGATAATCCAGTGTAATAATATTAATTTACATGAATAACATTGCTAATCCAATGAAATAAATATTAATTTCCATCAATAACATTGCTGATCCAGTGTAATAAATATTAATTTCATTAATAACATTGCTGATCCATGCAATAAATATTAATTAACATTAATAACATTGCTGAAACAGTGTAATAAATATTAATTTACATTCATAAAATTGCTGATCCAATTTAATAAATATTAACTCACATTAATAACTGCTAATCCAATGTAATAAATATTAATTTACATTAATAACATTGCTAATCTAATGTAATAAATATTAATTTACATGAATAACATTGTTGATCCAGTGTAATAAATATTAATTTACATGAATAACATTGCTGATCCAGTGTAATAAATATTAATTTACATTAATAACATTGCTGATCCAGTGTAATAAATATTAATTTCCATGAATAGGATTGATAATCCAGTGTAATAATATTAATTCACATGAATAACATTGCTAATCCAATGAAATAAATATTAATTTCCATCAATAACATTGCTGATCCAGTGTAATAAATATTAATTTACATGAATAACATTGCTGATCCAGTGTAATAAATATTAATTTACATTAATAACATTGCTGATCCAGTGTAATAAATATTAATTTACATTAATAACATTGCTAATCCATGCAATAAATATGAATTAACATTAATAACATTGCTGAAACAGTGTCATAAATATTAATTTACATTCATAAAATTGCTGATCCAGTTTAATAAATATTAACTCACATTAATAACATTGCTAATCCAATGTAATAAATATTAATTTACATTAATAACATTGCTAATGTAATGTAATAAATATTAATTTACATGAATAACATTGCTGATCCAGTGTAATAAATATTAATTTACATGAATAACATTGCTTATCCAGTGTAATAGATATTAATTTCCATGAATAGGATTGATAATCCAGTGTAATAATATTAATTTACATGAATAACATTGCTAATCCAATGAAATAAATATTAATTTCCATCAATAACATTGCTGATCCAGTGTAATAAATATTAATTTACATTAATAACATTGCTGATCCATGCAATAAATATTAATTAACATTAATAACATTGCTGAAACAGTGTAATAAATATCAATTTACATGAATAACATTGCTGATCCAATGTAATAAATATTAATTTACATTAATAACATTACTGATCCAGTGTAATAAATATTAATTTACATTAATAACATTGCTAATCCATGCAATAAATATGAATTAACATTGCTGAAACAGTGTCATAAATATTAATTTACATTCATAAAATTGCTGATCCAGTTTAATAAATATTAACTCGCATTAATAACATTGCTAATCCAATGTAATAAATATTAATTTACATTAATAACATTGCTAATGTAATGTAATAAATATTAATTTACATGAATAACATTGCTGATCCAGTGTAATAAATATTAATTTACATGAATAACATTGCTTATCCAGTGTAATAGATATTAATTTCCATGAATAGGATTGATAATCCAGTGTAATAATATTAATTTACATGAATAACATTGCTAATCCAATGAAATAAATATTAATTTCCATCAATAACATTGCTGATCCAGTGTAATAAATATTAATTTACATTAATAACATTGCTGATCCAGTGTAATTAATATCAATATACATTAATAACATTGATCATTGCCAGAGAGCTGGATTCGTGCAGTCGTGGCCAAAAATATCGGCACCCTTGCACTTTTTTTTCAAACTCACAATTTTCTCCAAAAATAAGTTGAAATTGACAAAAGTATTTGGTCTCCACAATTCTTTATTTCACTGTTAATATAACAGAACCTTTGTTTTTGATTCAGAACTTAATATATCCTTTTAAATCAGAAAATAAAATTAAATGGCATTGACAAAATTATTGATACCCTCAACTTGATATTTGGTATCACAGCCTTTGGACAAAATAACTGCAGTCAAGTGCTTCCTCCAGCTATGAATGAGCTTCCGACACCTCTGTACTGGTAGTTTGACCCACTCTTCGTGTGCAAACTGCTCCAGTCCTCCCAGATTTGAAGGGTGCCTTCTCCCAACTGCTGTTTTCAGATCTCCCCAGAGGTGTTCAATGGGATTTAGATCTGGACTCATTTCTGGCCACTTCAGAACAGTCCAGCGTTTTGTCTTGAGCCATTCCTGGGTGCTTTATGAAGTGTGTTTGGGGTCATTGTCCTCCTGCAAGACCCATGACCTTTGACGGAGACCCAGCTTTCTGACACTGGGTTGAACATTGCGCTCCGAACTCCTTGGTAATCTCCTGATTTCATGCACGCATTCAAGGCACCCAGTGTTAGAGGCAGCACAGCAACCCCAAAACATCACTGAACCTCCTCGATGTTTGACTGCAGGGAAGGTGTTCTTTTCTTTGAAGGCTTCATTTTGTTTTCTGTAAACAGAGATGATTTACTTTCCCAAAAAGCTCTAATTTGATCTCATCTGTTCACAGGAAGTTCTACCTGAAGGATCTTGGCTTGTTCAGGTGTGATTTGGCAAACTCCAGTCGGGCTTTCCTCTGTCTCTCAGCAGTGGGGTCATTCTGGGTCTCCTACCATAGAACCCCCTTTCATTGAGTTGGCGATGGATGGTGCGAGTTGAAACTGTTGTACCTTGTGTCTGAAGGTCAGTTTGAACCTGTTTGGCAGTTGATTGAGGTGCTTTCTCCACCATTCGAACAATCCTTCACTGCAATCTTCTATCAAGTTTTCTCTTGCGGCCACATCCAGGAAGGTTGTTTACAGTGCCATGGGCCTTCAACGTCATGATAAAATTGCATACTGTGGGCACAGGAACATCAAGGTCTCTAGAGATGGACTTGTAGCCTTGAGATTGTCCATGTTTAGCTACAATTTTGTGTCTGACTTCATCAGACAATTCTTTGGTTATCTTTCTTTTCTCCATGCTCATTGAGACACACACAGTGACACAAAACAGCAGAATGACTTCTTTTCTTAATTCAAACTGGTTGAATGAGTGATTATTATATTGCAGGCACCTGCAGTTCAGCACAGGTGAGTTCAATTCCAAAGTAAAGGAGAATCACCTGCTTGTGATGGAATTATTTCTGACAACTTCGAAAAGGTGCCAATAATCTTGCCCGGGCCGTTTTAGCATTTATTTGTGAAATAAGCTAAGATTTCGTAATTTTTTCAGATTTTTTTTTGTTTTGTTTTGTTCCACTGCAAGCCAAAGAAATACAAATGTGGATACCAAAATATTTTTAATTTAAACAATTTTCTGGAAGAAATGGTTCATTACTTGAAAAAAGTGCAAGGGTGCAAATACTTTTGGTCATGACTGCACAAGGAATGCCCTAATAATTGGAGGGATCGATGGTCAAATCTCTTGTTTAAATTTGATTGTGTAAAAAGCTGATTATGTCCTTTTATTTATTTATTTATTTTGAGGGCTACCCTAAAACATTTTGTGATATAATGTACACTATTTTGTAGTTTATTTCTTTTCGTCATGTTCTTCATTGGTGGATTAAGCCCTCGGCTCATTCTTTTCAATCCGACTGAAGAAACTCGACATCGACACGGAATTTTCAAGTTCTTTGGAACAAATGTCTTTGGCACCTCCATAAACCTGGGCAGTGTTCCTAGCATTTAATTTGGTTACCTTGTCATTGTTTGAATGACAAACCTATTATTTGAATGTCGCTGCACCCCAAGAGTAGCATTTTTTTCCCTTGGTTTATATTTTCTATTGCCCTGTTTGATGTCATTCAAGGCTTTAATAATGGTTTTAGATGTATCAAATGAAGTCCTTTAGTTCTGATCTCACCTTTTGTTTGAGCCCCCCCCCCCCCCCCATTTCTGCTGCATGGCCAAGTCCTGCTTTGTTACTTCAGATTAAACGAAGTCTGGTTATTCTGTCCGAAGGTAAATTTAGTTCTGCCAAAGCACTCTCACCGAAAGGATTTTACTGGGTCGTTTGCCGTTGCCTTTACAGTGGAAAAATTTGTTATTTGTTCAGGGTGCCAGCGATAGCTCGCCTACTGTTGGGATCTTCAAGGACACTGTGAGATTTTTACAATCCACCAAACAATGCTGGTAGACGGGACGTCCGGTTTCCCGTCCATCCGAGGAACGGCACATATTGATGAATCACCCTACGTGTGAAACACTGGGATGACAGACAAGACGGCTTAGAGGAGTCTATGCCATCCTGCCCAAATGAAGGTCATAAGGTGCTTTATTTCAGGTGATCGGGCTGTGGATATTGCACATGATATGGTACTGTCTCCGACCACGGTGAGAATTTTTTAACTTGCGAACAAAATTAGAACTACTGGCCAAAATATGACGTCTTTGATTGCAACTAAGGTGACACATAGTGGAAGCAGTGCGATTGAGAGACTTGTCTGTGTGGATTGAGGACCAAAACGAGTGGAATGTTCCCCTGAGCCAGCTGGTTATTATTAAAAAGGCGAAACGTTTGTCTGAAAAATTATAACAAGAAGGTGAAAGTTCGACTGGAAAATTTATCGGGAGCCGAGGTTGGTTTGAGTATTTTAATTGGCACAAAAGCCTGCACCGTCAAGATTACTGGCGAGACTGTGAGTGCTGACACGCAGGCAGCAGATGAGTTCTCTACCACCACAGGTGATAACAGCATGCCACAATTACCCACCATAGCTTGTTTTCTACGTGGATGAAACGGGGCTGTTCTGGAAACAGATGCCATCCCGCACCTTTATTGCAATTGAAGAAAAGAGTGCTCTGGAGTTTAAGGCTGCCGAAGATCACCTTCCACTCTTGCTTAGAGGCAATGCGGCAGGAGATTTTAAAATTAAAGCCCTTGCTTGTTTACCATTCTAAAATGCCCGAGCAATGAAGGGCTTCTGCAAGGCTACCCTGCCTGTTATCTGACGGTCAAACCACAAAGCTTGGATGTCCAGGGACACTTTTTCAGACCCGGTTTGTGTGCAATTTTTGTCTGGCAGTGAAAAGTTATTGTGAAAAAAAAAAACTTTGAAAAGAAAGTACTGTTACTGTTGGACAATGCACCAGGTCACCCAGTCGACCTTGACTCCTTATCATCTGGCGTCAAAGTTGAAGTTGTGTTTCTTCCTCCAAACACAACTTCTCTCTGACAGCCGATGGATCAGGGTGCCATCGCATTAATCAAGGCTTGCTTCCTGCGACGCACTTTTTTTTTTTCAGCTAATCTGTGACACCAATTGCAAAGACAGCCAATCATTTCGAGACTTCTGGCAGTCTGAACATGAAAGCCTTTAAAAACATTGCTGAGGCCTGGAGGGAAGTCACGGACAACTGCATGTATGGTGTTTGGCTGGGGTGCATCAACGACCTCATGGGATTCAAACCTGAGCTAACCACACTGCACAATGAAATCACAGAGACGGCCAATGAAGTGGGATTCGACGAAGTCAACACAGGTGATGTGGTGGAGTTTCTGAACACTAATGGGGAGAGTTTGACCAATGAGGACCTGATGCAGCTCGACCAACAACGGGCTGAAGAAGAAGCTGAAGAAGCAACATAAGAGGACCAACCAGAGAGGATTAAATGTGCAAAGTTCTTTCAAACATCTTGAATAACGTTAATGAGGCAATGGTTCTCACATCTGAAAATGATCCTGACTTGGATCGCAGTACTGCAGTCAAAAGTACAGAGTCAAATGTTTCTTCATGCTACAATGAGCGCTGCAAGGACAAAAAGAGATGCCAAAACAACTTTCTCTTGACTCAATCTTCAAGAGAAAACAGCCCGCACCTGCACCAGACTCTGAGGAGGGTGAAGCAGATAACCCCGCCATCCATCCTTCTCCCGAGCAACTCGTAACCGACCCCACCGATGCCACATCGGAGCAAAGGCATTTGGTGGCATCAACACAACTGACGTTCGCTGGTTAGCTGACGTTTGGTGGCATCAACACAACTGAC
Organism: Eptatretus burgeri; assembly: GCF_056783735.1. NCBI lineage: Eukaryota > Metazoa > Chordata > Myxini > Myxiniformes > Myxinidae > Eptatretus > Eptatretus burgeri. Next base: position 163,727,124 of record NC_140961.1, read on the forward strand.
GGTAGATAAGACTGGTGAGTGTTAAATTTAACTTTGTTTTTGTTCATTTTTTTTTTCTACGTGTGTAATTTTTTTTCAGTTATGTATTATTTTAGCATCTACATACTGCATATTAATCCTCATCATGCTATCGATAACCCTTTTCATGATAATGAAAGTTATAATTCTAATTACAACGTCAGAACACATCCCCCCATTAATACATGCAAGTCTACGGGAAATTAGACCCCGCTTAACATAGTTTCGCTTAAATCGTGTCCCGGAATGAATTTGCAACGCTAAGTGAGGTATTACTATATAATCAACGTTGATGGGATTCAAAGAAAAGGTGTTGTAAGAAATGATGTTTTGCTCACGAGAGAACAGGTGAAAACCCTATAGCGCCGTACTGCAACGACAAAAATGAGGATTGTTACACAGTGGACAAAAGCGCCATTTTTGCACCAGAGCTGTGCATGGGAATTATGATTTTAAAAAGGTCATGCTCCAAAGAAATGGACAATGGGAAGGGTGCTTTATGACATCATAATGGTGTCATCACCTATTACTTAACGTGTAAAACTAAGTCAAAATCAAAATTACACCATATAATGCAATGATGTGATATTTAGGACATACGAACTATGTATGCCGGTCAAGGAACTGCATAATAACGTAATTATATAGATTTTCCCTGCCCATGAAGTGTTATGATGTCATTATGACATCATTTTTTGATGTAAATAACAAGAAAAGTAAATACAAACAAAAGTGATAGAATTTCATATTTTAAATGTTGTAAGTGAATATTTCCATTCGTTTTGGCCCTGTATTGTGATGACAACAATATTTTTTTTGTTTATTTGAACAGAAATATAAATATTGTGTTGCTATTACAACGGCCTGTGTTCTAATTGCACCTAAAACAATGATATTTAATACAGTATAGTCATGATGATTTAATACTTATAACTGTAGTTCTTTAGATATTTGAATTGGCACTCCTGTTAAATGTCCTCATTTTATTTGTTTCGTATTTACTATTTATATTCAGTTCATCATGGACTGGACTGCCTGCGTCATCTGTCAGCAAGCTACACCAGAGAACTTGTCGTGTCCTCAGGCAAGACACAATTATGATGCAGCCACAGTCTGCAATGCATTTCTTTAAAATGTGGAAGAATTTTGCAAGATCAATGCATTGCCAGTTCATGTAAATTATGGAGGAAAAGGAACAGCAGAACACTTTGTAAGAAATAAGGCTTCATGGCATCGCTCTTGCCATCAAAAGTTCAACAAATCAAAACTTGAAAGGCAAATAAATAAATAAATAAAGAAGACGAGATGCCAGGGATGCGACGTTCAGAGACAGTCAGTGCTCAATGCTAAATGTGTGTGCATATTCTGTGAAACCACTCGCGTTTACAAACTCCACAAAGATGAAACTTTTAGCGCTGATCAATCAATCAGAAAAATGGCAACTGACCAATGGCAATCCATCAGTCCAAGACGAGCAGCTCCTTGCAAAAATAGCAGGTGGGGATTTAGTTGCTCGAGAAGCTAGGTACCAACTTGAATGTTTGACACAATATAGAGACATCGGGCTCATCAAAGAAAAAGTACATCATCAAGCAATAAAGGAGAAAGAGTAGATGTCAGAGCATTTGTGGAGCTGCTGTCTCATGTTCCGTCCTCAATGGCATATTCAACATATCTCTTCAAGCTGTCTGAACTTCATACACGATACCAACATCGTCTTCAAGATCTTGGGCATGACATATCCATAAACCAAGACCTGTTTGAAAAACAGGCTTCTTGAACACTTTGCTGATCCAGGTGTGTGGGAGCAGTCAGATGGCAAGAATGTAGTTCTTGTGTTTCCTGAGGGAATGCAAAAATTGCTCAAGGATGGTTTTCTGGAGCACGACTATGAATCAGAAGCTCTCTTGTTTGCAAAAATATGCAGAGAAGAAATGTTCAAAGAAACCCACTTCAAATTTTCTGCCCGTTTCCCCGGGGATTGTCAAAATATGTTGCCCAGCACAAAACTCCTTTCATCAATGATCCTTTATGGCCCAAACTTAAATAGTGATGCGGATAAGGCTTGTCAAACTATATCTCAATTGTTCCTTCACAACTCAAAGAAAAGATGCCAGACAGAAGAAACTCTAAATTGGCATTCTCCAGATCGAGACCCTCCACTTCCCATGTCCTCAGCAGACCACACGGTTATACATTCGTCACATATCCTCATGGTAATACCAAACTACCAATGCGAGGTGTCACAGGTATTGTAATGGCACACTTTTGTTATTTGTGTCATCTGTTTCACAACAATATTGTGTTGTATCACCACCAAGATTTTTCATAATGAGATGATGACGTCTTAATGACTTAATAGCACCTAATTGGTCAGTTTGATTACAAGGAATGATTAACAACATTCCTTGACCTCGAAAACATTCCTGTAGCAACTTAAAACCTAAACATAGCATTCTGTGATCATATTTTCCAAATTTGTTTGTATTATCATGTAATCTATCTATAATTCCAGTAATCTGTGTGTGTGTCTGTCTGTCTGTCTGTCTGTCTGTCTGTTTGTTTGTCTGCGACTACCGTTTCTCGACGACCGCCTGTCCGATCTGATTGAAATTTGCCAGGAATATTGCCGGGGCCCGGCAGATGTGCCTTTTCGAGGTTTGATGTCAATCGGACGAGCGGTTCCCAAGTTACGGCCATTTTATTGCTTTTTTCAGTGTTGAAAAGGTGTATATATGGCAGCTGAAGTGTCGTTCCACCTTATCACCTTATCATGCCATTTTTTTCTCAGAATAATAACAGCATATTAATCATAATCTATCTATAATTCCAGCAATGTGTGTGTGTGTCTCTGTGTGTGTGTGTCTGTCTGTCTGTCTGTCTGTCTGTCTGTTTGTTTGTCTGTTTGTCTGCGACCGCCCTTTCTCAACGACCGCCGGTCCGATCTGATTGAAACTTGCCAGGAATATTGCCGGGGACCCGCGGATGTGCCTTTTCGAGGTTTGTTGTCAATCGGACGAGCGGTTCCCAAGTTACGGCCATTTATCTGTCAACCAATGACAAGACACGGTGCTATGACGTCACGAATGACGTTACAATTAATGATTATTTATTTGTTTATTTTTGCACGATTGATGGTCCGATCTGATTGAAACTTGCCAGGAATATTGTTGGGGACCTGCGGATGTGCTTTTTCAAGGTTTGATATTAATCGGACAAGCGGTTCCCAAGTTACGGCCATTTATCTGTCGACCAATGACAAGACACGGTGTTATGACGTCACGAATGACGTCACAATTAATGCTTATTTATTTATTCATTTGCACGATTGACAGTCTGATCTGATTGAAACTTGCCAGGAATATTGCTGGGGACCCGCGGATGTGCCTTTTCGAGGTTTGATATTAATCGGACGAGCGGTGCCCAAGTTACGGCCATTTATCTGTTGACCAATACCTGCGAGAGAGGGGGATGGGAGAGGGGGGATGAGAGTGAGGGCGAGAGAGAGGGGCAACAGAGGAGGGGGAGAGAGGAAGGGCGAGACTAGGGGGAGAGAGGGGGCAAGAGAGGGGGGAGAGAGAGGCGGGGCAAGAAGGGGACGAGAGAGAGGAGGCGAGAGAGGGGGGATGAGAGTGGGGGGGCAAGAGAGGGGGACGAGAGAGGGCTGCACATACTGGCACGCACCTACGGGCCCGCCCCTACGGGTCCGTACTAGTTAAGCATAATGACGTCATAAGAGACCCTTCTGGCAAGCCAATTTTTTTTGGCGCATGGCGTTTTCTTATCAAGTCGCGGTTCTTTGGTGAAGAAAACGGTGCTTTTGTCCGCCTTGTAACGATTTTTTTCACTTCGGTAGCTCACTATAAATAACACTGGTTTGCTTAAAATAATAATGACAAAATTTATTACTTACTTATCCTCTTCATCCCAATGGGACATAAGGCTGCTACGACCTTTCGCCATTTATCTCTATCCTTCATTACATTCTTTGCCTCACACCATGATGGACCCATCTCTTCCAGATCAGCTACCATAGTCCTCTGCCAAGTTGGTTTTTGGCCTGCTTGGTTTCCTCCTTCCTGACGGTGTCCATCTCAAAACAACATTCGGAATTCACTGGAAGGTATAACACACTAACACCAATGGAAGGTGTAATATACCAACATCGCTGGAAAGTGTAACATACCAACATCTCTCCCCGCCCCCCCCCCCAATAGACCCCCTCAGACCACGATTTTTGTTTTACTGGTGTTACTGGTGTGAACAATCTTTGGTACATAATGGGTGATGAAGGTTGTGATCAAGTTTCATCGAAATTGTGTGCGTGTGTCGTTTCTGAGAAGAAAGCAAATACCTCTTTAGGGGTGGGGGGAAACTCCCTGTAAACTCCCTCCACAGACCCCCTCAGATCCTAATTTTTTTTAATGCCATGAACAAACTTTGGTACATCATGGGAGGTGATGACGGTTGTGATCCAGTTTCATCAGAATTATGTGCGTAGTTTCTGAGAAGAAAGCAAATACCTATTTTGGGGGGCAACCCCTGTAGACCCCCTGAGAGCCTGATTTTTTTTTTAATGCCATGAACAAACTTTGGTATAAACACGGTGATGAACGTTGTGGTGAAGTTTCGTCGAAATCCATAAAGTTTCACCATCACATAAGCTCTCCAGAACGACATTCCAGGTGAGCGAAAAATGAGGAAACATAAAATATCCAAGGATTAGGAGGTTGTGATGATTGGAGTCCATTGGTTATATAATAATAATAATAATAATAATAATAATAATAATAATAATGATAATAATAATAATAAAAAAGATGAACCCTGATAAGATTGAGTAATGTTTCAGCTCCGTTTAATAGGTTAAGGTCATTTTCAACGCTGAAAAGAAAGTACAAGTGGTTCGAGTTATTATGCTTAAAATGTTTGAGAAGAAGGATTAATATATGTGGAAGGGATTTTTAACTCTCCTTTACTCTCATCAGGTACCTTCTAACAAAGAGCAACATCGACGGGTTCATCGTCTCAAAGGTAAAACACCTTTTCTGGTTCTTGGTCATAAAAAAAGGTCTTGGAACAAATCGATGATTTCACCTCGAGCTTCTACAAGAAGTGTGCTTTGGTTTTGTAACTCAGCAATGATCAAGTCGATATCGTCGAGTTTTGTATCAAGTTCATCGGTAAAAGGACGTTGCTGATGAACAAACACCGTTTGTCACTTCCAAATCATTCCATACAAAGTTGGGGGATTCTTTGAAGGACATGATCCAACGCAGCGATGAAGTAATAACTTTGGAGCACTGACTTTTATAAAGAGTGTGTGTGTGTGGGGGGAAAAAAAGAACAAATAAGTATTTGTAGATCTGGGTGTGTTGTGTGTTGGGAAAGGATTAACATTCTCGAAAGGATTAAATAAATTGAAATATTTAACACTGCAGAGGGATATATGCTTACCTGTGTATATATGTATATGTATGTGTGTATATATGTATTGGTGTATATTTGTATATATGTTTACGTGTGTATATATGTATTGTGTGTATATTTGTATATGTGTTTATATATGTATTTGTGTATATTTGTATTTATGGTTACGTGTGTATATATGCATACGTGCGTATATAAGTATACGTGTGTATATTTGTATATGTGTGTATATGTGTGTATATATGTATGCGTGTGTATATATGTATGCGTGTGTATATATGTATATGTGTGTATATATGTATTGTGTGTATATTTGTATATGTGTGTATATGTGTGGATATATGTATGCGTGTGTGTATATATATATATATATATATATATATATATATATATATATATATATATATATATATATATATATATGTATATGTGTGTATATATGTATGCGTGTGTATATATGTATATGTGTGTATATATGTATATGTGTGGATATATGTATGTGTGTGTGTATATATGTGTATATGTGTGTATATATGTATACAAGTGCACATGTATAAGTGTATTTGTGTATCTGTGTGTATATATTGTTACGGCTGTGGAAATTCGCATTACACCATGAAGGGCCCGTAGGTGAGAAATCTCTAAGTACATGTGTAGTTTGCCCCAAATCCGTTGTCTAGAGGGGGTTTATGTGATTCATTTGGGCTGCGACGCTTTGAGATAGCCGTTTTCTGTTCTATCTTTATTTTGAACCAACCACGTCTCAACTGCCATCACACAACAACCACCAACCACAATGCCGCTTCACAACAACCACAACCACACCTGCCTCTCAACAACCACGCCATCCTCACCACTCCGCCAGTAACCGTCAACATCTCCACGAACACAAAAGGGGAACAACAGCAACTCCCACCCCGATTTCCCTGGTAAACAAGAATGACGGTTGGAATTCAACTCCCACCCGGATTTGTCGAGTGGAATGTCCCCCCCCCCCCCCGCGTGCCGCAAAGGGAGGGGTGGGGTGCCGTGGAAATAAAAGGGCGCACGGAGGCGCCGCTGCGAGGAAGTCAGGTCAGAGGAGGTCAGGTCAGGTCGGTCGGTGAGAGTGTCAGTGTCAGTCGGCGGTTCATGGTCTTCTGCCCGTCTGGGTCTTGGAGAAGCGGTCCGTAGAGCGACCCGCTCGTTGGAACTTGCAGTTGGTGGAGAGTCCGGACGTCGCGGAGGGACGCGGACTGGAGGCGCCGCTCTGCCAGCTGTGTCGCGCGGACCTGTGCGTTCGTACAAGGAGCGCCGGAGAGAGCTCGCCCACCATCGCACCGCGAGGGTGCAGGTAACCTGCAACGGTCTCGTGGGACTCGTTCGGTCTGCCAAGTCCCATGCCATAAAGGCCCACGGGCCCCGTCTGCCCCCTTGTTTATGAGGGTGGCTTCTTTCCTTTGCTTCTGAGTAAATGTGTGTTGGCGCCATCTGTAAAGTAGAACTGTGTAAGTGTTGCTGTGTGTGCGCGTATTCGGTTTAACTCTTGCTTTCACTTTATATGTGCATTTTGATTATTGTGGCTGTATATACGTGCTTTCCGTGTGCCGTGGAATAAATGTGCATTGTGTTGAACTGTTTTCCCGTTCCGCTTCGTCTCCTTCCTTTTAATTGACCCTCCATCCTGTTTCACATAAAGGGTTTGTAGTGGGCTTAATACGCCCGATAATTAATCGGAACCGTTGAGGCCGATGATAACACCGCTCGGTTATCACTGTAGCACGGAACGGACCGCTTAAGCGGTTCGTGTCCGGAGTCGGCCTGTGGCGTGGTGCGATCGCCCGGTCGACCATTCGCGCAGGTACTTAGGCAGATTGAATTTAGCGAGCAACCCTATCCTGCGCGTGTGGGCAATTGGCACGATAGTGGTGAGGTTAAACCCCCACCCGTGACTAGCTCCCGGCGTTGGTCCGAGAGGGTCACGACTGAATTGTCCGTCCAGTGGGCGACGTGCCGCGATTCGAGTCACGTGTCCGTTCGCACGCTGGCGGGCGCGATTTCGCAACAATATGTATACGTCTGTACATGTGTTTAAGTGTATATGTGTAAATGTGTGTTTATATGTCTACGTGTGTATTTTTGTATATGTGTGTTTATATGTATACATGTGTATGCGTGTATATGTGTGTATATATGTATATGTGTGCATATATGTATACTTGTATTTGTGTATATATGTATATGTGTGTATATATGTATATGTGTGTATTTGTGTATTTGTGTATCTGTGTGTATATCTGTATATGTGAGTATATGTGTATTAATGTGTACGTGTGTATATGTGTGTACATATGTATATGTATGCCTTGGTATCTGTGTATATGTGTGTATATATGTATATGTGTGTATTTGTGTATTTGTGTATCTGTGTGTATATCTGTATATGTGAGTATATGTGTATTAATGTGTACGTGTGTATATGTGTGTACATATGTATATGTATGCCTTGGTATCTGTGTATATGTGTGTATATATGTATTCATGTGTATATATGTATGTCTATATGTATATGTGTGTATATGTGTAGATGTGTAAATGTGTGTATGTATGTGGATGTGTTGGTGTTTTTGTGTGTATGTGTATTATATGTGGATATATGTATTCGTGTGTGTGTGTATGTGTGTATGTATATGTGTATATGTATCTATGTATATTTGTGTACGTGTATATACGTGTGTATACATATTTATTTCTACATATATATATATATTTATTTATATATTTACACATGTACTGTATATGTGTATGTATTTTTCTATTTGTGCATTCATTAAGTGAATGGTACTCTTCACATCTCCCTTTCCATGTGGATTGTTTAAAGCAACAAGTGTTGGACAATATGTAGTCAATCAACTTCTGGTGATCTGATTGAACTCTCCCAGTAACTCAGTCACGAAGGTTATTGATCCAATAGATCTGTCGAAGTGTGACGACACTTTGCTTTTGCAAAGTGGTTCGTGAAGTGACTGCCTTGGCCCTGGTGACATGAAGCAGATTTTAAACAAGGTTGTTGTGGAACACGCGGCCCGTCCCCTCCGCCCTCCCGATGACGGTGACGGAAGCCGAGTTTGTTAGATCGACGCGTGTGAGGACAAAAGTGCGAGTCGTCATGTGAGCCCCGCCTTGTGCTCTCCTCCCGAATTGGTCTCAAACTTTGTCGTCCATCGCGTTGCGGCATGAGTGTTGTGGAAGGTCTGAACCTGGTGTTCTTTGGGGATGACCATGTTTACCGTGTGGGAGAGACCCTGTCAGGAGCCGTTCAGTTCCGACTGTCCGGCCCTCGCAATTTCAAAGGTAATTGGCACATCAAAATGGTCGATCGATCGGGACAAATGTTCCTTGTGACTTGTCCCGTGGGATTGATGATGTATTATAATGTGTGTTTCGGGTTCTCGTGTGTTCAGGGCTTTGCTGTATCCTGGAAAACCTCCGGATGGAATTGTTTTTCTGAGCCTTTTTCTTATTCGTCGATATATTAATTTGTTTTTTGTATTTTTGACCTGAAGATGTTTTTGTTATTTCCTTGGTCGAATACCAAATTCCTTATGTGCTGAGGATATAATACATCATTATGTTAGACTTGGATCATACATAGGATGAACTGTGGAGGTGGGAGAGGGGGGTGGACTGTGGAGGTGGGAGAGGGGGGTGGATTGTGGAGGTGAGAGAGGGGGGTGGACTGTGGAGGTGGGAGAGGTTGGTGGACTGTGGAGGTGGGAGAGGTTGGTGGACTGTGGAGGTGGGAGAGGGGGGTGCACTGTGGAAGTGAGAGAGGGGGGTGGATTGTGGAAGTGGGAGAGGGGGGGACTGTGGAGGTTGGAGGGGGGAGCTGGGAGAGGGTAGACAGTGGAGTCAGAAACACATTTGGTCCTTGGTTAAGAGCTGTGGTTACGTTCTTGAAAACCATGACGTTAAGTGAAGCGACATTAAATGGATGAATTTACCTCATCAAAATCGATACTAATAAATGTAAGTGTGTGTGTGTGCGTGCGTGCGTGCGTGCGTGCGTGCGTGCGTGCGTGCGTGCGCGCGCCTCTCTTCCATAACTCCAAAACCATTAAACCTTGCAACCTGAAACTGCATGCATATGAAGCTAAATCTAAGGAAGTGTGTGAGTGAAAATTGGGTGTTACAGTTTGTGTCCTGATCGGGATGCACAGTGGGCAGTTGCTACAAGGTAGAGGTACGTAGACAGCACACACGGACGTGGTTCATATGGGTCGATTTGGATCTGTTAAGGGATTCACCATGGGTGCATGTGCATGCCTGCATGTCTGGTTACGGGTGCCGTGGTGGGAAAGTTTCAAGCCATATTTCATGGTGATGATGGTTGGTGGAGGTTTTAACTTTTAACCTCAGCAGCATATGAGCAATCTTGTTTTCTTTTGGCCTCATGTCGCCATTCTTAGGAAAAATGTTCCTTGTTGTCATTGATGCATTTTCCAAGTGGATTGAATGCTCTATCATGTCTACCAGCACTTCTGCTGCCACCATTGAGAATTTACGTGTCATGTTCGCTACTCACGGTCTACCTGATGTGTTGGTAAGCGATAATGGTTCGTGTTTTACATGCCAGGAATTTCAGGAATTCATGAGGTTGAATGGTATCAAACATGTCAGTTCTGCTCCGTTTAAACCCTCTTCTAATGGTCAGGCAGAGCGTGCTGTACAGGTTACCAAGCAAGTGTTAAGGTGTGTTACTTAAGGTTTGCTTCAAACGCGTTTGTCACACATGTTGCTAGGTTGCAGATCCAGACCACATACCATAACTGGAGTACCTCCAACCAAATTGCTGATGAAGCGAGAACTCAAAACTAGACTTTCTCTTGTTTATCCTGACATCAGTGAAACTGTTGATAACAAGCGTCAGAGTCAGAAATACTATCATGATCGCACGGCCGCATTGCGTGACTTTGCTGTAAACGATGCTGTTCATGTACTGAACCATGGCCGAGGAGCGAAATGCATGCCAGGTGTTGTTATTAGCAAGGAAGGAACTCGTGTTTTTTTGTGTCGAGGTGAAAGATGGACGTACAGTTAGGAAACATGTGGATCAGATTAAGCTGCGTTATATTGAGTTGGTGGTTGATGCAAATCCTGTGATTCATCCAGTTATTGTTCCGTTGTCTGAGAATGCAACTGTTGTGTCCGAGCCTGCATCTGAAGGTGTCAGTGATGTGTGTCTACCCGAAGTTTCTGTACCTGTACCCGCTGCCAGTCCGGTGCGTTTGTCCATGTCACCTGTAACAACTCCTTTGCGTAGGTCCTCCCGTGTATCTAAACATCCAGACCGGTTGGATTTGTAATTCAAGGGGGAGGTCGTGTGATGTATCGCCCTCCCTTGAGTTTGATGTGAGTGGTGTGCGCATGCGCGACACATGGGACCAACCATGGAGCTGAATGTTCTCAATAAAACCTTCGTGAAGTTGAACGCATCGTGGTCAGTCTGATCGTTTGTACATCACGACATTACAAGTACGATACTGTGGTGTCGAGAATCATTAAATCTTCCATCCGCACCATGGATGGAAAGCTTAAACACATCGAAACGTTTAGACAGGTTTGCTATGTTGTTTTAAGAGATGGTGTGACGCAGTTAAATGTCTCTCTTGTGTCCAAAACATCAAAACGTGAACATAGGATTTTTGCGGCAACAGAGAGGCTAATATGCTATGAGTGCGGAGCGTACGACCACACAAGGCAATATTGTCCTGATGTGAAGAAAACGTATGCTACGGTAACCAGAGCAGACCCTCCTGTGCACGTCACAGAGAACGTTGAAAACGAGTCACGTGTAGAGCAGGAGTCTGTGCCGGAACGCCAAGGTACAGCTCAGAAGGGTGCTGATAAAGTTCATATGTACAGTATAGATAATGATGACAACAAATATGGCGGTTAATCGTGTCAACGATGAGTCAGCCAATGTACCTGTGGGTTGTGTAAACGACGCAGAAGAGGAGTCACAGCCTGCAGAGGAAATGATTGTGGACATAGTTTTACGGAAGCCTTTGAAAAGGTCCTTTTTAAATACTGGAAAGGAGGATGAGGGCAACAAGGTGTTGATGGTGCAAGTAGAAAACACTCCTAATGATGTTGATAGTGAGCAAGGTGGTGAGAGTAGGGCTGAGATCATGCCCCCTGCTCATGATTTAAACAAAGGGATTTCTGAAAGCAGACATCAAACCTGCAAAAGCAAATTAGTCACTGATGGTGATATTCGTGGTGATGTCTCCACCCTCCTGCTTGAGGAGAATGAGGATGAGGAGCCTAAATTATACGATGATGGAGCAGGTAGCACAGAAGCAAAGCTAGCTGCTGAAACGCAATTAAGTGATGATGATGAACCAGATATAATGGCTGATGACCTTCCTTCCAATTGGCGAGAAGCTTTGGGTGCATCTCAAGAGGAAGATGAGCACTCTGAAGTGGCTTAAGAAAACATTGTTAGGTTTCTGAAAGAAATCTTTCGACAATGCAATGTGCGAATCAAAGATCATTTCCCCAATATTCTGGCTTTCATTTCAGCTGCAAAGCCTTTGCTGCAAGGGAAGGACCTTAAGGAACCTGAATTTCAGCGCTTAAGGAAAGCTGTTACAAAGGCAAACAAGGAACTAAATGAGGAAAGTGACTTCATTCCACAAAATAATCAATAATGGAATTGAGCATAACATATCTGAATATAAATGGAGGTCGTTCCACCTTACGGAAAGTACAAACCCTTCAAGCAAGAGAGGAAGCAAAAGCTGATATTATTTTATGACAAGAAACCCATGCTATGAATACTCAGGTAGCTGATTGGGTGAAGCTCTTCAAGGGGCGGTGGTAGTTTAGCGGGTTTCCTACACCTCAAGCTGGTGTTGCCATCTGCCAAAGTCACAGGTTGTGTGCTCATCAGGTTTCCTTCAAAGAAATCTATAAAGGGAATTTGATATCAGTAGAGTTTCTTTACAACACTCAAAAGATTGTTATCCTCAATGTGTATGCACCAAGTGATCCCATGTAGAGGTCAGGTCAGGTATGGGAGCATGTGCCAGAACAGCGCGTCAGAACCAGAACATGTAGAACATGTAGAGAACATGTGCCAGAACATGTAGAGGAAAATCTTCTTATCCACACTACGGGACAATGTAAAAACTTTGGATGCAACTGCTTTTATTTGTATTGCAGGAGGTTTTAACTGTACAATTTGTCCTTAAATTGATAGGATTGGCCATGAACCACATGTTGCTTCCACAAAAGTGTTAGAAGACACCGTCAAAAATTACCGGTTTAAGGATGTGTGGAGGTCACAACATCCACTTTTACGTTGTTACACATGGTGCAGATGTAATGATGGCATTATGTCAATGGAAAGACTTGACAGGTTTTACGTAAATAAGCTAATGTTAAATGTTGTGTCTTCGACTCAAATTGTGCCGACTGGGTTTATTGATCACAGTCTAATCTCAATGTCTTTCAAATTACCCTTTCCACCCTGTGGTAGTGCTTATTGGTCTCTCAATACTAGTCTCTTACAAGATAAGGGTTTCAATGATGCCTTTCGAGTCGTGTGGGAGAAAATTCGGTCTTCTCGATTTGATTTTGATAGTCTTCAGTTGTGGTGGGATATTGCAAAAACCCAAATAAAAACTTTTTGTCAACAATATTGTCTATATAGCACCAAAAGGCAGTCAATATCAATTGACCGGTTAAAACGGAAATAGTATTCTGAGAACAAAACAATGATGAGGTTGGGAAAGACATGCGTGACCAATCAATATGGGATAAGAAAGCATTGCTGGAGGAGATGGTACGGCAACAAGCAATAGGTACCTTGGGAAGAATGTGAATGAGCGATTTAACATTGGATATGCCAAACAAGGACTTCTTTAAATTAGATACCTCTCTTAAAAGGTCACAACAAATTCACAGTTTACTCACTCCCAATTGGTCCCTGGTAACCTCTCAGCAAGCGATCAGGCGTACACTGAGGGATTTCTATTCTAACTTGTATTCTCCTCGGAACGTGGACAATGAGGTGATGCAATAATTAATTGCTGGGCTCCCGAATGTCAAGGAGGATGAGCAACACGTGCTTGACTCCCCAGTTTCGGCAAATGAACTTGAAGCAGCTGTGAGGAGCCTGAAAGATGGGAAAGCCTCTGGAATAGATGGCTTGCCAGGGGAATTCTATAACTTTTTGGAACATTGTGGGACCTCATTTACTTGACGTTCTTGATGAAAGCATACGTGATGGAGAACTTCCGGTGTCCTGCAGAAGAGCGGTCGTATGTTTACTGCCAAAATCTGGAAACCCTCAACTGGTGGAGAACTGGCGACCGGTGTCTTTACTGTGTGCTGATTATAAAATTCTCTCTAAAATACTTGCAAATCGCATGAAAACTGTTATCAGTTCTGTTATACATCCAGACCAAACTTATTGTGTGCCTGAAAGATCTATCCACGACAATATATTTTTGGTAAGAGATATTATTTCATGCAATAAGCACCTATGTGATGATTTTGGATTACTGTTTCTTGATCAAGCTAAGGCCTTTGATCGTGTTGATCACAAATACCTTTTTTCTGTTTTGAAGGGAATGGGTTTTGGTGAAACTTTCATCTCTTGTGTAAAACTCCTATATACCTATATACCAACCTGGTAAAATACGTTGATGTTACTTGATATGTGTATGTTTGTAGATGATTATGATTGCTATGTCTGCTAGCAGTCGGGGACTAGACATGAGGCATCCAATATGGCGGAAAAATCCAAAATGGCGTCCAAGATGGCCGATTTTTGGCCACTGGAAAGTTGTTCCCTCCGATGTGGGTTCTAATATGTCTAGTTATAGGTTTTTGGGTGTGCTGAATTCGTTTTTATGCTCTAAAATGCAGTATATCTGTCACAGAGACGTCTGCGGGGGTCATGCTCTCGCGTTAAGAACTAGTTCTTGCAAGTCCGAAGAAGAATTTTGAATATTCTCGCCCTCATTGATATCAGGTGTTGATTCGATACCTATGGTATTTGACACCGCAATTGGTAGTTTTCGCTCTTGCCGATTCCAACGTGCCCACAGATGAGCGAGAAACGATGGCAAAACTGTTGCATCAGACACTGAGACTACCTCATGATCAACTCGGCTCAGGAAAGCCAAAATTTCCGGCCGTGGATGAGAATGAGAGTAGTGACCTGTGTCTCAGCAGTTTCATAGATGACGACTTGTGGCGGTTATTCAATCTTCTTCAACTATATGATGTACTAGATGTAGAATTGATGTGTGAGCCTGCAAGCACATGGCCAGAAAGTGATTGTTACCAAAAATTCGTAAACTATGTGCACAATGTTCACGTAGTTAACGACCTTGCAGAGCGTAGAATTAAGTTGATTTCAGATTTTTTTTGACAAAACGAGGGATGAACAGCAAAGACAAGCTTTGCTTCAAGTGGTTGGGTGGCACAGGCAGAATTATGCTGGATACACGAAATCCACTCTTCAGAAAATGTAGATAACTATATGAAGCGAAGTGTGAACATTGATGTTTTTGAACTATGGAAATTTTAATTTGAAATGTCGCTCCAGCCATGTATGCCATGCCATGGCCAATATTATTGATTATCGAGGCTGATAGGCACGCAGACATGAATTCATATTAGAACATTCATTATGGCATTAGAATACCAGTAATTCGTGTATATACTGTACATGTTAAATAAATACATGTTTGACCTTCGAATATTTAATTGTTATTTTCTGATATCAATGAGGGCGAGAATATTCAAAATTCTTCTTCGGACTTGCAAGAACTACTTCTTAACGCGAGAGCATGATCCCCGCAGACGTCTCTGTGACAGATATACTGCATTTTAGAGCATAAAAACGAATTCAGCACACCCAAAAACCTATAACTCGACATATTAGAACCCACATCGGAGGGAACAACTTTCCAGTGGCCAAAAATCGGCCATCTTGGACGCCATTTTGGATTTTTCCGCCATATTGGATGCCGAGTGTCTAGTCCCCGACTGCGAGCGGACATAGCAATCATAATCATCTACAAACATACACA
Organism: Eptatretus burgeri; assembly: GCF_056783735.1. Classification (NCBI taxonomy): domain Eukaryota; kingdom Metazoa; phylum Chordata; class Myxini; order Myxiniformes; family Myxinidae; genus Eptatretus; species Eptatretus burgeri. The sequence continues at coordinate 163,742,660 of NC_140961.1, forward strand.
TATCAAGTAACATTAACGTATTTTAGCATGTGTAGGAGTCGATTTATGTGTCAAAACACGAAAAAAGGCCTCCATTTTGGAAAAAATAGGCGCTGGCGGCCATTTTTGGGAGGAAAATTCTAAAAATCGGCCAGTGGGGTTTTTATCCATATTGGAAAGCAACGACGGGAAGCCAACTTCACTAGCGCAAAAAAGTTGCAATATGAAACACCCTAATGGGTACCTCTCTCACCTGTCATCGCACTTCAGCAAAAGCTTTCTGCGACTCATTGGGACTGTCTCAATCGGTCAATTTCCTGACGCGGATCTCAACCAATGTTACTGCATCTCTTCTGGATCTGATTTTGACAAATTTCCCTGACAATATCTGCTGTTCTTCCTTCGCTCCAATCGGTTCTTCTCACCACATCCTTGTCAAAGTGGACAGCTCACTGGCTGTTATCAGAGAACCACCTCACCACCGTCGAGTCTGGCATTTCACTCAAGCCGACTGGCAGGGTCTCCAAGCAGCTATCACACTTATAGAGTGGTCTCCTATCGCTACTTTCTCCAACATCAACTCGTACTGGGAATTCTTTCAAAGAAACTTGCTCTCTCTCATGCACAGATTTATACCCTCTTGTCTTCAGTTGTCCTACCCTTCCTCCCACCCTTGGTTTACTGAAACTTGTGGTGAGGCAGTTGTCCTGAAACAACTTGCCTTTGCCTCACTGAAAACAAACCCAACTGAGGGTAATCTCAGTCCCTTCCATAAAGCTCGGAACAAGTGTGTATCTACCCTCAGGAAAGCCAGAAAACAACATCTTTCTCATCTCAAGTCTGAACTTTCAAACCTCTCTCCCTCCTCAAAATCCTGGTGGCGTCTAATCAAATCTGTTTCTGGTGTATGTTCCCCTCCATCCCCTCCCTTACGTCAAATGGCTGCACTGCTGATACCGTACGTGAAAAGGCTGAATGTCTAAACTCGGTGTTTACAGCTAAATCTTGTGTCCAAAACCCATCGCTTTCTCTACCCACCTTACCCAATCGCACCCAACTGTCCCTGGACTCTGTGTCCTTTTCTCCTGACAAGGTTGAGAGTTTGCTGTCAAACCTCAACTCAGATTCTGCAACCGGTCCAGACGGCATCAGCCCACGTGTGCTAAAAGCCTGCTCTTCTGCTCTTGCTCACCCTCTCTCTGTTCTATTCACCCTCATTTGCTCAAGGTCATCTGCCATCTGCTTGGAAATCAGCAAACAATACTGCCCTGCATAAAAAGGTGCAAAAACAGATCCCTGCAACTACAGACCAATCAGCCTTCTCCCAATTATCAGCAAGGTTATAGAATCAATCATCGCTTCAGACATTAAATCCTTCCTCTTCTCCAATGGCTTGATTTCTGATCTTCAATTTGGTTTCAGACCAGGTCACTCTACCCTGGATATACTGCTTTTGCTCTCCCAACAATGGATTGAGGTACTCAATGCTGGACATTAAATCAGAGCCATATCCCTAGACATATCGCGTGCTTTTGACACAGTCTGGCACCCTGCCCTGCTCACCAAATTCTCTTCCTATGGTATCCAACGACATCTCCACTCATGGCTCGGAGACTTCCTCTCCTGTCACAGTCAAAGTGTGGCCCTAAATGGAGTTCTTTCATCCCCTCTTCCTGTCCAGGTTGGAGTTCCTCAAGGTAGCGTTCTGTGCCCTGTTCTTTTTCTGGTTTTCATCAATCATCTCTCCAACTCTCTGGAAAATCCTCTTTGTCTCTATCCTGATGACTCCACCCTCTGCCATACCATCTGTCATCCCTCAGACAGACAAGAAGCAGCTTCTTCACTCTATGCAGTTCTGGATAAAATCACAAACTGGTTCAACACGTGGAACATGTCTTTCAATCTGGACAAATCTCACACTCTCACTATGTCTCTCCGAAAGGACCGTTTGGAAACCCCCCCCCCCCACCATCCACTTTCTCAACAATCATCAACAAACAAGAAGTCCTTTCTTTCAAGCTTCTGGGTCTCACGATCTGCCATGACCTTTCCTGGGAAAGCCACATTTCAAACCTGGCCTCCAAAGCCAATCGCCGACTGGGAATCCTCCATCGTGCAAATTCCTTCCTCGGCCTACCTGAGCTCCTGACCACTTACAAAGCTTTTGTCCGTAGCCTGATGGACTACTGCTCTCCCCTCTGGGCTGGTGCTCCTGCCTCCCACCTTTCTCGGCTTCACGCTGTGGAAACCAAGGCATTTCCGATCATTGGCATCTCCTGCAATGAGGCTGAGTCTTTGGGCCTCTCACTCTCTCTCACCGCAGGCTGGTCGGTGGTCTTTCTGTCTTCTGCCTTCTCCTCTCCAGCCTCATACCCCCCCTGCTCTCTCTGTGATTTGTCCCCACCACATTTCAGCAGGGCGCTCAAGGTCCGCCAACAACCCCCTTCTGGTAAAACTACGAAAATCACAAATCACTGCTCACCTTCACTCTTTCATTCCTCTTTTTCCCCGCCTTTGGAATAAATTCCCTCACTCCATTCAATCCCATTCTTCCCTTCAGGACTTCAAAACTGCTGTTCACCACCACCTCTTATCATCCCCCATCCAAATCCTTGATCTTTTCTACCCCTGTTAATCCACCCTAAACCCACCTCCTTCAAATTCCCTGCTTTCCTTCCTGAAAGTCCCTGTAATGTCCATCTTCTATTCCCCATGTTCCCCACCCCATTCCTCTCCCTTCCACAGATCTCCTAATGTCTCTGTTCCCCACTGTTTTGTCCTTCCCACTCCCTCCCCTCTTGTCTCATGCCCCCCCCCTCCTTGCTGTGCGTTGTTTGTTAGCTCTCACACGAGCCTCGACAAGATAAACAAAAAAAAAACAAAAAAACATTATGGTGCGGAAAAAGTGACTTCTGCTGTGCATTACCACCATCACTCCCACAGAACTTTGTCTGGAGAACGGATGGAGTTAAATATCTTGGAGTGTACCTTGGCAATCATGAGTTGGAGATGAAAAATTGGGAAGGAGTTTTGGAACAAATTAAGGACAGACTGAAAACATGGGAAGGACTGTTGAAGTCCCTTTCATCTAAATACTCTTGTCATCATCATTCTCTTGTTATCAATAATTTGATTGCAACAAAATTGTGGCACAGAATCACTGTTCTGCAGCCATCAAATCAATTAATTATGGCTATTCAGTGAATGCTGGTAAATTTATTTTGGAGTGGATACCATTGGCTACAACCTGAGATACTGTACTATCCTGGGAAGGAGGGTGGCCCAGGTGTTATCGACATCTTTGGTCGGATTGTGGCCTTTCGATTGCAGTCTCTGCAGAATCTGCTGTTCACTGAACAGCTAACCTGGCGACCATTTGCATTTTTCTCCTGCAACAAGCTGGTAAACTGAGATATGATCGGCATCATTTGTTGGTGGATCTCGAGCACATAAACTTTGCTTCTCTTCTGAAATTCTACCGGAGCTTACTGAACATTTGGAAAGGTTTTGATGTCCACCGATTGCTTGAGGCATATAATTGCAGAATATTCCTTCAAGAACCCATTTTCTTCAATAATTTTTTCCCTGGTATTCCTCAGTCATGCCATGATTCAAAAATGTATCCAAGGAGGAATCAATAAGGTGTGTGACTTGAGAGACATATCTGGGGTTAAGTGGAAACCTGTTGGTGTAGTAGCATCCACAGTTTGTTCTACATCTGTCGGACTTGTGGACCAAGTGGTGCGTGTAGTTATCTGGAAGTTTTAACAGTTAAATATTGGTTGGGAAGGTGTTGGTATAATTCAGGATTTTTGGTTAAGCTTCCCTGAGATTAAAGTACTCCTTTCTTCTTCTTTTTGTACGGAGATTGAACTGCCCAAGCAGTTCTGCCCTTTTCATCTTGTAACTAAGACCATGGGCAGTTTAGCACTTTTCAAAGCCTGCTTGAGCAGTTTGGCACTTTTCAAAGCCTGCTTGGGCAGTTTGGCACTTTTCAGAGCCTGCTTGAGCAGTTTGGCACTTTTCAGAGCCTGCTTGGGCAGTTTAGCACTTTTCAAAGCCTGCTTGGGCAGTTTGGCACTTTTCAAAGCCTGCTTGAGTAGTTTGGCACTTTTCAGAGCCTGCTTGCGCAGTTTGGCACTTTTCAAAGCCTGCTTGAGTAGTTTGGCACTTTTCAAAGCCTGCTTGCGCAGTTTGGCACTTTTCAAAGCCTGCTTGCGCAGTTTGGCACTTTTCAAAGCCTGCTTTGGCAGTTTGGCACTTTTGAAGGCCTGCTTTGGCAGTTTGTGATTTTTATCCAGGTCTGCAGAAAGTGAAGAGGCTGCCGCCTGCCATTCAGAGGGCTGAGAGATGGTATAGCAGAGGGTGGCATCATCACCAAAGAGATAAATAATATTTTCCATGAAATCTGAGAGATCATTGATGAATACCTGAAAAAGCACAGTGTCAAGAACACTGCCTCGACGAACTCCAGCCTGGTTGGGAAGAGAAGATGAGAGAATTCCATGAAGAGCCACACATTGGCTGCGACAGGAGAGGAAGTCATGAGCCATGAGTAGAGATGGCCTTGGATACTATCGGGAGGGAGTTTAGTGAACAGTGCAGGATGCCAGGCCATATCGAAAGCTCACAATATGTCTCGGGAGATGGATCTGATCTCATGTTTGGCATTTAGGACCTCCATCCATTGTTGGGAAAGCAGAAATAGCATGTCCAGGGTTGAGTGACCTGGTCTAAATCCAAATTGATGATCGGAAACCAAGCCATTGGAGAAAAGGAAGGATTTGATGTCGGAAGTGATGATGGATTCCATGACCTTGCTGATTGATGATTGGGAGAAGGCTGATTGGTCTGTACTTGCAGGGATACGTTTTTGCACCTTTTATATGCAGAGCAGTAATGAATACTGATTTCCAAGCAGATGGCAGATGACCTTGAGAAAATGAGACGGTGAATTGAACAGAGAGAGAGAGGGTAAGTAAGAGCAGCAGAGCAGGTTTTTAGAACACGAGGGCTGATGCCATCTGGACCGGTTGCAGAGTCGACGTTTGACAGCAAGCTCTCCATCTTGACAGGAGAAAAGGACAGAGTCAAGGAACAGCTGGGTACGACTAGGTCAGGTTGGTGCAGAAAACAATGGGTTTGAGACACAAGATTTAGAAGCAAACACAGAGTTTAGACATTCAGCCTTTTCACATGCAGTGTCAGCTGTGCAGCCATTTGAGGTAAGGGAGGGGATGGAGGCAGAACATACACCAGAAACAAAGTTAGAAGCAGAGTAACAGAACATACACCGTAAAGTCCTGTTATTACAGGCCATCCGCAAGCTACGTTCTCTCTCTCTCGACCGCGTGCATCCCTCACTCCACACTCAACCGTTCCTCTTCACACTGACCTCGTGTGTGCGCTCTCCCGTTCTCTCGCCTCTGACTGACGTCACACTGAACCCCCGTTTCCTCCTCCAGAGCGTGGCTTGCTCGCACGAAACCTGGGAAGGCGGGGCTTCCGCCTGCTCAGCGAGTTTCTGATCTCACGCCCATCATTTATCAGCCTTGGGGGCGTGACCGCTCGCTGTCACCCTTGGAGGCGGGGCTTCTGCCTGCTTGGTACCTTGGCTCACTTGTAAATGCAAAAACATAGGAATAGGTTACAGGGGGGCAATCACATACTGGGGAAACTTATTCTTAATCCCTGTCTAATTAACACAGCATCATCGCCAGTGTGGTGATGAGTAACACTTAAGCTCACAGTCTCACTACTTAATTACATCGAGATGTCTCCTACACATCCATGGACCAAACAACTCCATTCAATCCTAATTTTCCGATTAAATTCCTCCATCTGCCCCAACAACCGTAACAATATTATAATGTCGTGCAACTAAAACCATCGTTATATCATCGCACTGGTATTTCAACTCTCCCAATGGCACCCCTTCTCCTGGCTCTCACCCGGGACCACCCTTCCTGCACCCACCTTAGTACGCCAGTGGTGGGGAGTAATCAGAGAGGGGCCAAAGGGATGTGTTCGATTGGAGAAGGCGGATGAATGAGCTGGAAGAGAGAGGTTTGGGGAAGGAGGCAGCTTTGTAGTTGTGAAGGGGGAAGCTTTGAGAAGGGGGAGTGAGGGGTGATATTTGAAAGAGAGGGGCGAAGCGGGAGAATTGACGGAGAAGGGTGAGGGGGAAGCTTTTGAGAAAGGTGAGGGGAAGCTTTGAGGGAGAAGCCAGAGTAATTTGCTTTGAAGAGGGAAAGACCATGGGCCGAGCTTTTGTTTTGTTTAGTTTTGTGACCCACCTCGTGTATCTACCTGTATTTATAATATGTTGTGTGAAAATATTGTAGAAATCATATCTGAAACTCGTCAAGCACAAAACTTGCACATTTTTTTAAAATATAGAATAAACACCCGAAATTGTGACAATTTTCTGATAAACATCGTCCAATCACAGCGCTTTTGACATGCAGCACCACGCCCATCAACCAATCACGCGCTTCGTTTCAGGCAAGCTGTAAACTCACTAGCTCTCATGGCGACGTACATGTCGTCTGATTCTGGTGCTGCCGAAGATTCTGAAGGCAGTTCTTTGGGGTTCTGTTTGATGCATGTCATCAACACCCACAGCAAAGTAATTCCTTTTTGGTGAGAAAAGCATTAAGAAATTTCAGGAATGTGCTGCTAAGTGGATTGATGTGGCAGGAAGCCCCGAAAGTAAGGTTGCTGTCAAGGCGCTACAAGGACACCACAGCAAGCACAGGTTCGGTATGGGGATTGCAGCTACTGTAGCCGCCGATGCCGCGCCCGGTGATGATCAGGATGATGATGATGAGTGTGACGGATCTAGAAGGTCGGATCTCCTTTCTACTGTTAACTAATTTTTGACAGAATGGTCACAAACAATACCCAGTGATTACTGTACTATAGAATCTAACTATTAGGAATCCGACTGGATGTTCTGCTATCACTAAGTATCAGTGTCATCCTTCGAAGTTCAATCATAAACTGACCGTGACATGTGTCAATGATCCTAACTGAAATCTAGACTGGTATGGAGTATGGACTAACTTTTAAATTCTAAACATGAATCACAACACCACCATTGTTTCCATCTGCAGTTGCTATGTATTGTATTTAATCAACAATGTGGTGGCAAACCTGCTATAGCAGTGCGGCTACACTGGGTTTGTTTGCCGTCGCAGTGGAATGCCAACCTAAAAAGGTTAATACACAGTGGCTATACACCGATAGTTATTATTGAACTTCAATGTAAAGTATACCATGCCGCTGGTGTAATTTTGTAGTGAACTTCTGCTGTCCACAACAAATACAACCAAAGTTACGACTTGTACGCCAGCGGCTTGGTCGTCCATGGCTCCACCAAGATTGTGTGTACAGTTTTTTAATGACATTTTTAGTAGTCCTTTGGAAATATTTTTCTATTGGTGTAAATTTAAGGGAAAAACTAATCTCAGTACATGTACATACATTGTGTAAATGTAAACATTTCATGTAATCCGCCTTGGTGCTGAAGAAATAATGTGAAGAATTCCAACTCTCCAATTGTAAGCAATCGGCGCACAATGTACTCACCTGTGGAAACTGAAATTGAAATGATCTTGCCACTGCTTAAAATATACACTGTAATACTGTAATTGGCGTAATAAAATATATACACTGCTTAAAATAGTTATTATATACAAATTAATGAAAAAAAAGTGTTGTGTAAATAATTTCAGCTTTGGTGTGCGATAGATTTATGTATCCATGATTGAACGAAGAATGACTGATGATTAGTTTGCTGATGGAGGATATTATGATACACTGTGTTTGATTTCGGTATGCCAGTCCAGTGTGCCGATGAATGAGGTCTGCAGATCAACAATTGGTGGCATTACTGTTTACAATTACTGAGGAGAGGAGAGGAGAGGAGAAAAAGGGAAGGGACCCACATCACCCACACTCATGTAGTCTCCCTCTGAATACATAGACATCACAATTCCCACAGAGTAATTCACAGCTATCACAGAATGGACACAATATGGCGCTATAGGTTTTGCTAATTAATGTGCAACTTTTTGCACTGACGAGTTGTGAATTCTTTCTGAGTGATTTTTTTTAAAATTTAAATCTGTGCTAAATTTCAGGTAGGTACCACAGGTGGGTCACGAACGTCAAAAACTAGACACATTTTGGATGCTTGGCTCACTGTCTAGGAGGAGGTGGTTGATTTGTGAGAGAGTGGTGAGAGTGTATCTTTGAGGGAGAGGGGGAGATGATGAGAGCAGGCTTGGATATGGGAGAGGAGGGAGAAGGGAGGAGTGGTGAGAGGGGAGGGATAAGACTGGGTAGAGATATTGTGGAGATGGGAGCGGGTGGGGGAGGAATGAAAATTGAGGGGTGGGATGAGGGTGAGGTGTGATGACAATTGAGTGGATGAGAAAAGGGGGAGGCAGCTTTCAGAAGGGGAAGTGGGGAGAGACATTTGAATGGGAGGAGCAAGGGTGCAGATGTGAGGGGGGACATTTGGGGGAGAATGGTGAGAGAGGAGAATTGTGGGAGAAGGGTGAGGTGGAAGCTTGATTGGGGAAGGGGGGAGAGAGAGTGAAGTTTGCTTTGAAGAGGGAGGTGGTGGCTCAATTGAAAGGGAAGCTTTGAGAGGGAGGGGAGACGATGATACTGGGTAGTGGTATGTTTGAAGTGGGAGTGGGCAGGGGGAGGAACAAGATTTGAGGGGGTGGGAAGAGGGAGAGATGTGATGAGAGAAAAGAGAGAGTGTGATAGAGATATTGAGGAGTGTGCTGTATGAGAGTGAGACATTCAAAAACCATATAGTTTTTGATATCAGAGGGAGAACTGTTCGTAAGGCAGAGGACAGTGGGAAGATGCTTTGATGGGGAGTAAGATGGGAGGAATAAGGAGGGGGTATAACAGGGAAGGAGTTAGGAGGAGGTGGATTTAAGGAGGTGCGATGAATTTGCACTGAAGTTGGAAAAAAGTAACAATTAATAATGGACCATAGAGAACCATTTTTGTTTTTGTTCAAGATTAGGGAAGATGGGGGAAGAGTAAAGGAAAAGTTTGTAAGAAAAGGTTGTGATGGTGTGTGGTGAATACCTTCATGATCAGAGTGGGATTGGCAAGGAAGAGGGAGGAGAAGGATGAAGAAGAGTCGGCACAGGAAGTCACATGATTACGTGGGTTTGAAGGGAAGAGGTTTTTTTTGTTTTTGTTTTTCGCATATTTTAAGACATGGAGCCGAGGGTATAGTTGGGAGGGATAGGAGGAGGTTAGAGGCGAAAGTGGAGAACAAAAAACTGATGGTAATTGGGATAAAATGCAATGAACACGATCGGGCACGTAGACCGGAAGACGGGTAGGGAAACCCGATATGGAAACCCGATATGACAAGACCGACAAAAACTCACCAATTAGCACAAATTTTGACACAAAACTGAACTAGGAACACAGAGTAAACACCGAGGCAACAAAATAAACACTCAAAACGCGACAAACAACGACGGGAAACTTATCTTTGAGAAAGTCGGCATGGACCCTTGGAGAGAACCAACCGTCACCTCAAAAACCCGACCCGGAAGTAAAACCGGACCCGGAACTAAAAAAAAATCCACAATTTGTTTGGTGGTATAATTATTTTTTTTTTCTGCAATGTACAAAAAAATTGAATGTTTTTGTAAAAGCAAGCTTGTAACGCGTGTTTGAGGTTTGCGACTGTTCTGAATTATCCACTGAGTATATTTTATTAATGATAATGTGACTGTGTGTGTAACCAGCCGTTGAAGTGAACTTCAATGGTGACTGCAGGGTCCATTTTCCGGGAGAGAAACAGCAGAACAGGCAACATGCAAGTGAACAGTACTTGAAACACACGATAATCCTCTGGAAGGAAGGTTCGTTTGTCTCATGTCTGACACCTTTTCAATTGTTTCTGATTGGTTGGTTCTGTATCACCTCCTTCACCAATGTCTTATTAGGTTTTGTTCATTGTTTACCTGCAAGATGTACAATGTTGGTGTCATATTCATTTATTCATGAGCTCCATTAATATGGTTCTCCAGCAAATATACACCAGTTTGATGTTCTGTATTTGATGCCGATTGTATTTTTACCCTCGCCAAAGGTTTCAGAGAGGGTATTGTGTTTGTGTCTGTTTGTCTCCCTGTTTGTTCGTCCGGTCCTCAACCCTCCACAGCTACTCCACATTGCACACTTCCACCAACAACCTCCTGGTTAAAATCCAGGCTTACCAGCACACCTCTAATCTTTTTTTTTCTTTTCTTTTTTTTATCCTTCCACTGATGAAGTTGCCGGTGGCAATATGTTTTTTGGGTTGTCCGTCCATCTCTGCGTCCATGATAGATTTTCGTTACCACGATAATTTAAGAGCAGCTGAAGAGATCTTAAGTCAAACTTGGTACAACTATGTATAATGATATAAAGAGGTACGGATTAGATTAGAGGTCAAAGGTCACGCTTGGTAAAAATTCTGTTGTCAAGCGAACTTGTGAACCAGTGATGGGATTTTGACCAAACTTGGGATAAGTATATGTTGTGATGCAACGATGAACTAATTAGATTTTGAGGTCAAAGGTCAGAGGTCATGTCAGGTAAAAATGTGATAATTGAGAGCAGCTGAAGAGATTTGAATCAAACGTGGTACAAGCATGTATAATAATGGCATAATGTGGGTGGAGGCATACCTGTCGACATCATGATGTCAAAGTCTGCCATTCTCGTTTACTCTTCTTTTTTCCTGTTTGTGAAGGACCTTCCAGTCATATTCTTCCCTTCCCTCTCGAGTTTGAAGCTGGCGGTGCATCCCTAACTTATGTCACATCCCCGTTATCCTTTCTTCCGTCATTATCCAACATGATCCAATCCTTTTACTTTCAGGGTACTGCTTTTTTCTTTCTCTCACTCTCGCTCTCTCTCCCCCCTCTTTTCCTGTTTGTCAATTCCCTTGTTTGTTGTGTCCAAATGGTGTCCCTCTGCAAGTCCAAAAACTTAAGAATAAAATGGTCGAATTATCCGCAGTGAAGGATCATGAAGTGCTGGCATTTTGAGCTTTACCCTTTATCTACTATAAATGCATGAGGTGTATGTGTGTGTGTGTGTGTGTGTGTATGTGTGTGTGTGTGTGTGTGTGTGTGTGTGTGTGTGTGTGTGTGTGTGTGTGTGTGTGTGTGTGTGTGTGTGTGTGTGTGTGTGTGTGTGTGTGTGTGAGAAAGTAGTCTATTAATTAATTAATTATGTACTATTGGAATGTACCTTTTAACCCTTTTGACTGCTGAGACCCCTTTGACCTTTGAAGATCCTTTAAGACCCTTTCAGACTCTTCATCCCACTAAGACCTCCAACTATTATTATTATTATTATTATTATTTGAGTTCCAACGCTTCCAGGCTGGGAAACGTATTGTTTTTCTTCAGACGAGCAAAAACGCCCAAGGCCCTGAAGACCACTGAAAATTTGGGGTCTTCAAGTGTGAGCAAAAGAGAGATGGGAACCAGGAATGGGTTGTAGATTCCAGAGTGGGTGACATTACCGATGCCCACTGTCGGTCCATTGCTTTTTTACACTTTGTCATCTCACTCTTTCATGAAGCTCGATCTTGTATTTTAAAAATAAATTCATTTCTTGAATTTTTATATGGGGTTGACAAATGGTTCCTTCACTTTTCAAGAAGTCATGGACTTAGGGTGGCTGGTTCATGGTTTCAGTGCCAACAGCCTCATCACTGGACTTGGTATTCCAACGCTGGTGGTGTGGCAAAGGAGATTGAACATGTGCTCAATGATGGTCGCTGGAGGGTGATCTAGAAATGCAGGGTCTACCGGAGTGCTCAGTTACTCAATAACGACCACAGGCTTGTGGTAACAACTCTGAAGTTGCAGCTTAAATCTGGGAGAATGGTGTACAATCCCAGCCTCAGCTCGATGTTGGCAATCTCAAGCATGAGAGAGTAGCTGAGGAATTTGCGAACAGGCTGAGTGGAGATTTGGGGGGTCTGGGTGCTTTGTGGGATCCTGAAGAGTTGGAGTGCCTTCAAGACCACCATCCTTGATGTTGCCGGTGGATGTCTTGGAACTCACCTTCGGGCGAAGAAGAATTTTGTCTCTCAAGGGACACTGGATACCATTGACCAGAGTCGCAGGGCCAGGCTTAATGGCAGAGCTGAGCTGTTCAGGGAGCTGAGGCGTAAAACTGTACGTGCACTGAGGGTGGACAAGGAGGCCTATGTGCGAGGAATCTGTGAGGGGGTAGAGCATCACCTGTGGTCAAGTGATTCTCTTCCTGTTTCTCACGATGCTCTGTTATCTGACGTTTTCATCCCGTAGAATTTTCGTGCTAAAATTGTTTTTTTTTTTTTTTCTTTTCTGCATTGAATTGGGGTCAAGCTATAGGGAAACCTGGGTCCCCTTCTTGGGGACCCTTTCCACCCTATAATCCCCCTGGGACAAACTCCACTTAAAATAAACCTTCTTTCATAATTTTAGAGTCTTTTTTTTTTATGATGCTGAATCCATTTTTGACACCTTTGAAGTGACATATACATTCATTGACCCCCTGTCATGGGCAAGGTCGGGGGAGGAAGGGTGGGAGGTGTTCCGTGAATGGACCCCCACCCTGAAATAAACCTGCGCTTATCTTGGGTAAGTAAGAAATCAATGTGTCCAACATCATTAGTTGTTTGGGGGATTTTTTTTTTCCCATGAGGATGAGTTAATAAATGACATCCTGAGTGCTCTCCGCAGTGTCTCACGAGGGGACCAGAGCTAAACTGAACCATCTCACGAGATAATCCAGCGGGTTGTTTCGGGTTTTTTCATGACACTCTTTGAAATAATAACTGAAAATACCACTCACAATGTACATTCACCTTCATTGTTGGGTTTGTTTCACAATGTACACACACCTTCATTGTTGGGTTTGTTTCACAATGTACACACACCTTCATTGTTGGGTTTGTTTCACAATTGACACACACCTTCATTATTGGATTTGTTTCACAATTGACACACACCTTCATTGTTGGGTTTGTTTCACAATGTACACACACCTTCATTGTTGGGTTTGTTTCACAATGTACACACACCTTCATTGTTGGGTTTGTTTCACAATGTACACACACCTTCATTGTTGGGTTTGTTTCACAATGTACACACACCTTCATTATTGGATTTGTTTCACAATGTACACACACCTTCATTGTTGGGTTTGTTTCACAATGTACACACACCTTCATTGTTAGGTTTGTTTCACAATGTACACACACCCTCATTATTGGATTTGTTTCACAATTGACACACACCTTCATTGTTGGGTTTGTTTCACAATTGACACACACCTTCATTGTTGGGTTTGTTTCACAATTGACACACACCTTCATTGTTGGGTTTGTTTCACAATGTACACACACCTTCATTGTTGGGTTTGTTTCACAATGTACACACACCTTCATTATTGGATTTGTTTCACAATGTACACACACCTTCATTGTTGGGTTTGTTTCACAATTGACACACACCTTCATTATTGGATTTGTTTCACAATTGACACACACCTTCATTGTTGGGTTTGTTTCACAATGTACACACACCTTCATTGTTGGGTTTGTTTCACAATGTACACACACCTTCATTGTTGGGTTTGTTTCACAATTGACACACACCTTCATTGTTGGGTTTGTTTCACAATGTACACACACCTTCATTGTTGGGTTTGTTTCACAATTGACACACACCTTCATTATTGGATTTGTTTCACAATTGACACACACCTTCATTGTTGGGTTTGTTTCACAATGTACACACACCTTCATTGTTGGGGTTTGTTTCACAATGTACACACACCTTCATTGTTGGGTTTGTTTCACAATGTACATTCACCTTCATTGTTGGGTTTGTTTCACAATGTACACACACCTTCATTGTTGGGTTTGTTTCACAATGTACACACACCTTCATTGTTCGGTTTGTTTCACAATGTACACACACCTTCATTGTTAGGTTTGTTTCACAATGTACACACACCTTCATTATTGGATTTGTTTCACAATGTACACACACCTTCATTGTTAGGTTTGTTTCACAATGTACACACACCTTCATTATTGGATTTGTTTCACAATTGACACACACCTTCATTGTTGGGTTTGTTTCACAATGTACACACACCTTCATTGTTGGATTTGTTTCACAATTGACACACACCTTCATTGTTGGGTTTGTTTCACAATGTACACACACCTTCATTGTTGGATTTGTTTCACAATTGACACACACCTTCATTATTGGATTTGTTTCACAATTGACACACACCTTCATTGTTGGGTTTGTTTCACAATGTACACACACCTTCATTGTTGGGTTTGTTTCACAATGTACACACACCTTCATTGTTGGGTTTGTTTCACAATTGACACACACCTTCATTGTTGGGTTTGTTTCACAATGTACACATACCTTCATTGTTGGGTTTGTTTCACAATGTACACACACCTTCATTGTTGGGTTTGTTTCACAATTGACACACACCTTCATTGTTGGGTTTGTTTCACAATGTACACACACCTTCATTGTTGGGTTTGTTTCACAATTGACACACACCTTCATTATTGGAGTTGTTTCACAATTGACACACACCTTCATTGTTGGGTTTGTTTCACAATGTACACACACCTTCATTGTTGGGTTTGTTTCACAATGTACACACACCTTCATTGTTGGGTTTGGTTCACATTGTACACCTTTATTATTGGATTTGTTTCATATTGTACACCTTTATTATTGGGTTTGGTTCACATTGTACACCTTTATTATTGGGTTTGGTTCATATTGTACACCTTTATTATTGGGTTTGGTTCACATTGTACACCTTTATTATTGGGTTTGGTTCACATTGTACACCTTTATTATTGGATTTGTTTCATATTGTACACCTTCATTGTTGGGTTTGTTTCACATTGTACACCTTTATTATTGGGTTTGGTTCACATTGTACACCTTTATTATTGGGTTTGGTTCACATTGTACACCTTTATTATTGGATTTGTTTCATATTGTACACCTTTATTATTGGGTTTGGTTCACATTGTACACCTTTATTATTGGGTTTGGTTCACATTGTACACCTTTATTATTGGGTTTGGTTCACATTGTACACCTTTATTATTGGGTTTGTTTCACATTGTACACCTTTATTGTTGGGTTTGTTTCACATTGTACACCTTTATTATTGGGTTTGGTTCACATTGTACACCTTTATTATTGGGTTTGTTTCACATTGTACACCTTTATTATTGGGTTTGGTTCACATTGTACACCTTTATTATTGGGTTTGGTTCACATTGTACACCTTTATTATTGGGTTTGGTTCACATTGTACACCTTTATTATTGGGTTTGTTTCACATTGTACACCTTTATTGTTGGGTTTGTTTCACATTGTACACCTTTATTATTGGGTTTGGTTCACATTGTACACCTTTATTGTTGGGTTTGTTTCACATTGTACACCTTTATTATTGGGTTTGTTTCACATTGTACACCTTTATTATTGGGTTTGTTTCACATTGTACACCTTTATTGTTGGGTTTGTTTCACATTGTACACCTTTATTATTGGGTTTGTTTCACATTGTACACCTTTATTGTTGGGTTTGTTTCACATTGTACACCTTTATTATTGGGTTTGTTTCACATTGTACACCTTTATTATTGGGTTTGTTTCACATTGTACACCTTTATTGTTGGGTTTGTTTCACATTGTACACCTTTATTATTGGGTTTGTTTCACATTGTACACCTTTATTGTTGGGTTTGTTTCACATTGTACACCTTTATTATTGGGTTTGGTTCACATTGTACACCTTAATTGTTGGGTTTGTTTCACATTGTACACCTTTATTATTGGGTTTGTTTCACATTGTACACCTTTATTGTTGGGTTTGTTTCACATTGTACACCTTTATTGTTGGGTTTGTTTCACATTGTACACCTTTATTATTGGGTTTGTTTCACATTGTACACCTTTATTGTTGGGTTTGTTTCACATTGTACACCTTTATTGTTGGGTTTGTTTCACATTGTACACCTTTATTATTGGGTTTGGTTCACAATGCAATCCAACTGGGATGAAAAACGTGCTTTACAAGTATGGTTGTAAAAATTGGTATTGTGGCTTTGGTTTGTCCTTTCTTGATAAACTCAGAATGTTTTAATGTACACAAGTTCATTGTCATATTAAAAATAAAAATCCAAACCAAGAACGTAATTATTTATCATACTTGTCCTTATCCACATCAATCATCATCACCTTCAAGTGCTTGCTGATTTATTCATCATCCTTATTTACACTTCCACAATCATTGCCATCGCACTTACATTCAGAAGTGCAGGGAAGTGTTTTCTTGAAGTAGCTGCACCTTCCTTTACACCTTGATTTACATGCACATTTTTTACAAGCATTAAAAGGTTTACATTTAAGGAGGCCATTTGGGCCATCATGCCTGCACCACACCAATACTAGATTTTATCAATCCATTGATACCCCTTCCTTTCGTGTGCAGCCTTTTTTGCTGCTACACTGGTACTCATTTCACCGACCTCAGAAGGATGACAGGCTGAGTCAACCCCCTGGTGTTAATTCAGCGACCAACGGGGATCCCAAATTGAACACGGGACTCGAGGATCCCAAATTACCACCCTAACCACGAAGCCAACACCACATTCCATCACTTCAATCACAGCTTGAGGGGTGGGCATGGCGATACACCTCACTGGAACATAAACACCTTCCTTAACATTCGGTTTTTTTTTTCGTAACGCAAAGTTTTCAAGCAAATCCTGGGTGAACATGGTTGTCAGTGTACTTTTGGTCTTTGAGAGACATGCTGCTGGTCAATTGAGAGAGGTATCTGGACAATCTGCTGAAAGCCATCTTCCTTCTTTGGTTGATGCTTCACTTGACAATCAGTTTGAGTATTTTGGATGAGGAACCGGCAAGCGACGTCAACAACTTTATCTACTTCTTCATTGCGAATTCCAGAAACTTTGAGAACATGACAGCCAAAGAGGAGATTTGTCAGCAAAAACTGCAGTAGTGGAGGATTCTCAAAGTCTCCAAAGCTACCATTGAATGAACAGTTTCAGTACTCCATGATCTCCTCTCGTAGAATGTTTGCCATGCTCTTCAGGTGGTCAATTGTGTCGTTACTATGCAGCATCGCAGACCGAAATTCCATTGCAATGCTCACTGCTGTTGGGAGGATGAGATTGTCAGGCTCATTTTTGTGTAGCAATTTGACGAACTCGACATGAGGAAGCCATTCAGATATCAGTTTTTTTTTGTCTGATTAACCTCTACCTGGATACCTCTTGAAAATTGACAGGTATGCATCATTCACTTCAGCCATGTATAGGGGAACATCATCGTCAGAGAGGGTGTTTTCAATGGAGAGGAGCAGCTGTTCATCACATACAGAGCGAATGAGCTGGGCATTACTGTCATCTAATGGAGCGAAGGTGCGCTGTGCATAATGCAAGCATTTCCTACGATCATACTTTTCAAGAGCAGAACCATCCCCGGCACACTCTAATTCAGACACACAAGTTCGAACACGGCCATGAGTCTTGCGATTTATCTCCAGGAAGTTTTAACCCATGTTGTCCGGAAAAAACGCGATGAAGAGGTTCTGAAGCATCATCAGGACACAAAATCTGCAGGACGACAACAAACACACCTGTGCCTTTGGTGTGGTGTTTGTCCTTTGAGGGCGGGAAGAATCAGTTGCACTGGAAGGTCACCCAGGTCGTCGAGAGAGGAACGTGCAGGGGAATCAGGTTGGGTTTGTGATCTCTGAGCCTTTCAATCATGCTCTTGTTGGCGATGGGTTTCCGACATTCAGTTTGATAAAAAACACACACACACACACACACTTGTGCTCTGCTTCACTCGCGCTACCTAAGCCGTCACTAAGTTGTTTTATATCAAACTGACCCAAAGATAATCGTTCATTACAGCAAACAATTAGATCTTCAATCACATTTGGGTTATTCACCAGTCTCTCGCTTGGGGTGGCAGCCTCATTGCAGATGATGCACACACTGCCTGATCATGATCATAAGAATATCTCACCTGAAACAGGGAAAAAAAAAAAAAACATAAGCATGTTCCAAAAGTTCCTCAAAATAAAACAACATTCCTAAAATTGCTTCTTAATCAGTGGAGTGAGACATGGGGTCAGTTCCCAGGAGACATAAATTCATTTTAATAATTCAACTTCCACAAGATGTAGGGACAGGAAAATTTGAACCCCATCATTTTTCAACATCGAGACTCCAAATCAAACTGAAAATGAAAAAAAACAAAAACATTTTAGCACATAAATCCTACGGGATTACATTTCATCGGACACTATAAAACGGGTCGTACAACGTCATCTCATGTCATCCCCCATCTTGAGCCACAATCTTTATTGACACCATGAATGATGAACCAAGTACAGACCAGTAGGGGAATTACCCTTCGAAACCCTATCACCTATTACTTGTAAGTTGCAGTGTTTCCTTCCATTCTTTCAATCCTCTGTTCTTGTTTGGTCATCCCTTTGCTAATGGTGTCCAAGATTTGCCCCACTGCCCTACTGTCCGTCTGTGCCCTCTCTGTCACCTTGCTTTTTGGGGTGCACTGTTTATTTCACCTCTTCTTATTATTATTTTTCCTCTCTTGTGTGTCTCACCTGACCTCTGGTAATGTCATTGCTCAGGAGCCTTCTTCTTCTTCTTCTTCTCCTTCTCCTTCTCCTTCTCCTTCTCCTTCTCCTCCTCCTCCTCCTCCTCCTCCTCCTCGTCCTCCTCCTCCTCCTTGGTGTTTGAAACTCGGTGTTTGCATCGAAAGTGGAGAGTTTGCTGTCAAACCTCGACTCAGATTCTGCAACTGCTTCAGACGACCTCAGCCCATGTGTCCCAAAAAACTGCTCCTCTGCTCTTGCTCACCCTCTCATTTGCTCAACGTCATCTGCCATCTGCTGGGAAATCAGCAAACATCACTGCCCTGCATAAAAAAGGTGCAAAAACAGATCCCTGCAACTGCAGACCAATCAGCCTTCTCCCAATCATCAGAAAGGTTATGAAATCCTTCCTCTTCTCCAATGGCTTGATTTCCGATCATCAATTTGGTTTCAGACCAGGTCACTCTGCCCTGGATATGCTGCTTCTGCTCTCCCAAAAATGGATGAAGGTATTCAATGCCGGACATATCGTGTGCTTTTGACACGGTCTGGCACCCTGCCCTGCTCATCAAACTCTCTTGCTGTGGTATCCAAGGCCATCTCCACAAATGGCTCGCAGACTTCCTCTCCTGTCACAGTCAACCTGTGGCCCTAAATGGAGTTCTTTCAACCCCTCCCCCTGTCCAGGCTGGAGTTCCTCAAGGCAGTGTTCTGGGCCCTGTTCCTTTTCTCGTTTTCATCAATGATCTCTCTGACTCTGGAAAATCCTCTTTATCTCTTTCCTGATGACATGACCCTCTGTTGTACCATCTGTAATCCGTCAGACCATCAAGCCGCAGCTTATTCGCTCTATGCAGATCTGGATAAAATCACAAACTGGTCCAACACGTGAAATGTCTTTCAATCCTGACAAATCTCACTCTCACTGTCTCTCTCTGAAAGGACCGTCTGGAATCCCCCCCCCCCTCCAACCCGAATCTACTTTTTCAACAATCCTCTGGAAGAAGTCCTTTCCCTCAAGCTTCTGGGTCTCACGATCTGCCATGATTTTTCCTGGGAAAGCCACATTTCCAAACCTCGCCTCCAAATCCAGTCGCCGACTGGGAATCCTCCATCGTGCAAAGTCCTTCCTTGGCCTACCTGAGCTCCTGACCACTTACAAAGCTTTCGTCCGCAGCCTGATGGAGTACTGCTCTTCCCTCTGGGCTGGTGCTCCTTCCTCTCACCTTTCTCGGCTTCCCGCCGTGGAAACCAAGGCATTTATGATTATTGGTATCTCCCACTGTGAGGCTGAGTCTTTGGGCCTCTCACACTCTCACCACAGGCAGGTTGGTGGTCTTTCTGTCTTCTATAGTCTCCTCTCTGGTCTCGCCCTCCTCCCTGTTCTGTCTGTGATTTGTCCCCACCATATTTCCGCAAGGGGTTCAAGGTCCACCAGCAACCCCCTGCTGGTAAAACTACCAAAATCACGAATCACTGCTCATTTTCACTCTTTCATTTCTCTTTTTCCCCACCTTTGGAATAAACTCCCTCACTCTGTTCAATCCCATTCTTCCCTCGAGGCCTTCAAAACAACTGTTCACCACCACCTCTTATCGTCCCCCATCCAAATCCTTGATCTTTTCTACCCCCGTTAATCCACCACAAACCCACCTCCTTCAAATTCCCTGCTTTCCTTCCTGAAAGTCCCTGTAATGTCTATCTTGTATACCCCATGTTCCCTACCCCATCCCTTTCCCTTTGACAGATCTCCCTCCTTATGTCTCTGTTCCCCCCGTTTTGTCCTTCCCTCTCCCACCCCTCTTCTCTCCTGCCCCCCCTTGCTGTGCATTTTGTTTTAGCTCTCATATGAGCCTCGACAATGTTTCCCAAAAAAAGTGCCGTTTCCTAATATATACATTCTCCTCCATCCATTTCTCACATTACATGCACCAGCTGCAGTCCGCTTAGGCGTCAGTGCTCGCTCAGCCCACTGTTCAGAAACCCCCAGAACAAATGCCATTCGTAGCCACCCCAAACCGGTTTGGTGAACACCGAGGATCCTGATCATGCCTGTTGGGCCAATCAGTCATCTCAAGGGCAACAATACACCATAACCACCAAGGCCAATCGCCAGGTGCCACCAGGGGTCGGAGTAGCAGAACTCCAATCAGGTACCGGAGGAGGATCTTTTTATGAGCGAGCTCCTTCTGCAGAATGAAGTTGGGGGGGTTGAGGGGAGGGGGGATACAAGAGGGGGTAGGGGGAGAAAAATGCAATATAAGGCAAGAGCCAAGCCGACAAAGAGACGACGAGACGAGTGGAGTGAGCATTAAAGTCACCAACCAGCCTCGAACCTCTCATGATTTATCCAAGTGAATATTCTCATCCAATCGGCTTTCATCCCTGCTTTCTCTGTATTCCTCTTTCTTTCTTGTTCTCCTTCCTTCTTTGCTCACTTTCTCTCATTCTCACGCTTTATTCCACTGACACTTCCAGCACTTCTTGTCCGTTCGCACAATTGTGTCGAGCCATGCTCATAAAGCTGAGCCACCTGAAGAGACTATCAGCCCCTGGTTCACCTCGTATACCTCCCACACTTTCCTGCCAAAACTAAATTGAGTTCGTGGCGCTGACAGATCCACTGGAATGCACGTGAAAGGCAGTGCTTTCTCGACAGCAAGAAGGGACTGGGAGCAGAGCATGAAGGGTGTGAATGCAAGGGCATCGGCAGGATCATTGGCAGCACCGGCTCAACAGAGTCAGCGTAGAGTGTAAGGGGGCACGACAATCGACCCCAGCTTTCTCTTTCTTTCCTACTTTCTTGACCCTTTCCCTATCTCTCTTTTCTCTGAATGCATGTGGCGCCAGTGATCGTAAAGTTGATCAGTCACTGATAAGGTTCTGAGGGCGTGTATGCTGTGTAGGGGATAATGGGGATGTATACGTGCTATAAATACTTGTGAATATACATGTCATTGTTTTGCCATTGTAAATGCTTGTCTGATTATTGTGCACTAAAATCCTCCTCTGAACAAACTGTGTCCTGATGTATTCTGCCAGTTCTGATTCCAGCATAAGGCGACTGAAGGAAATTAATCAAAGTTCAATTGGGCTTAGTCAGTGCAAGAAATGGTTATGTAACTTGTGGTCCTGTTTGGCCTACTAGTTAAGATCAGTTACGTAATCATCAGTGTGCTACTCACTCATTTCCAGACTTCTTTGTATGGTAGATCATTGCACACGACTTTGGGTGTGGGACCCAGCAGGGAATGCTGGGGCGACTGATGATCGTGTGTGTTTTTCAGACACGTCACCCTCTCGGAGTTATCCAGAGGTGACGTCGGTCACACCAGAGTCATGATGTAAACCCGGTGGCTGTCACAATATTTAACATTGTCCACAATCGTCATGCATCGCTGGTTTAGAATGGCAGACTCACTCGTTGCTATAAATCCTTGAAGAGGAGATGTGGGTTTTGGAACGCTCAACGCTCATTAAATTAACCTCCTTGCCGGCTAAGAACCTCCGCTCAGGTATTCTCACAAATTAGGTGAGGTGCCCGGCGTGCTGCCCAATCGGCCGCCAGGTGTTCCAATTGAACCCGGTGTTGGTGAGGAAAGTACTGCACACTGTTAACGAGAAAAATGTCAGAGTTCAGTGGACGCATGGGGTTTCCGACGTATTTGCCAAAATTTGATCGACATCAAGTCAAATGCAGATCCAAGAGGAAGGGTTGTGCACATGTTTGGTGTGAAGCTACCCGTCGCACGTTAGTTTTCATCGGTCGACATTGTTCCCCTGTTTTGCAGATATTTCCCCACCACTTTCACATGGTGACCAGACATTTCAATTCCAATTCACCTTGCCAGGTGTGCAGCCATTTTGTTCCATATCTAATTGTTTCCTTCATACTTTCAATGCATGCAGTCGACATATAAGATGTTGTTATAAATGTATTTTCACATAAAAGTTGATGTTGAGCAATGCTTGTGATTATTTTCTCCCACAGTAAACATACCGTCGTCATTTGAGGGTCGGTATGGCAAGGTACGTTACAAGGCAAAGGCTGTGCTGCAGACTTCATGGTACCGACTAAACATAACTTTCAAGAAGAACTTTTCCATCTTGAACACTCTGAATATGAATGAACTCCCGAACATTCATGTGAGGATCTGCAACAATTGCTGCCATTTCATTGTCATCTCTGAATACTGTGTACCGTAAACCTTCGCTCAGATGCAAAAAGTATATATTTGCCATGGCTGTTACAGGGTATAATAAATAAATAAATTTATATACAAGTGATAAAAACTTTTTTTTTTTTAATGTAAAAGGATGTTGGGATGTTCCTCCAAAAAGTATGTAAACAAGGTAGGGATGGTCACAAGAAATGATCACGTGAAACCAACCCGACACATGTCTTTAAATAATGATTGTGCCAAGAAAATACAAAGTTTTACACACACACACACACACACACACACACACACACACACACACTCACACACACACACACACACACACACACACACACCTATACACACACCTATACACACACCTATACACACACACACACACACACACACACACACACACACACACACACACACACCTATACACACACACCTAGTCCTTTTCTTAAATAGTATTTCCTAGTAAATACAGAAATGATATATCCGACCCCTCAAACCTAGTCATAGACATCAGTATCACTGCTGTAAGTGGTCTAAAACCTGCTATATATAGGGTACTGGGCATTTTGATGGCCAAGATAGTCACTATGAGCATCCCCTCCCCCCCCCCCGATTTGATACCGACAAGCCCCCCAGGCTGAATGTATGTATATTTATATATAATATAATGTTTATATTCTCTTTTTCAGGTATCGTGGTAGCTGTGGAAGTTCTACGTAAGAGGCCTGGAATACAGTAGACTAGCATTAGATGTCCGTCAGCATGGAAACGCCCCAGGGACCCGCCAAGAAACTGTGCATCATACACCAGGCAGTATCCGATGAAGATGAACATTTAATCAGTCCTCAAAGTCATGACTCCTGGCTAACCTTTCTTGAAGCCGCCAAAGTCAGGAACCATGTCCCCATTTTAGACGTTGCAAAAACGCTTGAGGACAAAGAAGTTCCAATTATGTTCTATCATCGGAAATGTAGAAGCATCTTCACCATGAAAAGAGACTTGGAGACTTTGAAAAGGAAAGCAGGTGAAAGCAGTCGTGATCTACCTGGTAGTAGTGGCTGTCCTCCAAAACGGTCTTCCAGAAGATCGACAACAGAATCAAAAGTTTATGATCCGATCTGCATATTCTGTAGCAAGGTCAAGTACCAAAAGCACTCCAATACACGTGAAAAACTTACGCCAGCTTCACAACTGAGAGTAGATCAAACACTACGAGAGAGTGCCGTCAGAAAGGGAGACGAAAGGATGGCAGCACTAACCAGTAGAGACATTGTTGCCGCCGAAGCACACTATCACACTTCATGCTATAGGAATTATTCTAGAGACAATGAGAATGAAGAAGAGAAAGAGACACATGAATTTATACTGTATTACAAGGTTGAAGGAGAAGCTTATGAAGAACTTTTCGAATACATCAGAGCAGATATTATTCCCAACAAGAGGCTTATACCAGTCACATCCTTGACCACAAAACTGGAATCATTAATGTTGTCTGGTGGAGTTAATCTTCTGAAGGATTCAACGAAGAAGAATATGCACAGAAGACTGAAGTCCGAGCTTGGAGGTGCAGTGGAAATATTTCCAGACGACAATGGAAAGTTGTTGATGGTTCCCTGTTGTGTATCATTAAAGGATGTTGTCTTGGAAAATCAAACTCTACATAGGGAGCTCAAGCTTTGGAAAGCCAAGTCTACAGATGTCAACAAGATCATAGATCAGACTTAGTCACATATCTGAACGGCCATCAAGCAGGACTTGATTTCCACCCCGTGGCCATATCATCCGTCTGATGTAGCTACTCATATCGCCATACCAAATCAGCCAGAGCGATTTCTGGTCGGGCTCCTCACTGGAAATCCTACTAGTACTACGAATAAATCCCAAAGGACTGCTATTCTAGTCGAGTCATTTAGCCAGGACATGATATACGCTGTGACACGTGGGCAGTATAAAAGCAGCAACCATCAAAAGGTACTACATAACAGCAGAGTACCGCAGTGCATTTCTTGGACACTTAAGAGACATGGTGCATGGTAACCAATCAGAATTCAACCATGCTGATCTACAGCAGCCCAGAATCCAAAAAGATGAGGAATCAGTGTCAGCAGTCGTCAGCCTCATTCAAGCCTGGGTCAACCCATTCTCAGAGAAGCAAGACCTCATAAGCATTTCTACTGCAAAATCGGCACCCAGAGACATTGCCTCTGACCTGATGAAGGCATGTGATACTGGAGAGCAGAGTTCTGCCACTTTCCAGAACGAGAGACTGGAGAACGACCCATCAGCGAAACCATTTCACGATCCGATGAAAACTAACAAGCTGAAGACATTCACAACTAGAGGGGGAGCACTCGGGAGAGTGCAAAACCTCCGCCGCCAATACTGCTGGGTCACTCAAGTGAACCTTATATCTTATTCATTAAATATGATGTCAACAGTGCTGACAGAGTTATAGTTCTTTTCTTCATTTTTTTTTTTGGGGGGGGGGGGTTGGAAATCACTTAAAACATGTAAAAATGCAAAAAAATTTGAAATTTTGTTGAAAAAAAAGTTGCAAAAATTTTTTTCTCCAACAATTTTTTTTTTTGGGGGGGGGGGGGTTGGAAATCACTTCAACCATGTAGAAATGCAAAAAAAGATTTTTTTCTTTTTTTGGGGGTGGGGGGGGTTTGGAAATCACTTAAAACATGTAAAAATGCAAAAAAAATTCTCAATTTTGGGGGGGTTGGAAATCACTTAAAATATGTAGAAATACAAAAAATTCTCTAACAATTTTTCGTTGGGGGGTAACAATTTTTAGTGGGGGGGGATTGGAAATCACTTAAAACTTGTAGAAATGCAAAAAAAAAAATTCTCTAACAATTTTTTTTGGTGGGGGGGGTTGGAACACTTAAAACGTAGAAATGCAAAAAAAAATTTCACCATTTTTTGGGGAGGGGGGTAAATCACTGAAACATGTAGAAATGCAGAAAAAAAATTGTTTTCTCTATTTTTTTTTTTGGGGGGGGGGGGTTGGAAATCACTTAAAACATGTAGAAATGCAAAAAAAAATTCTCTAACAATTTTTTTTGGGGGGGGGGTGAAATGAGAGCGAGAGAAGAACCTTCAGAGTTTAGGCTTTATTCCATTTGATTGGAGCCGCTTCTGTGGGCACACCGGGAAATACAGGTTCAGCTAGGAGTACATAAGCAGTAACGTATACATGTGCAGTTAATCATTGCAGACTAAATCCGCGTAAGCACGGAGTTCGATATAATCTCCATTCTCACCAGTCAATGAGCACCTTCAGTCAACGAGCATCAAGTGAACAGCCGATGTAAATGGCAATGCCCCGGGGACAATCACTCCGTGCCGCGGAGACCTCCCCTTATACGCGAGACGCGCAACATGTGATCCCGCGTCATGTCCCTCAATTCACCTCAATTCACCACATTCTCCCCACCTTTAAAATGTAACTAGGGGCCCATCTTACACACCATGATTGCTTTAGCACTATAGGAGTATACATTTCAAGCAACGCGGACTAATAGGTCTACAGAAGCATACATGCCAAGCAGTGATTATTTTGAGTTGTAGGAGCATGGAAATGAGCATCGATATATGATATAATGAGCATATAGGAGCATGAGCAGCGAGAATGCCGATAATCCCCTTTACAGATTGAGTCGTCGAGGGGGCCTTATTCGTCGACCTCTCCGGGAGTAAACGGCAGTTTCACTTGAGGGAGACTCCCGATCCTCTTGGTGAGCCTCGACTTGTGCCGGGGATGACTCCTCGATCGCTCTCGGGTGGAACGCGGCAGCCCCGTCGCCCGGTGGAGTTCCTGGGGGGGGAATGTCAGAAGGAGGAGTGCCAGAAGGTGGTGTACCTGCGGGAGGAGTACCTGAGGGAGCCAGATGGCGAACCGACACAGTGGTCTCCCTGCCATCCGGGAGCCTGACATGAGCATACTCTGGATTAGTGTCAATGAGTTCGACCCCCTCCACCAGGGGTTCATACTTGCTTTGTCGGACCGGGCGTTTCATGAACACTGTACCGGGATGGGTCAGCCAGTTGGGCACCGTTTGACCGTCAACATAACGTCGCTGGTGAGTAAACATTCGTTCGTGAGGAGTTGCATTGGTGGACGTGCAGAGCAAAGAGCGTATGGAATTCAGAGCGTCGGGAAGAGTAACCTCCCACCGCTCGGGGCCCAGTCCTCTCGATTTCAGCGCCAGAGTTACGGCTTTCCAAATAACTCCATTATACCTTTCCACCTGCCCGTTTCCCTGTGGGTTGTAACCCGTCGTTCGACTAGTTGCTATGCCGAGCTCTAGTAGGAATTGTTTTAGCCCGGCCGACATGAAACACGGCCCTCTGTCTGAATGTATGTACGAAGGTTTCCCAAACATAGCGAAGAGGTCAGAGAGACATTTCACGACAGTGCCCGAGGTCATATCCGAGCACGGAAATGCGAAAGGGAACCTTGAATATTCATCAACAACGGTGAATATGTATCTGTTGTCTGTCTCGGTCGGCAGGGGCCCTTTGAAGTCGATGTTTAGTCTCTCGAAGGGGGAAGTGGCCTTGATCAGTCTGCCAGATGCCGCGCCAAAGAATCTGGGTTTTAGTTCAGCACAAACAGGGCATGAAGCATTCATTTGTTTAATATCTTCAACAGAATAGGGAAGATTTTGTCTGCGCACGAAATGTGCCATTCTGGTTACCCCTGGGTGGCAGAGAGACACGTGTAGGTCTTGCAAAGCCTGACTGATTGTTGCCGAACTGTAGACCCGAGAGAAGGTATCTGCAGCAGGGTTTTCTTTCCCGGGCCGGTAAACAATGTCGTAACTGTAGCAAGCTAGGTCTATCCGCCATCTCATTATTTTTTCATTCTTAATTTTCCCGTTATTTTTCCCATCAAACATGAATGCCACGGATCGTTGGTCCATAACGAGCGTGAAGTGGTTTCCCAGTAAATAATGTCTCCATTTCCGCAGCGCTTCGACGATGGCGTACGCTTCCTTCTCTATTGCTGAGTGTCTCTGCTCGCTTCCAGAGAGAGTTCTCGAGAAGAACGCGACCGGCCGCCCAGACTGATTAAGTGTAGCAGCTATGGCGTGATCTGAAGCGTCGGTTTCCACCACGAAGGGCACCGAGCTGTCGATCGATAAAACCACGGACTTACTGATATCATCCTTGAGGTTGTGGAAAGCTCTTACAACAGCGGCATCTGGTGGAAAGTTTTTGCAATGCACTAGGGGATGTACTTTCTCGGAGTATTGCGAAATCCATCTTGCATAGTAAGCGAACATGCCGATCACCCGGCGCATTGCCTGCAGGTCCTGAGGTGGGGGTAGCCCACGAAGTGGGCGCAATCGTTCAGGATCAAGCTTAATTGTGCCGTCGGCTATCGTGTAGTCGAGAAGGTCAATTGACCTTGCCGAGAATACGCATTTCTCGTAGTTGAGAGTCAGATTATATTTTCTAGCAATGCTCAAGAATCTGTCCAGATTCCTATCATGTTTCCTCTGATCCCTACCGCACACTGTGACATTATCCACGTAAACAAAAGTGTCTTTGAGGTTTTCATCTGAGATGATGTCGTCCATAACCCGTTGGAAGCAAGCTACCCCATTCGTGACACCGAAAGGTATTCTCCTGAATTGGTAGAGGCGCCTCCCTGCCTGGAATGCAGTGTAAGGTTTGTCTTCCTCTCGGATGGGAATTTGATGATAGGCGCTTCGCAAGTCGATGGTGCTGAATATCTTATAATTGGCCACGCGTTCGACCATCTCGTCTATGCGCGGCAGGGGGTAGGCATCGAGTTGGGTAAAGCGATTGACCGTTTGGGAATAATCGACAACCATTCGTTTCTTATGGTTCTGACTGCTGGTTACTAACACCTGTGCGCGTCATGGCGAATCGCTCGGTTCTATAATTCCTTCTTCCAGTAATCGCTTGGTTTCTGAAGTGATGAAATTCATGTCAGCAGTGGTATATCGCCGCGATTTAATCGCTATCGGTTTGCAGACCGGCGACAAGTTAGCGAACAGCTGGGGGGACGTCACCTCCGCGGTGGTCAACGCATTTAAAATTAGACGAGGCTTGCTTCCTCCAAAGGGTATTTCGACGCTCGTGTGCTGCTTGAGGACATTATGACCCAGAATTACGTCTGCGCACAAATCACGAAGCACCAGTACCCTTACATCCCGATGCGTGTACCCTTTTACGTCCAATTCAACATTGCAGTACCCTCATACGCGGGATTGTAGTGAGGTGGCGGCCATGCATACCGTATTGTCAGTCGGGTGGATTATCCATTTCCTGCCCTTCACTAGCGAGCTGTTGACGAAACTTTCAGAGCTACCGGTATCAATCAGTGCCTCAGCCATATGCCCGTTAATTCGTACGTTGATGATAGCCTTGGATAGATTCCCCGGGGAGGCTGCAGTTAATTTATTTTGCGAGTAGAGAGCCGCAGAAGTGGGTTTATTTCTCCTTAGAGTAGATTTACATACCCTGGCATAATGCCCTTTCTTGTCGCAATTCATGCATGTGGCATCTCTGGCGGGACATTTTTGACGAGGGTGCCTTTTGTACCCACAAAAGAAGCATTTACCGACCGGAGCAGTTGCTGAGGAGTTTGACGAGGTCTGGGTATCCGGCTCCTCGGGTGTTTCTCCATCCCCTATGTCTGGCTGTGTCTGTGCCAGTGGGGTTCCTTGGGTTCCCATCGTAGCAGCGTTCATTAGCAGCATCGGTGTCCCAAATGACTCAGATTGCTGCTGAGCCGTATCCATCGCTCGAGCCTGATCGACTACCTTGTCAAGAGTGGGTTGCGCTTTCTCTAGTAAGCGTTGCCGTATGTGGGCTGATCTGAGTCCTTGGATGAATGCCTCCCGTGTGGCTTCCTTTCGGTGTTCCTCGGCGCTTACGGCCCGGAAGCTGCAGTCTTTTCCCAGCTGATTCAGAGCTTGCAGGAACTGATCGATTGTCTCCCCGGTTGCTTGCTTGCGTGTGTTGAGAAGATGTCGTATGTATACCTCGTTCTTGGGCTTCACGTAGAGCGCCTGCAGCACCTCGATCGCTGCTTCGTAAGTGTCGCACCCCGAGAAGAGCCTGTACACGCTGGGCGAGACATGATTCACGAGAGCGGCAAATTTGTCAGCTCCCTCCTCGATGATGGTCAGATAGTGTGAGAAGGAACAGAACCAATGCGACCATTTCATTTCTGCGTCAGTCGCGTTTGGGTCTGCGTCGAACCTCTCTGGTTTGTAGATCTTGTCCATCGTTGGTTGAGAGAGCCGAGAAAACCAAATGGAATAAATTGAAATGAGAGCGAGAGAAGAACCTTCAGAGTTTAGGCTTTATTCCATTTGATTGGAGCCGCTTCTGTGGGCACACCGGGGAATACAGGTTCAGCTAGGAGTACATAAGCAGTAACGTATACATGTGCGATTAATCATTGCAGACTAAATCCGCGTAAGCACGGAGTTCGATATAATCTCCATTCTCACCAGTCAATGAGCACCTTCAGTCAACGAGCATCAAGTGAACAGCCGATGTAAATGGCAATGCCCCGGGGACAACCACTCGTGCCGCGGAGACCTCCCCTTATACGCGAGACGCGCAACATGTGATCCCGCGTCATGTCCCTCAATTCACCTCAATTCACCACGGGGGGGGGGGTTGGAAATCACTTAAAACATGTAGAAATGCAAAAAAAATTCTTTTTTGGGGGGGGTAAAAACAAATTTCTTTGGGGGGGGTTGGAAATCACTTAAAACATGTAGAAATGCAAAAAGAAAAAGAATTTTTCTCTTTTTGGGGGGGGGTAACAATTTTTTGGGGTGGGGGTTGGAAATCACTTAAAACATGTAGAAATGCAAAAAAAAAATTCTATTTTTGGGGGGGGGGGTAAAAAAAATTTTGGGGGGGGTTGGAAATCACGAAAACATGTAGAAATGCAAAAAAAAATTTTCTCTAACAATTTTTTTTGTGGCGGGGGGGGGGGACCAAGTCCAAAATTTAATGGCATGATCCTTGGACCAAACCTAACCCCCCCCCACCAAGTTTCGTCGAAATCCGTCGAGGAGTTTTTCCGTAATACTGTTCACAACCAAACAAACAAACAAACAAACAGAAAGGGGTGAAAACAGTAACCTTCATCCATCTTCGAAGATGGCGGAGGTTAAATATGTGTAAGTAGTGAAGAAGGTAGTGAAAACAAGTGGGAAGGACATAATCTTGAAAGCTGACCGGTCTCTGTTTGGTCGCATCATAGTGATGGCACAAGGGCGCAATCTCACGATGGAGGACATCCTCTCTCACCTCTTGGGACCACTACCCTGGGCTCTCTACCCCAGACGGATTACTCAGGAAAACGAACAAAGTTTCCTTAGCCACTACTTTGCAGAAGAATGTGACAGTAGCAGACCAACTCCCACAAAATCCGGCTTCTGTGGTCGATGGAATGAACTTGGTTCAAAAGTAAAGGGTGATCAAGCTACGTTTGGAGACATTGCCACTACAATACTGTCTATGACATTGCGTGAAGGAAGTAAAAGTACCAGAATAGATGTTGTGTTCGACACGTATCGAGAGAATTCTATCAAGAACAGTGAGAGATCGGCACGAGGTGAAGAGACTGGACACCAGCTGCAGGATATCACAAGCGCACAGATTGTGAGGCAATGGAGAAGTTTCCTGACAGGAATAACTAACAAAACCAGTCTGATTAGCTTCATTGTCAGTGAATGGAGGACGCCAGTGTACAGAGAGAAACTACATGAGAAGATTCTGTATGTAACTGTAGATGACAAATGCTACAGAATTACATCACAGGGCAGTGAAGAGGTACCAGATCTCCAGTGCCAGCAGGAGGAAGGAGATGGGCACCTACTTTTCCATGCTATCCATGCTGCGAGAGAGGGCTACCAGGCTGTAGTGATATGCGCAGAGGACACAGATGTCTTTATCATGTGTTTGGCATTCCATGACAAGATAAGAGCTCCGTTATTCCAGAAATGTGGAACTAGAACCAGAACTAGATTAGTTGACATCGGGAAAGTCGCTGCCACTGTCGGCATAGATGTCTGCAGAGCTCTTATTGGTATACATGCATACACTGGATGTGACACTACCAGTGCTTTCACAGGTAAAGGGAAGGCAAGTGCTCTAAAATTAGTGACCAACAACAGGGAAATCAAGAACACATTCACAGAGTTGGGCCAGGAATGGGACCTCTCCTCAGAACTGATGAACAAACTAGAGTGTGTCGCATGCCTCCTCTATGGCCCCAAAGCAGCATTCACCAAGGTCAATGATCTCAGGTACAACTTGTTCTGTATTAAGAAAGGTGAGATAGAGAGTCATCAGCTTCCACCCTGCAGGGACTACTTAGTCAAACATGCACAAAGGGCAAACTACCAGGCTGGAATATGGAGAAGATGTCTTGAGCAAGACCCAGGTGTACCAAGTCCCATTAGCAGAGGGTGGAAAATTGACATGGATGGAGCCGAGAAATTAATGGTAGTGGATTGGATGGATGGTCAGCCAGCGCCTGAGGCTATCTTGGCCCTACTGGCCTGCAAATGTTCAAGGAAATGTACGCTGCCAAATTGTGTATATCTGGCAAATGGACTTAAGTGCAATGATATGTGCAAACTGTCAGACTGCGAGAATCGGTCATCAGATGATGTGGAGAGTACGGACGAGGATGACAATGTGGATGCCGATGAACAGTAATTATTGACAGTAAATGATGAGTATAAGAGTCATCACGTACATTTCACTACAGATGGATATATCATTTCTGTATTTACCTAAAATATTGGAAATGTACACCAAAATCACTGTCGTAACTGTTCTAGGACCTTAAACGCGGTCATTTAAATATGTCTGCAGCCATTTTGGTGGCCATCTTGAATTTTAATATTAAGGCTGCATCCAATATTTTCGGAAAATACAGAAATGATATATCTGACCCTCAAACCTAGTCGTAGACACCAGTATCACTGCTCTAGGTGGTCTAAAATCTGCTATATATAGGGTATTGAGCATTTGGCGGCCATTTTGGAAAAAGGGGGATAACTCCCATAAAGCTGCCACCGCCACAATGCTATCACATGTTTTCCAACTCTAGGGGTTTATACCTTCATAAAAAAACACTATGAGCATTCTCCCCTAATTTGATACCGGTGACCCAAATTTCGGACCGGGGCTGATCGGGTAAGAGGTCATATATTTTTTTTGTTGTATTCATGGTTTACTTTTCTCAGTGCTGAGAGATTTTAGTTTTATTTCATTTTCTCCTTTTGTTTCTATCCTCCTTTCCTTCTCCAGTACCTGCATTGCATGTTTTGTTTATTTACTTGCATATATAAATATACAATTATATTTTTGTTATAAAATATTTCAAAAATCAGTCTTCTTCCCTCTCTCCAACCGACTTTTTTTTTTTTTGTGTATCTTGTCCAGGCCCCCCTAATAAGCGGACGCCAACGTTGTCAGACGGATGAAAACCCGTAATTCTTGTTACAAAAACAGCTAAAATTGATGAAAAAGCGGCCGAAATTGAAACCAACGCAGTAATTACGGTCGCAATAGCAGATATAATGGAAACCAACACGTTTATTCAACACACAAGAACGGTCGTGACGGACGCACGAACGGTCAATCCCGAAATAGAACGGTGGGGAATGGAAGATGGATATTACAGGGACTTTCAGGAAGGAAAGCAGGGAATTTGAAGGAAGTGGGCTTGGGTGGATTATCGGGGGTAGAAAAGATCGAGGTTTTGGATAGGGGATGATAAGAGGTGGTGGTGAACAGCTGTTTTGAAAGCCTGGAGGGAAGAATGGGAAGAATAGAGTGAGGGAGTTTATTCCAAAGGTGGGAAAAAAGAGGAATGAGAGAGTGAAGGTGAGCAGTGATTTGTGATTTTGGTAGTTTTACCAGAAGGGGGTTGTTGGCTGACCTTGAGCACCCTGAGGAAATGTGGTGGGGACAAATCGCAGAGACAGCAGGGGGGCAAGGCCAGAGAGGAGACAGTAGAAGACAGAAAGACCACCGACCAACCTTCGGTGATTGAGTGAGAGGCTCAAAGACTCAGCTTCATTGTGGGAGATGCCGATTATCCAAAATACCCTGGTTTCTACAGTGTGAAGCTGAGAAAGGTGGGAGGCAGGAGCACCAGCCCAGAGGGGAGAGCAGTACTCTACTACAAGACAGGCTACAGACAAAAGCTTTGTAATTGGTCAGGAGCTCAAGAGGGCCGAGGAAAGACTTTGCACGACGGAGGATTCCCAGTCGGCGAATGACTTTGGAGGCGAGGTTTGAAAGGTGGCTTTCCCAGGACAGGTCATGGCAGATAGTGAGACCCAGAAGCTTGAAAGAAAGGACTTCTTCCAGAGGATTGTTGAGAAAGTGGATGGGTGGGTTTTCTAAACGGTCCTTTCAAAGAGACAAAGTGAGAGTGTGATATTTGTCCGGATTGAAAGACATGTTCCACGTGTTGCACCAGTTTGTGATTTTATTCAGATCTGCAGAGAGAGAAGAAGCTGCTGCTTGTCGGTCTGAGGGATGACCGATGGTACAGCAGAGGGTGGAGTTATCAGCAAAGAGAAATAGAGGATTTTCCAGAGAGTCGGAGAGATCATTGATGAAAACCAGAAAAAGAACAGGGCCCAGAACGCTACCTTGAGGAACTCCAGCCTGGACAGGAAGAGGGGATGAAAGAACTCCATTTAGGGCCACACGTTGACTGTGACAGGAGAGGAAGTCTGCGAGCCATGAGTGGAGATGGCCTTGAATACCATGGGAAGAGAGTTTGGTGAGTAGGGCAGGGTGCCAGACTGTGTCAAAAGCACGTGATATGTCCAGGGATACGGCTCGGATTTCCTGTCTGGCATTGAGGACCTCCATCCATTGTTGGGAGAGCAGAAGCAGCATATCCAGGGTAGAGTGACCTGGTCTGAAACCAAATTGATGATCGGAAATCAAGCCATGGAGAAGAGGAAGAATTTCATGTCTGAAGCGATGATGGATTCCATAACCTTGCTGATGATTTGGAGAAGGCTGATTGGTCTGTACTTGCAGGGATCTGTTTTTGCACCTTTTTATGCAGGGCAGTGATGTTTGCAGATTTCCAAGCAGATGGCAGATGACCTTGGGCAAATGAGGGTGAATAGAACAGAGAGAGGGTGAGCAAGAGCAGAAGAGCAGGCTTTGAGGACACGTGGGCTGATGCCGTCTGGACCGGTTGCAGAATCTGAGTCGAGGTTTGAAAGCAAGCTCTCCACCTTGTCAGGAGAAAAGGATACAGAGTCCAGGGACAGTTGGGTGCGACTGGGTAAGGTGGGTAGAGAAAGTGATGGGTTTTTGACACAAGATTTAGCTGCAAACACCGAGTTTAGGCATTCAGCTTTTTCACGTGCGGTATCAGCAGTGCGGCCATTTGAGGTAAGGGAGGGGGTGGAGGGGGAACATACACCAGAAACAGATTTGATTAAACGCCACCAGGATTTTGAGGAGGGAGAGAGGTTTGAGAGTTCAGACTTGAGATAAGAAAGATGTTGTTTTCTGGCTCTCCTGAGGGTAGATACACACTTGTTCCAAGCTTTATGGAAGGAACTGAGATTGCCCTCAGTTGGGTTTGCTTTCCATGAGGCAAAGGCAAGTTGTTTCAGGACAACTGCCTCGCCACAAGCTTCAGTAAAGCAAGGGCTGGAGGAAGGGTAAGACAACTGAACACGAGAGGGGATAAATCTGTGCATGAGGGAGAGCAAGTGTCTTTGAAAGAATTCCCAGGATGAGTTGATGTTGGAGAAAGTAGTGATAGGAGACCAGTCTGTCAGTTTGATGGCTGCTCGGAGACCCTGCCAGTCGGCTTGAGTGAAATGCCAGACTCGACGGCGGTGAGGTGGTTCTCTGATAACAGCCAGAGAGATGTCCACTTTGACAAGGACGTGGTCAGAAGAACCGATTGGAGTGGATGAAGAGCAGCAGATATTGTCAGGGAAATTTGTCAAAATCAGATCCAGAAGAGATGGAGTACCACTGGTTGAGATCCGGGTCGGGAAATTGACCGATTGAATCAGTCCCAATGAGTCGCAGAAAGCTTTTGCTGAGGTGCCATGGCAGGTGAGAGAGGTACCCACACCTAGCCAACTGGCATGATGACAATTGAAGTCACCACATAAGAGGAAGAGAGAGTTTGGATGAGAAGATAGAAGATGGTCCATGTTTTCGGATAGTGAGGTGTAGATGGAGTCATCACTGTTAGGTGGACGGTACAGTATACATATAAACATGAGGAGGGAGTGGAGGGTAGCCGTAGCCAGAGGTATTCCTAGGGGTGTGGGGGAGTGAGGGCAGTGCAGGGAGAGTGAGGAATAGAGTCTTTGATGAAGAGAGCAACACCTCCACCAGGACGATGCTCAGGTCTGTCATACCGGAGGAGGAAGGAACCAAGGAGAGACCAAGGAGGGAGTAACTTGTTTACACACTTTTTTGAGGAACATCCCAACATCCTTTTACATTAAAAAAAACATGTTTTTATCACTTGTTTCTTTCATTTTTACAAATACATAAAGATGTTCTCCAACTGATTTACAAAGGTTGTCGTAAAAACTTTATCAACGTGCTGACATTGTACTGGTACCGTACATACTTTATAGACGATCTCACATTCTAAATAGTACGTCCTTTATGGAAATATCTGTGTGGGTTATTTCAGCCACCGACGTACTTTCTTCCTCTCCCTCTTCCTCTCTCTCTCTCTCTCTCTCTCTCTCTCTCTCTCTCTTTCTCTTTCTCTTTCTCTTTCTCTTTCTCTTTCTCTTTCTCTTTCTCTCTCTCTCTCTCTCTCTCTCTCTCTCTCTCTCTCTCTCTCTCTCTCTCTCTCTTTCTCTCTCTTTCTCTTTCTCTTTCTCTTTCTCTTTCTCTTTCTCTTTCTCTTTCTCTTTCTCTTTCTCTTTCTCTTTCTCTTTCTCTTTCTCTTTCTCTTTCTCTTTCTCTTTCTCTTTCTCTTTCTCTTTCTCTTTCTCTTTCTCTTTCTCTTTCTCTTTCCCTCTCCTCACTCTATAATTGTCCTCTCTCACCTCTCCATTCTCTCACTTCTCTCTTTCCAATCTCACCTGTCTCTCTCCTCACCCTATTCTCACCCTATTCTCTCTCTCTCTACATTACTCTCCCTGTCTCTCCCTACACTACTCTGTCTCTCCCCACACTACTCTCTCTCTCTCTCTCTCTCTTTCCTCTCCCTCCTCTTTTTCATCTTCTTTCCTCTTCTTCATTTTTCCTCACCGTGTCAGTCAAGTTACCCTTCTCTCATTTGTTCTGTTCTTTTTCCATTGCATATGTTTGTATGAAATATTAAATGTAGAAATTCCACAGGTATCTGAGATAATGTTTTCACCCATTGGTTGTTATCTCCATTTGTGGGTTTCAGAAGGTGAGAGAAAGTTCTCCCAGAACTCAAAATGTCCACCTCCTATTTGGAGAAAGATTATGATTCATGAACCAAACTGTGAAACTTCGTTTTCATAACCTCGTTCCAAGGGCTCTTTTCAGAATCTTCACTGAACCTCTGACAACCTCCACTTGTAACTCGTTTGTAGTGACATTCCCTGGAATGATTTTTTAATACTCAGTAAGGGTTTTCTTTATCATTCCTGCAGCTCCGACTATCACTGGTA
The DNA here is from genome assembly GCF_056783735.1 of Eptatretus burgeri. Classification (NCBI taxonomy): domain Eukaryota; kingdom Metazoa; phylum Chordata; class Myxini; order Myxiniformes; family Myxinidae; genus Eptatretus; species Eptatretus burgeri. The sequence continues at coordinate 163,780,244 of NC_140961.1, forward strand.
TCATTTCAGCTTTCTTCAATTTCCAAGAGCTCTTCACCTCATTTTTCAGATCCTGGTGTTTGGATTAAATGCTGCAGGAATCAGGAAAATGACCAAAATCATTGGGAACTGAAACCTGGATCAACAATGCTGACTTTTCCTTTTTGTGGTTGAGCACCTTGTCCAGACGCAGTGATTTGTTTGCAATGTCCACACTTGATGGGATCATCTTGTCATACGTGAGCATTATATGATCATTTTCAAGGATCGGATTTGGTTTGTGCTTCCATGATTGTTCTGGGACCGGGATGTTGAAATATTTACGAATGTCCCAGTGAATTACTCCACACTGTCATGTCTTTCTGTGTCCAGCTGTTCTGACATGAGTTTTTTTCCATCCCAAAAGGAAGTGACTGATACTTTGTTTCTAACCGACAAAACCTGCATTTGTGCGGTTGGCTCAATCCCACCATTTTCTTAAAAGCATAGGTGCAGTGTCTTTGGTCTTGGGCATTGATGACGACTCGTTCTCCATCACAACTAATTTGACCACTTAGCTATTCCAGAACCTTCCTTGTCTATCCCTATCCTATCAAACTCTTGTGTTTTTTTTTCATCTTCCTCTCTTTTGTTATTCTCCCATTTATCAGAGTATATCTGCTGACATTTTTTTGTGGTTCTCCTTTTTATACGCCCGATATATATATATAATATATATATATATATATATATATATATATATATATATATATATATATATATATATATATATATATATATATATATATATATATATATATATATCGGGGCGTATTATGTGATACCGGTCGTCCATCTGTCCGCCCGTCCATCTGTCTGTCTGTCCGTCCGTTCCTGTCCGCACTCTAACTCCCAAAGTTTTCAACTTTCACGTTTCATATTTGGTATATTGGTACAGACTGTGGAGATGGTGTGTTGTGACATACGTTCGTCATCTAAAGTGGTTGCCATGGTAACCAGGATGCTGTTTTCCATGTAGTAGCACAATTCTCTATACTGTATACCTTCTTGTTCGGGCATATATTGTGCTCACTTGCACTCTTGTTTTTCTTTGCAATCATTGGGGCTGTGTTTGTGAAATATTAAAGCGGCTTCACCGCTTCACAATTTCCATTCTTCCGTCCGTCAAAAATGAAAAGCCTTTCTAACACGCAGTATTTCTACGAAAAATGGACCCTTTTGACCCTTTAGTCTCCTGAAAACCCTTCAACCTTTTGAAGACCCTTTGAAACCCCAAAGTCCCTGAGGACCCAAAAGACCCAAGAGTCCCCAAAGACCCAAAAGTTTGAGAACCCAAAATTCCCTGAAGACTCAAAAGACCCCGAAGACCCAAAATACCCAAAAGTTCCAGAGGACCCAAAAGACCCTGTAGACCCTTTAAGACTCTACTATAAATGGATGAGGTGTGTGTGTGGTTTTTAAAAAAATTTTTGGTGAAGTCCTCTTGGAACATTCTGATGTGGAATGTGATTCACCCAAATGGTCATCATGATCTCCTGAGTTGATTAGGCTAATGAACCACAAAGAACCCAAAATAATTCACTTGTTAAGGAGTCATTCCATCTGAAATCACCAAACTTAAGAAAATGTTTCCAGTTGACCCCCTCAGATTTAGTTTAAACTTTCATAAAATAGTTCCCAGGTATCAAAATGAAGCTGCGTAAAATTTTAGGTCCATAGATGCGGTCAACTCCGAGATATTGAGGGTTGAAAATGTGGTTGTGGCCCCATTTTTATGGTCGCTGCGAGCATCACAAAATGAACGGCTACTTTTAAACTCCCACAACTTTTTTAATATTAATGCTAGAGCCTTGAAATTTTCAGAGATTATTCTTCTATAACTGCTCTGTAAGAAACAAACATAAAACTGAGTATACCTCTATTAAATTTTATGACCTGATCAGTTGAAATCCAGAAAAAAAAATGTTGGTTTTGTATGAAGAACCAACTTTGAGACCCCATATATTTTTATTGACCCATCCCAGAAACTTGAAGTTTTTTCATGTAATAACTGTATGGTAGTAGTATTCAAATACATGTTTACTTTTCTTAATCAGTCATATATAATACAGTCATGATCCCTCAAAAATAAATTTTTTTCATTTTTCCCAGAAATTCAGGTGAGGATTGCAAATATATGACAAGGTTATACCACTTCAAATTGTTCACCATTGGAAAGAGCATATTCAAGTTAACTTAAGTCTAACATTTCAAAATGGTATAATAAAATTCAAAGTGGACACGGGTGCGATTTTTCTGTTTCATTTTCCTTGGTAGTATCCATCATTTGCACCTGTTATTGGAAGATTGCTGCTGAATGAATGAATAAATAATCCTCTTCTGGTTTGTTGTTTTCTTGCTCATGAACAAATCTCATCTGATAATATGTTGTGGTTTTCACATCCTCCGCTAGTCCTCCACATGATGTTCTGTGCACTTGGTTAATCTCTATCAAACCGCCTCCTCCTCCTCCTCATCTTGGTAAATACAACCTCGGTATGCATTGTTTTTTTTGTGTAATATCGTGTGAATAGTTCGAAGTTTCCTTGTTTTTGTGTCTAAATTGTTGATCTCCAATTGTGGCCTGTTTATAATTACACAGATATATTGGAATACCGGCACTGCAAGTTGGTTTATCGCTTTGGTTTTGTTTCTTGGAGAGAGGGATGACTTCAGTATTAGTCATATTCGGTGTAGGTACTCTTCTGATTATTTTACGCATTTTTAAGTGTTGTACCTGGGGGCCTTCTTTTGTTCCAAGGAATTTCTAGGATGCTTTGTTTTCTTGTTCCTGTAGTGTTGTTCTTTTTGTTTTTTCTTGTACACGTGTGCATTTGGCACATTTGTAAACACCGAACTCCATTTGAATGTCCTCTGAGTACTGTGTCCTCTGAGTACACTGTCAGGTCAGGTTCGATCTGTGACCTGCTACAGGTACCATGTAAACCTGTACTAACCTGTTCCATGGTCGGGTTGTCGGCGACTAAACCGTCTCCCCCACCAGGTTTTCTGGTGAGGAGGGTGTTTGGATATGGACACCCAGCAGGATTAAAAACAAAACCTGTCAAAGGGCGGAGGAGCTCCTTGTGAGCCAACGGCCATCTATATCTAGTGCCCAACTGTGTCTGCGGACGTCCTCCTGCAGTTGGGTCACTTCTTATTAGGAGGTTGGTGGCAGGATTTGCACTCCGGCCACCGTAAAACGCTTCATTCCGCAAAACGCAAAAACGCAAAAAAATCTGAAAACCCACTCCGTGGGAGTACCTCCTGTGCAGCTTCCCTTCGCAGGGCAGCTCACCGGATGACGGGATTGGGGCAAAGCCTTCGGGACCCCCAATCTTTGATAGGAGGGAAACCACGGGGTAACATCCCTGGGTCAGATTGCGAGAGAGTGTGTCGGAGTGGTGCTGAGGTGTCGTCCACCAGACGGCGGTCTCCTTGGGTTAACCTGAGGCGGTCCCTTCGGGTGGGTGCCTGGAATGTCCTATCCCTAAGAGAGGATGATCACCTGTCTCTGTTATCATCTGAGCTCAAGCGTTTGGACATCGGGATTGCAGCTCTTTCTGAGGTTCGGAGACCGGATTGCGGCGAGATAATGGTGGGTGGTTGCACCTACTATTGGTCTGGTCGCTCTGATGGTTACCATACCCAAGGAGTTGCTGTAGCTGTGTCCAATAAGCTGACCCCAATGATAATTGAGGTAACACCAGTCAACGAGCGTATTATGAGATTAAGGATTCGTCACTCCTTAGGTGTCATCTCCCTGGTCTCTATTTATGCTCCGACTGGGGCGAGTGATCTCACCGTGAAGGACACATTCTATGCCACACTCGAGTCTGTGGTTGATCAGTGCCCCAGACGAGATACACTCCTAGTCTTGGGGGATTTCAATGCATCGACTGGAACTGATAGGGATGGTTATGAGGTGTGTGTTGGTCCCCATGGGTCAGGAACTATGAACCAGAATAGCACTAAGTTCCTTGACTTTGCAAGAAGTCATGGACTTAGGGTGGCTGGTTCATGGTTTCAGCGCCCGCAAGCTCATCGCTGGACTTGGTATTCCAACGCTGGCGGTGTGGCAAAGGAGATTGACCATGTCCTCATTGACGGTCGTTGGAGGATGATCCAGAACTGCAGGGTCTACCGGAGTGCTCAGTTCCTCAATACTGACCACAGGCTTGTTGTAGCAACTCTAAAGCTGCACCTTAAATCCTGGAGAATGGTACCATCCCAGCCGAGGCTGGATGTTGCCAAGCTCAGGGATGAGAGAGTAGCTGAGGAGTTTGCGAACAGGCTGAGTGGACACTTGGGGGTCTGGGTGCTTTGGGGGGTCCTGAAGAGTTGTGGAGCACCTTCAAGACCACCGTCCTTGATGTTGCCGGTGGATGCCTTGGAGTTCACCGCAGGGCAAAGAAGAATTTTGTCTCTCAAGGGACACTGGATACCATTGACCAGAGTCGCAGGGCCAGGCTGAATGGCAGAGCTGAGCTGTTCAGGGAGCTGAGGCGTAAAACTGTACTTGCACTGAGGGTGGACAAGGAGGCCTATGTGCGAGGAATCTGTGAGGGGGTAGAGCATCACCTGTGGACAGGTGATTCTCGTCCCGCTTACAGGGGAATTCGCGCATTACGTTCATCCAAGCCCATCCCTCGGAGCACTGCAGTTCGAGCAGAGAGTGGTAGGCTCTTGACAGAGGAGTCTGAAGTGAAGGCCCGCTGGGCCGGTTACTTTGAGCGGTTGTACCAGGCTGATCCCCCAGCTGTCGAGTTGGACGTCAAGGGTGTTACAATCCCTGTTGCTGACCCTCGAATCAACTGTGGTCCACCATCGCTTGTGGAAACACGGGCTGCGGTGAACCAGTTGAAACGGGGCAAAGCTCCAGGGATCTGTGGCATACATGCCGAACTTCTCAAGGCTGGTGGAAATGCTGCACTCATGTCGTTGCATGCAGTTTTGTGCTCTGCCTGGAACACAGGCATCATCCCAACTGACTGGAAGAGGGGCCTTGTTGTCCCTCTCTGGAAAGGGAAGGGTGATCGCCAAGACTGCAACAACTACCGAGGGGTGACGCTGCTCTCAGTGCCGGGCAAGGTCTTTGCTCGGATAATTCTTGATAGGGTTCGCCACCATCTGCTTGAGCACCAGCGTCCAGAGCAGTCAGGCTTTACACCAAAGAGGTCAACGATTGACCGTATCCTTGCACTTCGTGTCCTCACCGAACGCAGACGAGAGTTTCGGCAGGGGCTGCTTGCAGCCTATGTTGATCTCTGTGAAGCGTTCGATTCAGTGAATCGGGATGTCCTCTGGAGGATTATTGGTCTTCGTGGGGTGCCACCGAAACTGATCGATCTGATGTCTGAACTCTACTTTGGTACTGAGAGTGCTGTGAAGTGTGGTGGTGCCATCTCTGACTTATTTCCAGTTGTTACTGGAGTTCGTCAGGGATGTGGACTTGCCCCCACACTTTTCAGCACTTGTATGGACTGGATTTTTGGGAGGATGTCGGAGAGATCAAGTTGCGGTGCATCGTTTGGCAATGTCAAGATCTCGGACCTTGATTTTGCAGATGATGCAGTCATCTTTGCGGAGACTTTAGACATCCTCTTGGGGGCCCTCGAGGTGCTGAATGAGGAGTCGGAGCCGTTGGGATTACGGATTTCTTGGGTCAAAACTAAGATCCAGGCTTTCGGTGACATCTTGGATGCTGCTGTCCTGTCTGTGTCTGTTTGTGGTGAGGATGTTGAGGTCGTGGAGAGATTCACTTACCTTGGCAGTGATATTCATGTCTCTGCAGGTTGTGAGCCGGAGGTCAATAGACGTCTGGGTCGGGCCTGGGGAGTCATGGATTCACTGGATCATGGGGTGTGGCGCTGCCGGTACCTGTGCGGGAGGACGAAAGTCCGAGTCTTCAGGTCCTTGGTACTTCCAGTCTTGCTCTATGGGTGCGAGACTTGGACTTTGACCAAGGATCTGAGACGGAGACTTAATTCCTTTGGTTCCAGGTCTCTTCGGAGAATCCTTGGCTATCGCTGGTCGGATTTTGTGTCCAACGAGCGGTTGCTGAGAGAGACTCGGATGAGATTTGTTACCTGCATAGTCCGTGAGCGTCAGCTGCGGCTGTATGGACATGTGGCTCGTTTTCCTGACGCTGATCCTGCTCACCAGATTCTCTCAGCGAGGGAGTCTCATGAGTGGAGGAGGCCAGTGGGCCGACCACGTGCCTCATGGTTGCAGCAGGTTGACCATCATCTCAAGGAGATGGGGATGGGCCTGGCATCTGCCTGGGGGATGGCCAGACGGAGGCCCCTGGAGTACCGGCGGAAAGTGGACGCAGCGACGCGCTGTTCTGGCACATGCTCCCATACCTGACCTGACCTGAGTACTGCTTTACTAGTTTCAGTTGATCTGCCAATTTCTCATCATTTGTGATGAAGAGTTTTGATCATCCATGTGCAGTAGGTGTGTTACCTTTTTTGTTTCTTTGCTCGTTTTTCTGTTGCGTTTTGAGATTGTATCCATGTCCTTGTTCATTGATGAGGTTACTCAGTGGGTCCAGAGCTTAACAAAACAGGAGGGGGAAAGGCTGTCACCTTGTAAGATACATCATATATTTACTGCTGGGATTTCAATCTTTCCTTCCACGCAAGGTAGTACCAGCATTGTGTTCCACAGTGTCATTGCTTTTTCAATCATCGTGACTATTTGGAGGTCAATTTTGTAAACTTGTATGCATTTTGTAATCCATGAATGTATGACGCTGTCAAAGGTTTTTTTGGTCATCTATCCAGGCTGTGGATAAGTTGGTTTTTCGGAGCTTGCAGTGTTCGAGGATGGTTTTATTGAACAATAAATGGTCTATTGTTCCATAACATCTCTTTTTACATCTTTTCTACCCTGTCTCTAAAGCTCCTTGTTGAGTGAGGTGGTTGTAAACTGCATCGGTGATTATACCTGTTAAAAGTTTGTATGTTGTTGGTAAGCATGTTATTGGTCTGTATTTGTTGGGTAGATGGGTTTCTTCAGATTTGTGAATTAGAAGAGTGTTGCCTTCTGCAAGCCCATTCGTCCATCGACTGTTTCCCTTGGATGAGTTCGTGAAATGCTCGAGCGTAGTGAGGGTGGAGAGCACGTAGTTGCTTTAGCCAGAAGTTTGGAATCCCATCCGAGCCTGAGCATTTGAAGTTCGACGTTTTTGCGAGAGGTTTTATAATTTTTTTTCTTCATAGATTATCATTGGGTGCCTTTCATGCCGATGTTGCTTTTTCTTTACCAAGTGTCGTATTCAATCTTTTTCCTTGTTGGGTTCTTTTTCATCTTCAAACATACCTTTACGTAATTTTTCCAGGTCCTCTTTTTGTTCAGGGAGTTGTCACATTTTGTTTCTGTTCCCCTCGCTCTCGGTAGAACTTTTTCGGGTTGTTTCCAAACAGTTTATTTTGATTTCTTCTGTTGTTGGCCTCATCATCGTTTATTTTCCCTGCTATCTGGTGTATTTGTAGCTTATTATGGGCAGCTCATGTTTCCAGTTCATTATTTTCTATGTTGTATTTCTTTTTTTATTTGTCTGATTATTTTCATGAGCTTTGGATTTCTGTTTCCCCTCTTGTGTTTCCCCTCTTTTAACATCCAGTGATGTGCACACCTTTTAATTATTCAGTATCTCTTGTACATATACCAATGTGTGATTTGTCTCATTTACTCTATGTCTGCTTCTCGTTGAATAATAATCGATGAGTTCCTGATGATAACATTTTTCTCTCCTCCATAATATACTGCCCTTCCCTAGATGCCGTTGACCGCATCAAAAGAGAAAAAAGTTTTCTATGAGCTCTTCCGCAGGGACCTCGTGTCATTGTGTGTGACTATCAATCAGGGTGGCTTTGTTGTGGGCGAGCCAATCCACATAACCATCAAGCTGTCAAATGACTGCGATTGTGAACTCAATGGCACAGTTTGTCGTCTCATGCAGGTCTGTTCCAAATATTATTGGGGGAAGGAAGATGGGAGTAAGTAAAGCTAATTTTATTTCCCCAGATGATGTTCAAAATTAACCCTGATTTTGGTTTCTACAAGACGGAGTGATCCATGTGGATATCTCAACATTTGGTTGTGCTTTTTATTGTTGATAAGCAATGCCCATACAGCAAATCATAAGTTTTCTATTTTGATGCTTGTGCAAAAAAATAAGATGGTGTTAAGTGAGACAACAAAGACAGCAAAGAATTTTTTTATTTTCTGTGAAATGGATGAATGTAGAATTTGTGAAGGGCATCGTAATATTACACTTGAGCATGATCTCAGGTTTCATCAGGACAAGTTGGTCACTGGATCAAGATCTGGTTATTTCAGACTTTAGTAAAACTTCAAGAAGATTGTTATTTACAGATGTAGCAAAAACTAACTCTGGGACTATGTGAAAATGATGAGTGAAATGGCCTAATCATGTCCTTGTTGCCTCCGCCACCATGGTGGATGTAGGTTATGTTTTAACTCACCGCAGGTTGGTCGGTGGTCTTTCTGTCTTCTACCGACTCCTCTCCAGCCTTGCCCCCCCTGCTCTCTCTGCGATTTGTCCCCACCACATTTCCACAGGGCGCTCAAGGTCCGCCAACAACCCCCTTCTGGTAAAACTACCAAAATCACGAATCACTGCTCATCTCCACTCTTTCATTCCTCTTTTTTCCCGCCTTTGGAATAAACTTCCTCACTCTATTCTTTCCCATTCTTCCCTCCAGGCTTTCAAAACAGCTGTTCACCACCACCTCTTATCTTCCCCCATCCAAATCCTCGATCTTTTCTACCCCCGATAATCCACCCAAGCCCACTTCCTTCATTTCTCCTACTTTCCTTCCTGAAAGTCCCTGAAATGTCCATCTTCTCTTCGCCATGTTCCCTGTCCCATCCCCATCCCTCTCCCTTCCACAGTTCACCTAATGTGTCTGTTCCCCACTGTTTTGTCCCTTCCACTCCCGCCCCTCTTGTCTCATGCCTCCTTGCTGTGAGTTGTGTGTTAGCTCTCATACGAGCCTCGACCAAGGTATACAAAAGAAAAAAAAAAAACTCCTCTCCTTTTGTTGTCTGTTTATCTGTTAGCAGGATATCTGAAAAGTTAAGGATGGATTTGAACGAAACTTGGTAGACAGGTTGGGTGCATAACAAAGACGAATTGATGCGATTTTGATGAAGGTCTGGATCGGATACATGGATTTTTAATGAGCACGCGCTTGCGAAGCGAAATGCGGGGTTAAGCAATCGGTCGCATACGTATGTGTCTGCATTTTGTTGTTCCGTTTTCTCTGCAACTGCTTGTCGGATTGACACAAATTTTTCACCATAGATTGAAACTTGCCTCCTGTGCCATGGGGAATAAGTGTGATTTTTTTTTTTATGATGTCATAGGTGCCTTCGTTATGAACACTACATCTGATCAGTATGAAAATTTTTGAGAGTCATCTCGGAATAAATTGGTGAACAGAAAAAAATTGACGATGTCATCAGTCACATGGTTCATATTTGTTTTTTTTGGTTTTTTTAAACCTTAAAAAAATCTCCGAAACGGCTGAACAGATCAAGGTGAAACTTTACAGGTATGACCGCCTATCCATGAGGAACAAAACATTCCCCACATATGACGTCATAGGTCACATCGTTTGGCAGCCATATGGGATTTACCCTAAAACCCTTAAAAAATCTTTTTCTCCAGAACGGTTTGACAGATCGAGGGAAACTTCAGGAAATATTTTATGGATTTATTTTGTTTCCTTTATTCCACCAATTAAGTAAGCTTATTTCAACACCTTTGAAAAGTAGTTGCTGATGAACTTATATCTGTTCATTAATCCAAATTATGGCCCCAAACCAAATTTGTTAGTTAGGGGAGGGACCACCTTGGGGTTGTGTCTTTTCTTTTTTTGGAAAAACATTTTGTACTTTCTTGTACATTTTGTACCATAGTACCTTTGTACTATGGTAACTTTAAGGAAGGCCTCAATTGGCTGTGTTGAAAGATTTAAAAAAAAGTTTTCCTGGCATGCTCCTCAAAATCCTAGATATTTTGTTATCCGGTGAGAATTGTCTCCCTAAGCTAACCCCACAGCCTTGTGTGTGACCAGAAAACAATTTTCCGCACATCATGTGAGAGGCATGAAAAGCTTACCATCGCAGAGGTGAGAGGCAATCGCGTGGGACCCAAGCAACAGGACCAGTGGCAGTCGATGATCGTCGTGCCTCAAATTCCAGAGTCCAACCTTCGCTTCTGCAGGCTCATTGATGTCGAATACTACTTGAAGGTTGAAATCTCTTTGAAATTAACGTTTTCTAATCTTTTTTTGTCAATCATATTCTTTGCTTTTGGCATGGGTTAAAATATTTAAATGTCTTGCTTGCTTTGTAAGAAATCTATTACGTGATCACGATGTACTTTTACACAAACATTTAACATTAATATAACTAACTGTTATATTAATGTTCCAACTCTAGAGCAGCCGACATAAAGTTAGTTGACCATGTGAAAAAGATCTTCAAAATCTGTTTTGTTATCAGACAATCTCGAAACGACTGCACAGGTACTGTCTACAGATCAAAATCGCTTGTGTTTTTTTTTACTTTTCGCAATTGAGTGGAAATTTTTCAAAGAGAAAATTAATTAAAATATATTAATACAATTACAAAGGCACTTGGTGGAGCGCATACCTCTACCACACAATGCCATCCAGTGGAACATATCGGGCCCAATACATTTTTGAAATATCATGCCATATGTATATCGTTTTTGGCCTTATCAATCGTGAAGAATCACTTTACAAATTAAATAATTCTTGTATCCAGATTCGGATCTTCACCAAAATCGAATGAATTCGTCCTTGTCAAACACCCAAGATGTCCACCAAGTTTTGTCCGAATCCATCCACAACTTTTGAGATATCATGCTCTATATCATTTTGGTCCTTTCTCGCAATGGTGAATAATCATTTAAAAAAATTATCAGATCCGTATCCGGATTGTCACCAAAATCTAGTCCATTTGTCCATGTCGCACACCCAACCTGTTGACAAAATTCCATCCGAATCCGTCCACAACTTTTTGAGATATCCTGCACACAAACAGACAAGCAAGAAAAAGATGTCGTGCAGAGCATGATACTTGCAAAATCCACCCCCACCTCTCCAAACGTTACCATGGACACATAAAATTGTCCATTTCATTAAGATTGAAATTGACAATCTTAATCAAAACTCATGTCAATCGGATGAAAATTCATCATTTTTCAGATTGAAATTGATGATTTTAGAAGTTTGGCCTTGAGTTGACCTTTGACCTTTTGACCTCAAATAGTTGGCTTCCATATTCAGTGATGCACCATGCAATGACTTTAATTTTCAGGTTAATCAGATGAAAATTGATGATTTTTCAGATAAAAATTTATTTCAGAAGTTTGACTTTGTCATCAAACTTTGACCATTTGACCTCAAAAATAGTTGGTTTCCAAATTTTATGATGCACTGCAATTTCTGCTTAATTTTCAGGTTAATCAGATGAAAATTGATGATTTTTCAGATAAAAATTGATTTCAGAAGTTTGACCTTGAGGTCATCAAACTTTGACCATTTGACCTCAAAAATAGTTGGTTTCCAAATTTGATGATGCACTGCAATTGCTGCTTAATATTCAGGTTTATCAGATGAAAATTGACGATTTTTCAGATAAAATTTGATGATTTGAGAAGTTTGACGTTGAGTTGACCTTTGACACTTTGACCTCAAAAATAGTTGCTTTCCCAATTCAGCAATGCACTCTGAAATTGCTCTGTAATTTTCAAGTCAATCGGATGAAAATGTACAATTTTTTGATGTTTGAGTTGATGTTTGAGATAAAAATTGATGATTTTTGAAGTTTGACCTTGAGTTGACCTCTGACCTTTTGACCTCAAAAATAATTGGTTTCCCAATTCAGTGACGCAATATCCAAATCTTGTTCAAATTTCAAGTCAATCGGATGAAAGAGGACGATTTTAGAAATTTTACTGAAAGATGACCTTTGACCTAAATATCAATTGGCTTCTCAGTTGAGACTATCTCTACAACCTGGTAAAGTTTCATGATGATCGGTTTAGAATTGTGACCTGTAGGCAATTGACAAATCGACAAAGACAGACAGACAGAATAACAAAATTGACCGACCAATATAGTTTGAAAAATCTTCGATTTTTGCAAGTAACAAACAGACAGACAAACAGACAAACAGACAGCGAGCGGTGAAAACATAACGTCCTCCCACCTTTGGTGGCCGAGGTAAGGAAAAAATAAACAAATGAACATATCGAGCTCAATAACATTTTGAAATATCGTTTTTGGCCCAATCTCTCAATGGTGGAAAATCACTTTTAAAATTCTAGTAACCGGATCTGGATCCGGATCTTCACCAAAATGTCATCAAATTGTCCATGTCAACCACCCAACCTGTCCACCAAATTTCATCCAAATGCGTGCACATCCGTCCACAACTTTTTGAGATATCCTGCACACAGAAAGACAGAGAGGGGTGAAGATATCACCTTCCATCATCGGTGGCAGAGGTAATAAATACTGTTACGGTTGTGGAAATTCGCATTACACCATAAAGGGCCCTCAGGTGAGATATCTCTGTAAGTACATGTGCAGTTAGCCCAAACCCGTTGTATACAGGGAATTTATGTGATCCATCCGGGCTGCGACGCCTTGAGTTCGCCATTTTTCTGTTCTATCTTTTATTTCAAACAAACAGCATCTCAACAACCATGCCATCCCCACCACAGCGCCAACCACACTACAACCACTCCACCTTCACCATCTACGCTACCACATCTTCGCCACTCGCCATTCAGTAAGCCCCGTGCGGTTAGGGTCTCCGCGGAGGAACAAACAAAAACCACCAACGATGCTCGTGGGCTTTTCCTGCCATTTTTCCTCGCGCTTGGTGCGAGGGAAGGGGGAAGGGCAGCTCGCCGCCGATTGGTGGATGAACAGCGTGAGGCGGTCGGGGTGAGGGAACGCCCCTTTTCGAGAACCTTCTCGAAGGAGGGTGGAGCCGAAAACGGGGCGGAGCGAAGGGCGGAGCCTTGCGCTATAAAGGATGGACACGGGCGGGGTGCGTCCTCTCTCTCTTCCTCCACTCTCTTCCTCCACTCTCTTCCTCCTCCTCTTCCTCTTCGCTCGTCTGCAGTGGTGGTCTTTTGTCGTCCGAGAGTCTTGAGTCTCTTCTCGTCTTGGCCCTCGTCTTCGAGTTCCTGTCGTGTTGGTCCTGCACCCGCGGTTTGGCGGGCGACCTATCCACGGAGGCACGGACGGCAGATGCGACAGCGCCGGTTGTGTGGTGAACCCGCGCGTCCGAACGAGGAGTTCCGGAGAGGGTTCGCCGACCACGAGAGGAGTCGGGGCCAGGCGCAACCATGCCGACGGACGTGGGAGAGGGACTCGACGGCCCACAGGGAAGTCACCACTTTGCTTTTCCTTTGGGTTTGTGTAAATGACTGTGAGTGGCGCCTGTCTCCGTTAAAGTAGTATTGTTTAAGTGTTGCCGTGTGTACGCGTATTCGGTTTTAACTCTTTCTTTGCTTTATATGTGCATTTTCACTGTATGACTGTAAATACGTGCCTTCTACGCTGTCTGTGTGTGCAATTAAACGTGCTTGTGCAATTGTTCCCGCTCTGCTTCGTCTCTTTTCCTTTTTTATTGACCCTCAATCTTGCATCACGTAAGGGGTTCGTAGTGGGTTTAAAACACCCGGTAATTAATCGGAACCGTCAAGGCCGACGATAACACCGCTCAGTTATCACTGTAGCAGGGAACGGACCGCTTACGGACGAAGCGGTTCGTGTCCGGAGTCGGCCTGTGGCGTGGTACCATCGCCCGGTCGACCACTTGCGCATGTAATTAGGTTGGTCGAATGTGGCGAGCAACCCTATCCTGCGCGGGTGGGCAATTGGCACGATCGTGGTGAGGTTAAACCCCCACCCGTGACTAGCTCCCGGCGTTGTTCCGAGAGGGTCACGACTGAATTGTCCGTTCCGGTGGGCGAGGCGGCCACCATTCGAGTCGAGCGGCCGATCACACACCGGCGGGCGCGAATTCGCAACACTGGTGTCGGTGAGCGGGAAACAAACTCTCCCGTCTCCAACTAAATTCACGGGAATCGGTTCAGGGGTGTGAGGAGCGACCCCCGATTCCTTCCAAATTACGAGCAGGCCAAATTAATCTCTTACGTGAAATAAGATGGCGTCTCAAGGCGAGCGGGAGCCGGGGGTAGAAATGTGTGTGTCTGAATGTAGAATCCATGGTCCAGGACGAAAGCCCCGAGCAGGAATTGCTGAATGAGCAGGAACAATTTTCCCCCCAATCGAACCCACAGCCCGAAATGGGCGCGGCAACGGCCGTGGTGTATGACGCCTCCCCTCCCCTCCTCCGAAAACCTCCCCGATCCCTGCCGAAACGGCTCACCCAAGCGCACCCGACATGACCCAGCTATTCGCCATGCTGGCAGGAATAAACAGTAAAATGGATGACATAGAAGCGAATACACAAACACTGCGGGGTGAGATGCAGCGAATAGGCCGTGGCCTGCAGGCGGGCATAATGGCAATGGTGAGGAGCGAAACGCGAGCAGTGGAGCTCAAAATGGCGACGCCACGTGCTGGTACGAATGAGCTGGGGGCGGGGGGAGTGCAACGGCTGTCAGGCCCGCGGTGAAGGCGGGAACAAAAAAAAAATTCGGGGGACGTGTTGGACGAGACTTGTAAAGGTGACGGAGAGAGCAACAGTGACGGTGACCGAGAGGGAAAAACTAATTGGGGTGACGGAGACGTGCACGAGGGAGATAACAAGGGAAGAGACGGAAATAATAGAGACGCGGGAGATGGGAACGGTAAAGGGAAGACGACACGATCCAGACGGGGTTAAGGACGAGCACACACTAATTAAGTTAGTGGAGGATCGCAGAATGTGTGGGGACCCGGTGCGAGCAGCTGGATGGCCTCCTTCAGGAACGGAGGGAGACGCTATTCTCCCTTGAAGCTGATCACGACCAGGTGGGTTCGGTCGTGTCAGGCGAGGCAGAGGGGCGATTGCTGTGCACGGGTGCATGCCGAGTTTGGGGGGTTTGGAGAACCCGGAACCCCTTGTGGTGGCACTAATCCCCAGTGTGGTTGTCCCGGTGTGTGTGGTGCAAGGTGTGAGTGCGCCCCCGTGTGTGAGTGGTGTGGTGGCAAGTGTGCCGAAGTGCGTGCCTCCCAGCACGCCGTGTGTGTGGATGAGGCACTGTGTGTGAAAGGAGCCACGTGTGCAAGGGAAATGGCACGAGTGAGTGAGCGGTCGAGTGTGAGAG
The DNA here is from genome assembly GCF_056783735.1 of Eptatretus burgeri. Classification (NCBI taxonomy): domain Eukaryota; kingdom Metazoa; phylum Chordata; class Myxini; order Myxiniformes; family Myxinidae; genus Eptatretus; species Eptatretus burgeri. The sequence continues at coordinate 163,795,620 of NC_140961.1, forward strand.
AGACCGTGTGTGTGAGGTTGCTGTATATAAGGGAGATGGCGGTCGGCATGTGGGAATATGCAGCCGCGTCTCCCGGGGTGAATGTCATGTCGTGGAGTGTGTGCGTTGTAACACGCAGGAGTGTGTGCTTGGAACGGAGACGACGGCGACAAAAGGCCAAAAGCCGAGTAGCAGCCGTAGATGTAATGGGGACCGCTCCAGGTTCACCCAGCAGCGAGCGCGAGATTCGTGCCGTGCAACGCACGAGGCCGCCACGTGCTCGCTTGCGGGAGTGAAGCCCGGTCCGGAAACCCCCGCGGTGGATGTTGCCGATCCCGCGGACGGACGAAGTTTAGGCAGGATAACGGATTTGGACCGGACGGGTTCTCCACGCGGGCGTGTGTGTGAAGCTCCAACGGGCAGAGCACATGTGTTCGCGTGGGGAACCCCTCGAAACGTGAGGCTAGTTTTTTATGCGCAGAGTGACGTCATGGCTGCGTGTATGGTTGGAATCCGGCAGGAGGGTGAATCCCTGCCAGATGGTACCGTCCAAGAGCGACGAGGGACGCGAACAGCTGTCATGACGTCACGTCAAAGGTGCGTGGCTGTTAATTGCCGCGCTGGTGCTGCGCAAAAATTGAAAAAAAAAATTAACGAAAGCAAGCCTCGCTTTTGGGTGAACAGGATTCCCGGGCGTGGGGTGGAAGACCCCCTGACCAGGGCACAGGATAACACTAGTTAGGGGGAAGGGTTAGCTTAGCTCAACCGGCTTCATGGGGCAGGGGTTAGTCCTCATGGGGCCCGTGGAATGGATAAGGTAGAGGGATTTTAGGTGAGATTTAAGAGGGGAAATGATTTTTGATGACATTTTGAGGACAGAGACAGACTTTGAATGTGTAGAGGGGGACGTAGCTGAGCTACGTAGTGTTAAAAGGAACGTGCTGTAGTGTAAGGGACGACGTGGGAGCACGAGTTAGTTAGGGGATGTCGTGAGCAGGATGGCAGGATTCAGCGGTGTGAGTTGAGAAGTATGGAATGGGACGTGTACTTGTTGAGTGAGTGAGGCCAGCGGGTCTGTGTGAGTGGAGCGAATGTGGAATGCATGGTGCGATGAGTGATTGTGGGGAGGAGTGACTCCCGCCCAAGGGACCCCGGGGTCAGTGTAGAGTGAGTTAGTGGGTTAGCGAAATTGAAAAATGGAAGTCGTTTTGCTGTTGGTGTGAGTGTAGGCTCGAAACCTGTTTTGGAGGGGTGCAGGAGCCCTGTTGACAGGCTGGGAGCATGGCTGGGGAAGGTGAGTATCGCTGAGTGGGTACCCCGGGCACCGGGCTAGTCGGCCGCGGTAGGCCAAGGGCCCATGGGGGGCCGGGATAGCGTAGTGGGCACGGGTGCGCCTGCATGATGCGGGGGCCTGGGGCGCTGTTAGCCGCGTGGGCAGTGCATTGGGCACGGGTACCCAGGGAAGGGGCCTGGGGCGCCAGCCTGCCACGTGAGCGTTTCAGGGGAGTCGCCATGGAGGGCACTCCCTGGTGTTTTGGGAGCTGGTGGACTCGGAGGCAGTGTAGTGCCCGGGGGTGCCATCGTTAGAGAATTGGCAGAGGGTAGTGCCTGCCAAGGGAGCCACGCATCCCAGCCATTAGACCGTGTGAGGACATGGAGAGAAAATTGGGGGGCATGGCCCGAAATTGTGAGGACACCAACACAGGCGACGGGAATCCTGGCTGCTAGAACCAATAGTTTAAGTGAGAGGCGCTTGTTGAAAGCCCCAGGGTAGTTCAAAAGTTAAATGGATAGGGTAGATAGGAAGTGTACCCCTCCGCACCATCAATCCCTTCGCTCTCGTTGTGGGCCGCTGGACCCACTTTGGGTTAAAGATCGCTGAAGTCAGGGGAGGCCATCCTGAGGCTTGAGTTGGGCCTCGACACAGGATGCTAGCTCTCCCTTATTCCCCTCCAGGGAGGGAACGTAGGGGTTGGGAGTAGGCTAGGAGACGATAGGTTAGCCGAACAATGAAGATAAAGGGGGTTAGGGGACGATTTATAGGGGGAAGTAAAAATAAAAACAACAAAAAAATAAGTTGGGGCTAAATTGTTTTTTTACAAATTAAGGGAGTGGGTATGGACAGTGACAGGCAAAGGTGATCGGTTGGGAGGGAGACAGTAGGTAGGTCCGATCCCGCCTTCTGAGTGGCCAGCACCACCGCACTCCCTCCACGAACCTCCAGAACAAGGCAAGGGGCCAGCCAATTTCGTCTGCCGGCTGTGTTTGCCTGCAACGGCCTTGTTCTGGAGGCTGTGTTTGCCTGCTGCCTTTGCCATGCCATGCCCACTGCCCACGTTCACCAGCCCCCTTTCTGTTTTGATTTGCCCCCCCCCCCCTTGTTCATTGCCATGCGCGCCGGGATCATCGTGAAAGCAACAGGTTTGCAAGCTGCAAGAACTGTCCTGTTGGCAGTTACAACACGGGCCTGCAGTGGCGGCCCGTGCGCCGGTTGACTTTTGTTTTCTGCCTGCAGAGTCAATTGATCCTGGGCCATGGGTTAGTGTAAATTTTGTAAGGTGTTAAGTTGTACTGTAAATATGAGTGCACCCCCGGCATGTATGTGTTTGTGCCGACAATTTTATTTAAGTCGTCTGTATGAGTGGGTTTGTTTCGTTAGTAACTCAGCCCGTAGGTTATTTATTTTGGGGACACGAATACCATGAATGTCGCACTCAGGGATCCGAAGGTAAAACATACTAGGGGAGAACTACACGATGGCACACGAAAATTTGACGACTCAGGACGAGTCTGTAAAAAGGGTAGGGGGTAGTGTTACGGTTGTGGAAATTCGCATTACACCATAAAGGGCCCTCAGGTGAGATATTTCTGCAAGTACTTGTGTAGTTAGCCCAAACCCGTTATATAGAGGGAATTTATATGATCCATCCGGGCTGCGACGCTTTGAGTTAGCCATTTTTCTGTTCTCTCTTTTATTTCAAACAAACAGCATCTCAACAACCACGCCATCCCCACCACATGCCAACCACACTACAACCACGCCACCTCCACCATCTACGCTACCACATCTTGGCCACTCGCCATTCAGTAAGCCCCGTGCGGTGACGATCTCTGCGGAGGAACAAACAAAAACCACCAACGATGCTCGTGGGCTTTTCCCGCCATTTTTCCCCATGCTTGGTGTGAGGGAAGGGGGAAGGGCAGCACGCCGCCAATTGGTGGATGAACAGCGTGAGGCGGTCGGGGTGAGGTAACGCCCCTTTTCGAGAACCTTCTCGAAGGAGGGTGGAGCCGAAAACAGGGCGGAGCCCCACGCTATAAAGGATGGACACGGGCGGGGCGCGTCCTCTCTCTCTCTTCCTCCTCCTCTTCCTCTTCGCTCGTCTGCAGTGGTGGTCTTTTGTCACGAGAGCTTTTTGTCGTCCGAGAGTCTTGAGTCTCTTCTCGTCTTGGCCCTCGTCTTCGAGTTCCTGTCGTGTTGGTCCTGCGCCCGCGGTTTGGCGGGCGACCTATCCACGGAGGCACGGACGGCAGACGCAACAGCGACGGTTGTGTGGTGGACCCGCGCGTCCGAACGAGGAGTGCCGGAGAGGGTTCGCCGACTGCGAGAGGAGTCGGGGCTAGGCACAACCATGCCGACGGACGTGGGAGAGGGACTCGACGGCCCACAGGGAAGTCGCCACTTTGCTTTTCCTTTAGGTTTGTGTAAGTGACTGTGGGTGGCGCCTGTCTCCGTTAAAGTAGTATTGTTTAAGTGTTGCTGTTTGTACGCGTCTTCAGTTTTAACTCTCTCTTTGCTTTATATGTGCATTTTGACTGTATGACTGTAAATACGTGCCTTCTACGCTGTCTGTGTGTGCAATTAAACATGCTTGTGCAATTGTTCCCGCTCTGCTTCGTCTCTTTTCCTTTTTTATTGACCCTCCATCTTGCATCACGTAAGGGGTTCGTAGTGGGTTTAAAACGCCCGGTAATTAATCAGAACCGTCAAGGCCGACGATAACACCGCTCAGTTATCACTGTAGCACGGAATGGACCGCTTAAGCGGTTCGTGTCCGGAGTCGGCCTGTGGCGTGGTATGATCGCCCAGTCGACCACTCACGCAGGCACTTAGGTAGGTCGAATTTGGTGAGCAACCCTATCCTGCGCGGGTGGGCAATTGGCACGATCGTGGTGAGGTTAAACCCCTACCCATGACTAGCTCCCGGCGTTGTTCCGAAAGGGTCAGGACTGAATTGTCCGTTCCGGTGGGCGAGGCGGCCGCCATCCGAGTGGAGTGGCCGATCGCACGCCGGCGGGCAAGAATTCGCAACAATCGTGTTGCAAGCCGGGGGTCGGATGAGAAGACCACTAGTGGGGGGGGGGAAGCTATCTGAGCTCCCACCAGACTCCCCGGAATTGTAGACCATCGCACACAGATAATCCCGTGACACGGCGGGTTGCTTAACGGACCGTGGACGCCAATAACTCAACCGCGTGACCTAGGGTCCTCCTGTCTATGGGTTAATTGGGTTATCCAAATAATCACGTGATTTAATTACCGGGGAACATGCCCTCGATACGCCTTGCTCAAACCGGATCACTTTATCGGACCACATCACTTTACCGGATCGGATGCAGCCGAGCGACACTGCCAAGGAAGTACCGGCTAAAAGGAACGGATTGTTGGGAATAAAGTCCCGGCTAAGTTTGGATTCGGACCATGCTGGATCAATGAAAGAAACCACCAAAACGAGCAGGGAACATTCCTAATAATGATTTATTTACTGGCAACTTACAAAAGGGGACACAGAGCAGACTTAATGTGAAAATAATAACAATAATATTGATAACATTAACAATCTTCTGCAGTCTAAAGGCCCAGTCACACCTTGACGTTTTAGCCAGCAATGGCAACGTATTAAAATGAATGTAAAACGCTGGCTTACGTTGAACTTTTGATGTTTTTTTTTTAAAGATTCGGACGTATTCATAACGACTTGGTCTTATGCATAACGTATTAGTAACGGACACAGAACGTTTCGTTGTGTTATAGATAACTTATACCAACGAATGCTGAACCTGTTGTCGGCCTTCACAACCTATGCCCAACGATAGTCTAACTTATGCATAGCGCGCTGCACGCATCGCCGACGATGACGTGGCGTAGGTTATGAAAAGGCTGCCGCACAACGATTCAAATCATAACCGCCGCAGAAATGGAAGTGTCAACATCGTAGTCACACCTTGGCGATCTTGCCAGCGTATGCCAACCTCTGAAAAATGCGTCTAAAACGCTGGCGCACGTAGAATACGGTATGGGTAAGTTTGGTATGCGTGAATAGAACGCTAAAGTATGCTATCATACGTCGTAGTAAGTGGAGTACGTCTTGTAATTTTGAACATGTTGAAAATTTTACGACGTACTTGCCGTATGACACACGCTCCGCATGCGATGGGAATAAGTTGTACGCACGATATGCGATCGTTGACACACATCGACACACGTTACTTGTAAGAAACTTATAAGTCGAAACACGTCAAGGTAATGGTTAGCGTCAGTGTTCCAGACTCCCGGGTTTTTTTTTTCTTCGGTATGACGGTGTTCAGTGTACAGTGCGGTTATGATTTAAATTGTTGAGCGGCAGCCTATTAATTATATTATATTATATTATAACCGCACTAGAAATCGAAGTGTCAAAATCACCATCATACCGAAGGAAGGAAGAAAAAAAAAAACCAAAAAAAAAAAAAAACCAGGGAGTCTGGAACACTGACGCTAACCATTACCTTGATGTGTTTCGACTTATGAGCACCTTACAAGTAACGTGTGTCGATGTGTGTCACCGATCGCGTAACGTGAGTACAACACGTAACTCATAGGTTAAATATAAGTTTCGGGCACGCTAAACATTACCTCGACGTGTTTCGACTTATGAGTAACTCACAAGTAACGTGTGTCGACGTGTGTCAACGATCGCGTGACGTGCCTACAACTTATGGCCAGCGTTATGCGAAACGTGTGAGTCATACGCTGGCATAAGTCTTAAAATTTCAAGCATGGAAAATTTGAGGACAACCGAAAAGTACAACGTTTAAAGCCAGCGTACAACGACGTATGGTAGTGTTTTTCAGTGTGCTCTCAATGTTATCAAAACTTACCCATAACGTATTCGACATGTACCAGCGTTTTAGACAAATTTTCCAAAAATCGGCATAAGCTGGCTAAAACGTCAAGGTGTGACTGGGCCTTTACTTAAGCAGACAGGTGCCAAGACACACATACACGCACACACACAGACACAGAATACCTGATGAAGAGAAATTATTGAAACAAGAAGGGAGAGGAGTTGAGGCTACGATCTTGGTACCTTTGTACTTGATTGCACGAATGCGCCACCAATATGTTTTGGGGGGCGGAAATGTTCCGTGGTGTGGTACCCGACAGCTGGCGCGTCGTCTCTTGCTTCAGCAGCGTGTGTGGAAACCGTGGGCGTGAATAAGGGCTGAAGTGGAGAAGAGGCGGAGTCCAGAGTGCGTGGATAGAGTGGTAGGTGGGACCAGGTAGGCAGGTGGGGTCAACATCGTGTGGGCGGAGACGAGGAGGTGTAGTCCAGGCAGCAGGAGGCAGGTCGTGGCGATGTCGGCCAGAGGGGAGGGGGAGAGAGAGAGAGAGAGAGAGAGAGAGAGAGAGAGAGAGAGAGGGAGGGAGAGAGGGAGAGAGAGAGAGAGAGAGAGAGAGAGAGAGAGAGAGAGAGAGAGAGAGAGAGAGACAGAGACAGACAGAGACAGACAGACACAGACAGACACAGACAGACACAGACAGACACAGACAGACACAGACAGACACAGACAGACACAGACAGACACAGACAGACACAGACAGACAGAGACAGACAGACAGAGACGGAGGAGGGTCCGCTCCAACCTTTATGGGACTCTCAGCGCGGGGCGGGGGGGCCACCCCGAAGCGAAGCATCATCACCTGAATTGGGTGCTCTGATTGGCCCCGACCCCTCACGCGGCTCGCTAACTTTGGCTGGAAACTGCAACACTCCGTTTCCGGCAAGGTCATCCCAGACAGCGAAAATATTCCGTTCCGACCCCACGACATGGCACGAATCGCCCACACCGAAGCTGGCTTGCGATCGTCCCACAAAAACCCCTGGGCAATGCCCTGGCGACTGGCTGAGGGTCCCCCATGCCCGCTCGGGCGTCTGAACAGCGATGAACAATGCACTTGCTCCGCGTGCACCAACGTAGCCCGCACTGTACCACATTCCCCTGCTCGATCGCAGCTTCGCTGGCCATGGAGACGAGAAGACGTTCACCATCCATGGGGAATCCGCTGCTGCCCGCGAGGGCCGAGGGTACCTTGTTATGGATAAATCCATGCATGTTTCGTGCAGTACACATGGATCTGCCATGGCCCACGTGGTCAGTACTCGCGTTTGCCCAGTTCTTCTCGCGTGTGTGTGGGGTGAACACCAATATGTGTCAGATATTGAGGAAATACCATACAAAGTTGCGAGCAGTGCAGTCGTGCCCTGCTTTGTACGATAACAAAGTCGCGAGCGGTGCATTCGTTCCCTGCTTTGTACGATAACAAAGTCGCGAGTGGCGTACGTGCGTCTGACTTCGAGCACATTCCATAGAGTGCGCATGCTTCAGCCATTACACAGCACGTGGCCAGCACTCACGTACGCACGACTCTACTAGACTCTACTCTACCTAGCTCTGAGATCATTGCAACGCACGCCCCTGTTGTCCCGCATTGACAAAAGGGGAGGGACTATCTACACGTATAATAATGGAATAACTGTCTTGGGACCCCTTTATGTTGGATGCATGTGGTTCCGAGAACCACAACAATACTACATATCTGGGTCTGGTAATCTTTTTTACCTGTACAGCACAAGGCTGCGAGTAGCCCCAATGACTGAGGGTGTGGCAGTGCTGCTGATGCAGTACCTCTGTAGGTTGGAGTAGGAATTTGGAATTTGGCCAGGATGCTGGGAATAGCTCCCCCTACTCTTCACGAAGGACAACATGAAGGGATCTTTAATGTTCACCAACTAATTCCGGGAGATACGACGCCCAGGTTAACATCCATTTGAGGGACGGCACACATTGATTAATCACCCTGCCTGTGAAACACTAGATGACACCTTGTATCTGGGTTCAGATTTGAATCCATGCTCGACAGCTTAGCGCGAGTGCGCGTACCTCTCGGCCATCCTGCCGTGGAGTGGAAATGCATTGCTTTGTAGCCATTGAAAACATTTTCCAATATCTCTCTTCAACTCGTAGTTCGCTTTACTCATTGTAATCCCTCAAATTTATTTTGCATTTCAAACTCCTGGGATTCCCCCACGGAGAACCGAGCCGCAGTCGCCAAAACCACTGCTCATACCGTGGGAGCTTTTGACTGCTTTAAAATTATTTTCCGTTGCACTCGATGAAGTTACACTTCGGGCATGTTTGTTGATCTTTTCTTCACTTAATATAGTTGTTGGAACAGTAGAAAAATTGACGTTTAATGCTTTGGCAATTTCACATGTTGTTGCGTAAATATGGAGGTGGGATCATCGCTTTCCTTAAATAAATATACACGCTTTGTTATAAGAATCGCAATTTACTTAAAATTTTCCGATTTCACTCCAGATTGACACTTGTTTAATCCACGAGATGTGATCCTAAAATCGGATATAATATTTTGATTATATTCTTTAATTATTCCGTGAGAATAGATCGTGTTTCGAAGGTAAGGCACGTTTGAATCGGTCGAATCAAAATGGTGGCTTAGACCCATGCAAGGTGAGGTTGGGCTGACCAAGGATAAGGCTTTCATGGAGGTAAGACTGTTAATGTATCTTCAAAAGGGGCGTTTTAACTCAAACACCCAAATTTCACTCTTGCACTTCCTTTGGAGTCCCCTGAGGATGTGTGCAAAGTTTCAGGTTACTAGGTTTCATGGTTTTGGAGTTATGGAGCGCACACACACACACACACACACACACACACACACACACACACACACACACACACACACACACACACACACACACACACACACACACACACACACACACACACACACACACACATTTATTATTATCGATAAATTAGGATAAGTGATTTTGTTTGGCCATTCCGTTGGCTATTGTGGCCTGAGATTGAATGTTTTCGATTTGTTGTGATTTTCTTTGTTGAAAGCCTCTTTGTGGATTGTTTTTGTGACATCCTTTGTTTATCACAAATATTTTTGCGTTGATAAACTTGAGTGCAATATCCCGACTTGTGCAGTCTTTACAGAGGTTATTAAGAAAATATTTGTCCATCCCAATTGGTCTTGTCATCTTCTGTACCTGCCAAGCAATGCTGAGTTCGTGAGCACACAACAGTATTGCAAAATTTGCTTTTCAGTGATAGGTAAAATGCTTTATATAAGATGGCAGATTTCAAAGGTAAAACAAACACATGACGACAAGAAGGGACATACAGATTTACAGGAGAAAAGCAGAAGGGAACAGGTGGACACAGAGCCTCGGTAATGGTTGCTGTGGATGACTGCACGTCACATGTCGGAGCTGGGGAAAGATAATGGGTTGGAAGAGCAGAGGGGCCTGTGTTTCAACTCCCTGCCAAGAGATACCAATTGCTCTATGAGGGGGATTGTAATCCACGGTCTCTCAAAGTATGAAGTGAGAAACAATTGCATCAACCCACGGAGGAGAGCTTTACTTGAAGGAACTGTGCACAAATGCCTTCTGCACCTTGAAGTAGATATTACACCCAAGGAAAGAGCGATCTCTACAGAGAGTTCCAAGGTGATGCCCACTCCACCTTGACACTGTGCCAAGTGATCCTGGAACTCTGTGCATTGGAGATTGGTCACCAAAAATGGGCTTATTTGTGCTTTATTATTGTATCAAACTAACCCTATGGGAAGCACAGATACCTAACTGTGAAATATTGATGACTGTTTGACAATTTATTTTGTTTGTTTAATTTATTTTTTGTTTTTTTATTAATTTATTTTGCAGGTCTCTGTTTGTGGTGTTCACATGTCTGTCAAATTGCCACTGTGCGTGGGAAATGTTCCCATTTGCAGACCTCAACAAGTGACTGGACCTCAACATTTTCCATCTCAACAGTGGGCCCAACAGCCTGGCATGCTTTCAACATTTCCTGTTGCTCCAGTGGTCTTCCCCACTGCAATGCCACCTGTTAACCCTTTCAACCCCATGCTTCCTTATGCTGCATGTATGAAAAATGTTCTTTTTGAGTTTTTGTGCTGATTTTAAAGAGATAACATTGGGTACAAAGCTATTTTCATTTGTCATATCATTCCTTTACCTTGGTTTGATGTTTGAGTTGCTTAAGATGATTTGTAAAAGTGTCCTTTTGTTGTATACACTGTCGAGGCTCGTATGAGAGCAAACGCACAGAGCGTATAACAAGGGGAGCAGGAGACGAGAGGAGTGGGAGAGGGAAGGAATAACAGTGTGAACAGAAACATGAGATCTGTGGAAGGGAGAGGGATGGGGTGGGGAACTTGGGGTACACACAATGGACATACAGGGACTTTCAGGAAGGAAATCAGGGAATTTGAAGGAGGTGGGTTCGGCGTGGATTAGCAGGGGTAGAAAAGATCGTAGTTTTGGATGGGGGAAAATAAGAGATGGTGGTGAACAGCTGTTTTGAACACCTGGAGGGAAGCGTGGAATTGAAGAGAGTGTGGGAGTTTGTTGCAAAGGCAGGAAAAAAAGATAAATGAAAGGGTGAAGGTGAGCAGTGATTCTTGATTTTGGTAATTTTACCAGAAGGGCATTGATGGCAGACCTTGATTGCCCTGTAGAAATATTGGGGGGAGGGGGGGACATATTTCAGACAGTGGGGGGGGGGGATGAGACGGTAGAAGACAGAAAGACCACCGATCTGTCTGCGGTGAGAGAGTGAGAGACCCAAAGACTCGGCCACATCGTGGGAGATCCTAAATGCCTTGGTTTCCACAGCGTGAAGCCGAGAAAGGTGAGAGGCAGGAGCACCAGCCCAGAGGGGAGAGCAGTACTCCATCAGGCTGCGGACGAAAGCTTTGTAAGTGGTCAGGAGCTCAGGTGGGCTGAGGAAGGACTTTGCACGATGGAGGATTTCCAGTCGGCTACTGGCTTTGGAGGCCAGGTTGGAAATGTGGTTTTCCCAGGAAAGGTCATCGCAGATAGTGAGACCCAGAAGCCTGAATGAAAGGACTTCTTCAACAGGATTGTTGAGAAAGGGGATGGGTGTGGGGGGGGTGGGGGTTCCAGATGGTTCTTTTGGAGAAACATAATGAGAGTGTGAGATTTGTCAGGGTTGAAAGACATGTTCCACGTGTTGGACTAGTTTGTGATTTTACCCAGATCTGCAGTGAGCGAAGAGGCTGCTGCTTGCCGGTCTGAGGGATGACAAATGGTACAGCAGAGGGTGGAGTCATCAGCAAAGAGATAAAGAGGATTTTCCAGAGTCAGAGAGATCATTGATGAAAACCAGAAAGAGAACAGGGCCCAGAACGGTGCCTTGAGGAACTCCAGCCTTGACAGGAAGATCGTTTGAGAGAACTCCATTCAGGGCCACACGTTGGGTGCGACAGGAGAGGAAGTTTGCGAGCCAAGAGTGGAGATGCCCTTGGATACCATAGGAAGAGAGTTTGTTGAGCAGGGCAGGGTGCCAGACTGTGTTAAAAACACATGATATGTCTTGGGATATGGTTCTGATTTCATGTCCGGCATTGAGGACCTCCATCCATTCTTGGGAGAGCAGAAGCAGCATATCCAGGGTAGAGTGACCTGGTCTGAAACCAAATTGATGATTGGAAATCAAGCAATTGGAGAAGAGGAAGGATTTAATGTCTGAAGCGATGATGGAATCCATCACCTTGCTAATGATTGGGAGAAGGCTGATTGTTCTGTAGTTGCAGGGATCTGTTTTTGCACCTTTTTTTTATGCAGGGCAGTGATGTTTGCTGATTTCCAAGCAGATGGTAGATGGCCTTGAGCAAATGAGAGAGTGAATAGAACAGAGAGAGGGTGAGCAAGAGCAGAAGAGCAGGTTTTTAGGACACGTGGGCTGATGCAGTCTGGACAGGTTGCAGAATCTGACTCGAGGTTTGAAAGCAAGCTCTCCACCTTGTCAGGAGCGAAGGACACAGAGTCCAGAGACAGTCAGTAAGGGAATTTTATCAAATTGTATTGACCATCTGTGAAAAGATTGCTTACCAAAAAATTTCTTCACTAACGTATTCATCTAGATGTCTACTAACACCTATCAATTAGTGCAAACCCAAATCCTTGTGGAAAATTCTGGGGAGCCAATCAAATTCCGGGTGCTCAGAGGGCCTGCGTGAAAAAATCGGAAAATTAACTTTTGCCAATATTGACTTGTGGGATGTCTAACTAGGGTTTTTTGGGGTGCTGAATTGATTCCAACCTTTATATTTGAGGAAAAAACACTCCTTGCTCATATAAAATGTATTTTATTGACATTTTTAACAGAATTGTGCTCAATGGAAATGTTGCTTCGTCAGCTTTTACAACCTTATTCATCAAACTCCCCAGTATCTTCCTCACTCCTCTTGTCATCCAGCTGGTTTATGTTCAGGCAAGAGTTACCATGACAGATTCCGCAAGCAGAAATACACTTGACTCCTTGCTTTTTACAGCAGCACCCGAGTGAGCTGCAGTCCCCCGCACAGTTGCAGCTGGCAAACGTCAGGAGGTAGTCTGGTGCAATGGGGTCTGCAGAAGGGACTGGTGCATATCCTTGCTCAGTGAGTTGCCATCCATAGTCCCAGGCATCCAACGATGGACTTTGCAGCATCAGCCAGTCTATAGTCTGGAGGTAAGCTCAGAGAGAGTGCTGTGCTGCAGCTCCTGTTGTCGGGGGGAGTTTCTCAGGTTTTATGCTCCCAGTAGCAGCTCGCTTGCTGAAGATGTCGAATCTCAAGTCTTCCAAGTCTTTGGAGGATTTCCCATGGAACATGAGCATGAAAAGATCAAAGCCTGCTTTAATGATATCACCTTCCTCAGCTCGGATGTCCATAAACACGTCCATTGCACTCTCTGCTTCATCAGTCTTGCAGAGCTTGCTTAGCAAAGTTGGTTTGCTAAACCCCAAAATTGCAGACACTATCACAGCCAGAGAAGCTGTGCAAGAAGATGAGATACCTCCGATATATCTCTGGGAGGGCCTCCCGGATCTTTCCGACATCGTGAGATGTTTCTTTGGCTGTCGTGAGGAAGATTGGATGGTCTGCAACATGATGAATCAGCATAACCAGGACGTCTTTGTCCTCAGCCCTCACCTCAACAGGGGACTCTCTTGCCTCATTTGGAGCTGCGCGGACGATGGAGGTGTCGGCATCATCGGAGCATTGCTGTACAACTCTGTTTTACAATCCACATGGTATCTCAATTTGCTGTCTTCTCCGTTGTTCCAGTCCTCATTTAGTCTCCCGATCAACGCCGCATCGCCCACAAGCTCAGAATGTGATAAGATCCGTGGGTGGCCTTTATTGGAGACTTTTGAGAGTGTATGCTTTTCAATCCCGGAACCACCACCGATGAAACACCTCAAGCCAGGTTCAGTCACATCCTTGTCCATACTGTCCTAAAAAATAAGACTTTTTTTGTAAGCAACAGACAGGACATGAAATTTTGACACAAAACAGACAGAACACACATACAGTGATGTGTTTTAACATTAATAGGTCCACTCTACGTTGAATATATTCAACTTCTATTGAGTCCGGTACAAAATAATTTTAGAGCTAAAAGCTCTTAGCTAACGTCAGCTAACACAGAGAATTCTACTGAGCATGAGCACAAGTATAACCATCAATATAGCAGTGGTTTCAAAAATGTTGTATGCTGGTGTCAGCACAATTTGAACAATCTGAATCAATTGAGCCAAATTACCGCAAAACACAGTCTGAGATATCTAAAAATGTATCATATCAATATTTTACAGCCAGGGATTCATTTTTTCCTCAAATCTAATGGTTGGAATCAATTCAGCACTCCAAAAAACCCTCTTTAGACATCCCACAAGTCAATATTGGCAAAAGTTAATTTTTCCGATTTTTTTTCGTGCAGGCCCTCTGAGCACCCGAACTTTGATTGGCTCCCCAGAATTTCCACAAGGATTTGGGTTTGCACTAATTGATAGGAGTTAGTAGACACCGAGATGAATACGGTAGTGAAGAAATTTTTTGGTAAGCAATTTTTTCACAGATGATCAATACAATTTGCTAAAATTCCTTAATTAAGTTGGGTACAACTGGGTAAGGTGGGTAGAGAAAGCGATGGGTTTCGGACACAAGATTCAGATGCAAACACTGAGTTTTGGCATTCAGCCTTTTCACGTGCGGTATCAGCTGTGCGGCAATTTGAGGTAAGGTCGGGGATGGAGGGGGAACATACACCAGAAACAGACTTTACTAGACACCACCAGGATTTGTTGGAGGGAGACGGGTTTGAGAGTTCAAACGAGGTTAGAAAGATGTTGTTTCCTGGCTCTCCTGAGGGTAAACACACACACACACACACACACACACACACACACACACACACACACACACACACACACACACACACACACACACACTTGCTCCAGCTCCGAATTTTGTGGAAGGAACTGAGATTGCCTTCAGTTGGATTAGCCTTCCAGGAGTTGAAGGCAAGTTATGTCCGAACAATTGCCTCGCCGCAAGCTTCAGTGAACCATGGACGGGAGGAAGAGTATGACAAGTAAAGATGACATGGGATAAATCTGTGCACGAGGGAGAGCAACTTTCTTTGAAGGAATCCCCAGGACGAGGTGATGTTGGAGAAAGCAGAGATGGGAGACCAGTCTAGAAGTTTGATGGCTGCTTGAAGACCCTGCCAGTCAATCTGAGTGAAATGCCAGACTCGACGGCACTGAGGGGGTTCTCTAATAACATCCAGAGTGATGTCTACTTTGACGAGCATGTGGACAGATGAACGGATTGTAGCGGAGGAGGAACAGATATTTTCAGGGAAATCTGTCAATCAGAGGCAGAAGAGATGGAGTACTGTTGGTTGAGTTCCGGTTCGGGAAGTTGACAGATTGAGTCAGTCCCAATGAGTCACAGAAGTCTTTTGCTAAAGTGCCTTGACAGATGACAGGCGTACCCACACCCAGCCAACTGGCATGATGGCAATTGAAGTCACCACATATGAGGAAGAGAGAGTTTGGATGAGAGGATAGAAGTTGATCCATGTTTTCGGAGAGCAAGATGGAAATGGAGTCATCACTGTTTGGCAGACGGTACAACACGCAGTAAACATGAGGTGGAATTGGAGGGGAGGCCGTAGCCAGAGAGGGTAATGCATGGAGAGTGAGGAATAGAGTCTTTGATGAAGAGAGCAACTCCACCACCAGGACGAGGTTCAGTTGTGTCATTCCAGTGGAGGGAGTAACCAGGGAGAGATACTAGGGAGTCAGAGACGTCTTGAAGGAGGAAAGTTTCTGTTAAGGAGATTATGTTTGGTTTGTCAGTGGCAGCCTGAATGGAAAGATCTGTAAGGTTTGAGTGAAGGCCCCAGGTATTTGAGGTTCACACTGTTAATGAAGAAGGAGGGGAGGGGGAGGTAAGGAGAGTTGTTGAAAGAGTGTGGGGGTTGCAGAAGAGGTCGGGGAGAGGGCCGGATGAGGAGGAGAAAAGACTCCGTGGTGCTGGGTTTTGGTGCAGTGGGGAGTAATAACATTTTTTAAAAATTTTCGATAAAGATTACGTCGGATTAGGTGAAGGAAAGGTTGAAGAAAAATCGTGTAGGTTTTTGGTGAATTTGGATTGGCTAATTTTGAAAAGATTCCTCATCCTGCTGTTTTTTTTTTCTTCTGAATTTTCAGACCCTGCTCAGGACGCCATCAACCCCAATATGCAACTACAGTTCCAGGGTTCTCCAGGACACGTACCCAGTGCACTATTTCAGAGTCCACCAATGACAGCCATTGGCGGTAGGTACGACCAGGTGGTTAGCCAGCTATCTACATGATTCATGGCTTTTAGCTGTAATCTTTTGAATTTGAATTTAACTTTGTTTTGGAACTTTCTTCTTCATGTGTCAGGTCAGGTTAGATCTGTGACTTGCTCCAGGTACCATGTAAACCTGTACTAACCTGTTCCATGGTCGGGTTGTCGGCGAATAAACCGTCTCCCCCACCAGGTTTTCTGGTGAGGAGGGTGTTTGGATATGGACAACCAGCAGGATTAAAAACAAAACCTGTCAAAGGGCGGAGGAGCTCTTTGTGAGCCAACCGCCATCCATATCTAGTGCCCAACTGTGTCTGCGGACGTCCTCCTGCAGTTGGGCTACTTCTTATTAGGAGGTTGGTGGCAGGATTTGCACTCTGGCCACTGTAAAACCCTTCATTCCGTAAAACACAAAAACGCAAAAAAAAAATCTGAAAACCCACTCCGTGGGAGTACCTCCTGTGCCGCTTCCCTTCACAGGGCAGCTCACCGGATGACGGGATTGGGGCAAAGCATTCGGGACCCCCAATCTTTGATGAAAGGAGGGAAACCACGGGGTAACATCCCTGGGTCAGATTGCGGGAGAGTGTGTCAGAGTGATGCTGAGGTGTTGTCCACCAGACGGCGGTCTCCTTGGGTTAACCTGAGGCGGTCCCTTCGGGTGGGTGCCTGGAATGTCCTATCCCTAAGAGAGGATGATCACCTGTCTCTGTTATCATCTGAGCTGAAGCGTTTGGACATTGGTATTGCAGCACTCTCTGAGGTTCGGAGACCGGATTGCGGCGAGATAATGGTGGGTGTTACACCTACTATTGGTCTGGTCGCTCTGATGGTTACCATACCCAAGGAGTTGCTGTAGCTGTGTCCAATAAGCTGACCCCAATGATAATTGAGGTAACACTGGTCAACGATTGTGTCATGAAACGAAGGATTCATCACTCCTTGAGTGTCGTTTCCCTGGTCTTTGTACATGCTCAGACTAAGGTGAGTGATCTCACCATGAAGGACACCTTCTATGCCACGCTCGAGTCTGTGGTTGGTCAGTGCCCCAGAGTGTGGTGTATGGGCATGGAGCGCTGAGGGGCGTGGAGTGCTTATGATGATAGTCACGTGGTTCGGGTTTCATATATCTGAGTGCATATATCATTCAACTATATCTATATATATATATCTATATATATATATATATATATATATATATATATATATATATATATATATATATATATATATATATATATATATATATATATATATCTACAGTGGGGAGAACAAGTATTTGATACACTGCCGATTTTGCAGGTTTTCCCACTTACAAAGCACGTAGAGGTCTGTAATTTTTATCAGAGGTACACTTCAACTGTGAAAGACAGAATCGAAAACAAAAATCCTGAAAATCACATTGTGTGATTTTTAAATAATTAACTTGCATTTTATTGCATGAAATAAGTATTTGATACATCAGAAAAACAGAACTTAATATTTTGTACAGAAACCTTTGTTTGAATTACAGGGATCAGATGTTTTCTACAGTTCTTAACCAGGTTTGCACAGACTGCAGCAGGGATTTTGGCCCACTCCTCCATACAGATCTTCTCCAGATCCTTCAGGTTTTCGGGGCTGTCTCTGGGCAACACAGACTTTCAGCTCCCTCCAAAGATTTTCTATTGGGTTCAGGTCTGGAGACCGGCTAGGCCACTCCAGGACCTTGAGATGCTTCTTACGGAGCTACTCCTTAGTTGCCCTGGCTGTGTGTTTCGGGTCATTGTCATGCTGGAAGACCCAGCCACGCCCCATCTTCAATACTCTTGTTGAGGGAAGGAGGTTGTTGGCCAAGATCTCACGATACATGGCCCCATCCATCCTTCCCTCAATACGGTGCAGTCGTCCTGTCCCCTTTGCAGAAAAGCATCCCCAAAGAATGATGTTTCCACCTCCATGCTTCACGGTTGGGATGGTGTTCTTGAGGTTGTACTCATCCTTCTTCTTCCTCCAAACACGGCGAGTGGAGTTTAAACCAAAAAGCTCTATTTTGGTCTCATCAGACCACATGACCTTCTCCCATTCCTCCTCTGGATCATCCAGATGGTCATTGGCAAACTTCAGATGGGCCTGGACATGCGCTGGCTTGAGCAGAGGGACCTTGCGTGTGCTGCAGGATTTTAATCCATGACGGCGTAGTGTGTTACTTGTGGTTTTCTTTGATACTGTGGTTCCAGCTCTCTTCAGGTCATTGACCAGGTCCTGCCATGTAGTTCTGGGCTGATCACTCACCTTTCTCATGATCATTGAGGCTCCACGAGGTGGGATCTTGCATGGAGCCCCAGACTGAGGGAGATTGACTGTTATCTTGAACTTCTTCCATTTTCTAATAATTGCGCCAACAGTTGTTGCCTTCTCACCAAGCTGCTTGCCTTTTGTCCTGTAACCCATCCCAGCCTTGTGCAAGTCTACAATTTTGTCCCTGATGTCCTTAGACAGCTCTCTGGTCTTGCCCATTGTGGAGAGGTTGGAGTCTGATTGATTGAGTGTGGACAGCTGTCTTTTATGCAGATAACGAGTTCAAACAGGTGCAGTTAATACAGGTAATGAGTGGAGAATGGGAAGGCTTCTTAAAGACAAAACTAACAGGTCTGTGAGAGCCGGAATTCTTACTGGTTGGTCGCTGATCAAATATTTATTTCATGCAATAAAATGCAAATTCATTATTTAAAAATCATATAATGCGATTTTCAGGATTTTTGTTTGAGATTCCGTCTTTCACAGTTGAAGTGTACCTCTGATAAAAATTACAGACCTCTACGTGCTTTGTAAGTGGGAAAACCTGCAAAATCGGCAGTGTATCAAATACTTGTTCTCCCCACTGTATATATATATATATATATATATATATATATATATATATATATATATATATATATATATATATATATATATATATATATATATACATATATATACATATACATATATATATACATATATATATATATATATATATATATATATATATATATATATATATATATATATATATATATATATGAGCCTGGTGTTGGCGCAGTGGTTAGGGCAGCTGCTTGGGATCCAAAAGGTCCTGAGTTCAAACCCCGTTGGGCCACTGAATGAATACACCAGGGGGTTAACTCAGCCTGTCATCCTTCCGAGGTCGGCGAAATGAGTACCAGTATACTGGGCCGGTGTATACCCCGGTTAAAATAGGTGTACCATATCCCTGTGTCGTAAGAGGCGACCAGGGTTGCGTCAGGAAGGGCATCCGGCGTAAAACATGTGCCAAATAACTATGCGGATCATACGGATGATCCGCTGTGGCGACCCCGTACGGGAGCAGCGAAAGAAGAAGAAGAAGATATATATATATATATATATATATATATATATATATATATATATATATATATATATATATATATATATATATATATATATATATATATATATATATATATATATAGTTCGGGCTGAGGCGCGTGAAGATATATGAACCCCTAACCACGTGACTATCATCATAAGCACTCCACGCCCCTCAGCGCTCCATGCCCATACACCACACAGACGAGATACACTTTTAGTTTTAGGGAGATTTCGATGCATCGACTGGAACTGATTGGGATGGTTACGAGACATGTGTTGGTCCCCATGGGTCAGGAACTATGAACCAGAATAGCACTAAGTTCCTTGACTTTGCAAGAAGTCATGGACTTAGGGTGGCTGGTTCATGGTTTCAGCGCCCACAAGTTCATCGCTGGACTTGGTATTCCAACGCTGGCGGTGTGGCAAAGGAGATTGAGCATGTCCTCGTTGACGGTCGCCGGAGGATGATCCAGAACTGCAGGGTCTACCGGAGTGCTCAGTTCCTCAATACTGACCACCGGCTTGTTGTAGCAACTCTAAAGCTGCATCTTAAATCCCGGAGAATGGTATCATCCCAGCTTAGGCTGGATGTTGGCAAGCTCAAGGATGAGAGAGTAGCTGAGGAGTTTGCGAACAGCCTGAGTGGACATTTGGGGTGTCTGGGTGCTTTGGAGGGTCCTGAAGAGTTGTGGAACGCCTTCAAGACCACCGTCCTTGTTGTTGCCGGTGGATGTCTTGGAACTCACCGCAGGGCAAAGAAGAACTTTGTCTCTCAAGGGACACTGGATACCATTGACCAGAGTTGCAGGGCCAGGCTGAATGGCAGAGCTGAGCTGTTCAGGAGCTGAGGCGTAAAACTGTACGTGCACTAAGGGTGAACAAGGAGGCCTATGTGCGAGGAATCTGTGAGGGGGTAGAGCATCACCTGTGGACAGGTGATTCTCGTCCTGCTTACAGGGGAATTCGCGCATTGCGTTCATCCAAGCCCATCCCTCGGAGCACTGCAGTTCGAGCAGAGAGTGGTAGGCTCTTGACAGAGGAGTCTGAAGTGAAGGCCCGCTGGGCTGGTTACTTTGAGCGGTTGTACCATGCTGATCCCCCAGCTGTCGAGTTGGACATCAAGGGTGTTACAATCCCTGTTGCTGACCCTCCAATCAACTGTGCTCCACCTTCGCTTGTGGAAACACGGGCTGCGGTGAACCGGTTAAAACGGGGTAAAGCTCCAGGGATCTGTGGCATCCATGCTGAATTTCTCAAGACTGGTGGAAATGCTGCACTCGTGTCGTTGCATGTAGTTTTGTGCTCTGCCTGGAACGCAGGCATCATCCCAGCTGATTAGAAGAGGGGCCTTGTTGTCCCTCTCTGGAAAGGGAAGGGTGATCGCCAAGACTGCAACAACTACCGAGGGGTGACGCTGCTCTCAGTGCCGGGCAAGGTCTTTGCTCGGATAATTCTTGACAGGGTTCGCCACCATCTGATTGAGCACCAGCATCCAGAGCAGTCAGGCTTTCACCAAAGAGGTCAATGAATGACCGTATCCTTGCTCTTCGTGTCCTCACCGAACGCAGACGAGAGTTTCGGCAGGGGCTGCTTGCAGCCTATGTTGATCTCTGTAAAGCGTTCGATTCAGTGAATCGGGACACCCTCTGGAGGATTCTTGGTCTACGTGGGGTGCCACCAAAACTGATCGATCTGATGTCTGAACTCTACTCTGGTACTGAGAGTGCTGTGAAGTGTGGTGGTACCATCTCTGACTTATTTCCAGTTGTTAATGGAGTTTGTCAGGGGTGTGTACTGGCCCTCACACTTTTCAGCACTTGTATGGACTGGATTCTGGGAAGGATATCGGAGAGATCAAGCTGCGGTGCATCGTTTGGGAATGTCAAGATCTCGGACCTTGATTTTGCAGATGATGCAGTCATCTTTGCGGAGACTTTAGATATCCTTTTGGGGGCCCTCGAGGTGCTGAATGAGGAGTCGGAGCCGCTGGGATTACAGATTTCTTGGGTCAAAACTGTGGTGTAGTCTGCGGGCCTATGGGGAGGGGCATGATGATGATGCATGATGGGCGTGATGATGGGAGGAGTGGTCGTGGTGGTCATCGTATCTGCAAGGGATATAAGGTGTGCGCGCCGTCTGAGGCGTCGCAGTAATACTGCAGTCGCCCGGCTCGTGAGTGTGCCGAATACGGAATAAAGGGGAGCCGCCGGGCAGATTACGCCTGCGCTTGCACTTGTACAACACAGCCAGGCTCGACTGTCCTCCCGCTCGTGTCTGCCTGCTAAGCATCTCCCGTTTCAGTACATTACAGTTGGCTGACGAGGATCTTCGGATCGGCGTGTGCAAGGGCGGCAAATGACCGGTGCGGTTCCAAGCTACGGAGCCAAAGGTCTCGCCAGCACGAGCATGGCAGAGGGTCGGTGCACGGCAAACGTACGCGTGCCCGCCTTCGTCGGAATCGACTTCGGCCACGTCGAGTGGGCAACGGCCGCGCTCACTGTTCGTTTTGTCGAGGACACGCGTTTCGGCTCGAACGCGGCGTGGGACGTCGAGCAAGCTCTGGAGAATGTCCGAGGTCTTGATGGTCGGGGCACAGCAGATGGTCTGGGGGTCATCGCGATGGGCCAGGCACGCACGGCCACGCGCACGGTCTGCGGCGCGGGTCGTGGGCGAGCGTTGCAATGCAATCACTCGGACGGCGGTCTGAGCACTCGAGGTCGTCTACGGTGTGTGGGCCAAGGGTCATCGCCCATCGTTACAGTCATAGATGGCGGTGTGCGAAGCGATCCTTCCGTCCCGGGTCAAAACCTGCTTCCAATTGATCCGGAGATGACAAGATCAGTGGCAGGGGAGGTTGAAGTGATCGAGGCACGGATCGGGTGTCGAATTGAGTCCACTCGTGCTGCCCGCGCATCGCATTCGGCTGTGCCGTGCAAATTCACGACAGAGGAGCGTCCGGCACGGCTCAGAGATCGTTTTTTTTCTGGTCTGCGAGCAGCCATCCTACGGTTGACCGACATCACATTCGACTCGGCGGTCGCGACTGCTTCATCTGTCGAGCAGATACTCACGGATGTCCGCGCCATTGCTGGCCAGGACGTAATGAGTAGCTCCAGCTGGGCATGGCGGCTAATCCCGAGGTCCACGCGGTGACCGCACAAGTGCCGCAGGTCGCGCAGCCCGGAGTCCGCGCGATGGCACAAGTGCCGCAGGGTGCTCGCGCGCCTAGCGGTGCGGGACGAGGGCGCGCACCGCAGCACGGTCGCACCGGGAGCGAAGGGGCACCGCAGCACGGTCGCACCGGGAGTGAAGGGGCACCGCAGCAGGACCCCAGTGACCTGGAGATCGGCCTGCAACCGGGGCATGACGATGCCGGCGAGCCGGACCCTTTTGGGTCGGAACGGGCTGGCGCACCTCGGACTGGATCTCCGGTTCGTACCTCCAGATGTGCCAGTGCTCTCTTCGAGACCTTCGTCGAGTACCGAGGGCGAGGCTCTGGCAGCGGGGGCCGCGTCGATGCAGCGGGAGCGACCGTTCGTTGCTGCCTGCGGCGGTGATGTGCGGTTTGGGAGCGGCGAGAGCCGTATCAGCTCTCGCGAGGAGTTCCCGCGCTTCGCTCGCGATGAGTTCCCGCACTTCGGCAGTGTTCGTGAGGCAATGCGCGTCGGTGTTGTTCAGGCAGCTTCAACAGGTGGCGGTGAGCCCGTGGCGTTAAAGGGAGTCGCGAGTCGCAACATCAAGTCGACAACCAAGAAACGGACTCGTGATGTGGGTTGTGGGTTGTTGTTCATGGCATATGTGTTTTTCCTTGCTCTAGTGATGCAGTTTAACGTTGTTGAAATAACTGCCAGCAGTTCTCGTGTGAAAGTGGATTTGGCGGAGATCAGTCAATGGAGTTGGTATTATGATCAATGTGATGTGGGGGCGAATAAAGAAGGTTTATTGGCCTCCAGTTGCCCCAGGCCGCAGGTAGTTGCTTTGTCATGTGCTCGGGGTTTATCAAAAGACCGCGCTGTACGGAAAAGTGAGTTTGCAATGCTTCGAGTGATGTTCGTAGTGATTTATAACGAGCCTATGATTGCAGTGTGGTTTAAATGGAGTTGCTCCCGTCTAGCTGCCGTGTGGGTCTCGGAGGTCGACTCGGAACCAAGACTGGTGCCCTGGTCGGCGTTACCCCCACCTCTGGTTGCGAGCGCAGCTCTCTGTGTTCGCTCAAGGCCGTTTGGACGAGCGTTGGCGTCTCAACTGATTGTGGTGCGTGAGTTGTTTTGGAGCATTAAATGCGTACAGCCAGCGGCGCTGTTCAGTGCCCCCGGCCAAGGTCGATCAAGGCTGGCGCCACGGCTTCCAGACAGCGGGCTTCCGGCCTCGGAATGTTTATCTACGTCGGGTCTGCCTGGGGGGAGTGGGCCGGAGGCGTTTGATGGTGCCGGGGGAGGTTGGCTCGAAAGGTCGTCACGACCTCGGCGAGGGCCATGTCAGCATGGGCCGCCTGGGGGCATTTTTGCTGTGTAGTGCTGCTGTGCTTCTCATTTTGCTGCTTCATATCGGTAACGCGGTCAGAGTTTGGTGGGTGCTTTGTGCACCTCCGTCTTTGGAACCTGGCCTTTGCTGCTCCACTCGCTCGCATCGACACATTATATGATGTGGTGTGCTATTATACTTCGCTATTTTTCATTTTATTTTCATGATTATTATACCGAAGTCCTTATAATGCTTCTTATAATGGTGATCATTTAATAATCATACTTTTAGGAGGGAGGAGTGTGGTGTAGTCTGCGGGCCTACGGGGAGGGGCATGATGATGATGCATGATGGGCGTGATGATGGGAGGAGTAGTCGTGGTGGTCATCGTATCTGCAAGGGATATAAGGTGTGCGCGCCGTCTGAGGCGTCACAGTAATACTGGAGTCGCCCGGCTCGTGAGTGTGCCGAATACGGAATAAAGGGGAGCCGCCGGGCAGAGTACGCCCGCGCTCGCACTTCTACAACACAGCCCGGCTCGACTGTCCTCCCGCTCGTGTCTGCCTGCTAAGCATCTCCCATTTCAGTACATTACAAAAACTAAGATCCAGGCTTTCAATGACATCTTGGATGCTGCTGTCCTGTCTGTGTCTGTTTGTGGTGAGGATGTTGAGGTCATGGAGAGATTCACTTACCTTGGCAGTGATATTCATGTCTCTGCTGGCTGTGAGTCAGAGGTCAATAGACGTCTGGGTCGGGCCTGGGGAGTCATGGATTCACTGGATCATGGGGTGTGGCGCTGCCGGTACCTGTGCGGGAGGACGAAAGTCCGAGTCTTTGGGTCCTTGGTGCTTCCAGTCTTGCTCTATGGATGCGAGACTTGGACTCTGACCAAGGATCTGAGCCGGAGACTTAATTCCTTTGGTACAAGGTCTCTTCAGAGAATCCTTGGCTATCGCTGGTCATATTTTGTGTCTAACGATCGGTTGCTGAGAGAGACTCGGATGAGATTTGTTTCCTGCATAGTTCGTGAGCGTCAGTTGCGGCTGTATGGACATGTGGCTCGTTTTCCTGACGCTGATCCTGCTCACCAGATTCTCAGCGCGGGAGTCTCATGAGTGGAGGAGGCCAACGGGCCAACCACGTGACTTGTGGTTGCAGCATGTTGACCAGCATCTCGAAGAGATGGGGATGGGCCTGGCATCTGCCTGGGGGAAGGCCAGACGGAGGCCCCTGGAGTACCGGCAGAAAGTGGACGCAGCGACGAGCTGTTCTGGCACATGCTCTCTTACCTAACCTAACCTTCTTCATGACTCATGGTCAACATCAGGAAGAAATTTCCCTTAAACTTTCTTTTGCTCCCAAAAGACTGCAAATTTCCCTCAAAGTTGGTGAGACTGCCAATTGTCCCCGATCGTCAAGAAAATGTTCCACTTTATCATCATTTTGATGAATAAGATTGTGTTTGAAAAATGGTGGTTATGGTAACGTCTGTCACTCGGTTTAAATTATGTCATGTATTTCCGAAATCATAATGATTTCATTGGCGATGGAAACATTCTATTATTTGGCCATTCAGGGAAGATTTCGAAGGCCAGCAGGTACTATTTTATAATGTAACTTCGTTATTAATTTATGTTTTATTTTATTCGGCCTTTCCTTAAGCTGAACTAATAGTTTGTCTTGGGGACTGCCAAGACAGGTAAACATGCATGAACTGCCCTGTGGCTGCTTTAAATTGATGATCCCTTGAACTGGCTGACTGAGTGATGGGCCAGTTGGAATGGGAACTGAGATGGAGCATGAGGTACGGAGTGGAGGGAAATGTGCTGGTGGAGAGGTAGACAGGATTTATGAAGAGATTGAGATATGAGCTATCGGAATCGAGTTGCCACGTCACACTACAGTCGAGGCAATGAGAGGGAGGCTCGGAGTGAAGATTCCAGATGAATTGGAGAAGTGGTTTGATTGGTGACACATTGCTTTTGGGAAACTATTCTTCAGGCAGCCTTGGATGCTCACGGTCACCTATCCCTCAAATTGCTCGTCGTGTCACATTTCTTCTTGCTCCTTCATCCTCATATTTAGCCTTATCCCTTTTTTAGTTCCTTTACCTCATAATCCTTTCCAATTTGATTTTCTTACTGTTGTCCTCTGGCTTCCCTTGCTGACCATGTGTCAGCCATTATTTATTATTGTGTACGATTTAGTTTGTTCTTCAAGTCTATGCTAATAAAAGGGTGTGTGTGTGTGTGTGTGTGTGTGTGTGTGTGTGTGTGTGTGTGTGTGTGTGTGTGTGTGTGTGTGTGTGTGTGTGTGTGTGTGTGTGTGTGTGTGTGTGTCCTCCATAACTCCAAAACCATGAAACATAACAGCCTGAACCTTTCCATGTACACAAAGAAAACTCCAAGGAAGTGCATGAATGAAAATTGGGTGTTTGGTTTAATTAAAAATCCCCTTTTGAAGATAAGTAACAGCATTATTTAATTATATCCTTCATCAGACGATCCTCGGCCACCTCGCTGTCCGACGTCTTAAGGCGTTTCCTGGGAAACCTCGCTGGGGTCTGAGGCCGCCATGTTTTTTTGGCCTTCTCAACCATGCCTTGACTTGGAACAGGTGCAATGATTTCTTTATGATAAAGTTTATTTTTTTAACTTTCCTCACTCTTATCGAATGCCTGTTCATCATAGCGACGAATCGTTGTGTCCATCACTTTTGTAAGTACTATAGTTTTCAAATTAGGAGCTCAGAACGATTTCATGCATAAAATGATATGATTTTCCACAATCTACTCTCACGGACTAATTAAATTATATCATCGAAATATAATTTCGGTTTTGAGGATCGGATTTCATCCGGACTAAATAATTGTCGAAATCTGTTATGAAATCTGTTAATTTAAAGAAATAACGAGTCTTATAACTAAGCCGATATATCTGTTTACTTTAAGGAAGCACATCTATGTTCCCTCCTTCTCCAGACATACACAAGAAAATGTGTAATTTCCAAAACATTAAACTCATCTTCTACTGTTTTGGAGAATTATATTGAGTGAACAAATAATTTAGGAACATAACAAAATTAACGAGCTTCATTGAGCGATATGATTTAATGCATTCACTGCTCGACCTCACGCCCTGTCCCCCAGAGGAACTGCTTTAGCCATAGCATCTGCCATATCTATGTCTATATTTTCAGAGGTTTCACGAGGTGCTCTGCAGGGAATCAAAAGAAATCGGATTTAAAAAAAAGAGATGTTTTCAAAAAAATTTAAAACGTTTGCGTGGACCCTGAACTGATGTACCACGTGACACATGCACAGACGAGCAGGCAAAATGGTTTATTTCACTCTGCGATGTCTCCAGAGTTGTTCTGAATTACACAGCAACTCTTTTGTGGATAAAATCATTTTATTTCATTAACTGCTGTGTACGCGGTGAAGACCGGCTTTAAATTTCAAGGCATTCATTATGGTATGCAGCGGCAGCCTGGCCAACCGTTCCTTATCCACCATGAGTGCTTAAGCCGCTTGCCGAGCACCCATTGTTGATAGCAGAACCGCGCTACCTCATTCTGAGCGAATCATTCACTCACTGCAGATGCTTTTGCCACGCCACGTCATTCAGAGCAAGTGGTTCATGTTCCGTCACCGAAAGCGAGACACTGAGCGAGTGGTCCATGCTCCATCACCCTGTGTGAGTGGTTCGTGCTCCATCACCCTGTATGAGTGGTTCGTGCTCCGTCACGCTGTATGAGTGGTTCGTGCTCTGTCACCCTGTATGAGTGGTTCGTGCTCCGTCACCCTGTGTGAGTGGTTCATGCTCCATCACCCTGAGTGAGTGATTCATGCTCCGTCACCCTGTGTGAGTGGTTCATGCGCTGTCACGCTGTGTGAGTGGTTCATGCTCCGTCACCCTGAGTGAGTGGTTCGTGCTCTGTCACCCTGTATGAGTGGTTCGTGCTCCGTCACCCTGAGTGAGTGGTTCGTGCTCCGTCACCCTGTGTGACTGGTTCGTGCTCCGTCACCCTGTATGAGTGGTTCGTGCTCCGTCACCCTGTATGAGTGGTTCGTGCTCCGTCACCCTGTATGAGTGGTTCGTGCTCCGTCACCCTGTATGAGTGGCTCGTGTTCCGTCACCCTGTATGAGTGGTTCGTGCTCCGTCACCCTGTATGAGTGGTTCGTGCTCCTTCACCCTGTATGAGTGGTTCGTGCTCCGTCACCCTGTATGAGTGGTTCGTGCTCCGTCACCCTGTATGAGTGGTTCGTGCTCTGTCACCCTGTATGAGTGGTTCGTGCTCCGTCACCCTGTATGAGTGGGTCGTGCTCCGTCACCCTGTATGAGTGGTTTGTGCTCCGTCACCCTGTATGAGTGGTTCGTGCTCTGTCACCCTGTGAGTGGTTCGTGCTCCGTCACCTTGAGTGAGTGGTTCGTGCTCCGTCACCCTGTGTGAGTGGTTCGTGCTCCGTCACCCTGTTTGAGTGGTTCGTGCTCCGTCACCCTGTGTGAGTGGTTCGTGCTCCGTCACCCTGACTGAGTGGTTCGTGCTCCGTCACCCTGAGTGAGTGGTTCATTCTCCGTCACCCTGAGTGAGTGGTTCGTGCGCCGTCACCCTGTATGAGTGGTTCCTGCTCCGTCGCCCTGTATGAGTGGTTCGTGCTCCAAACACAACCCATTCCCTCACTGACGGGAATATTGAGATGCGGGAGGGGAGGGAGAGAGAGGAGGGAGGGGGAGCATGGAGGAGGGGTGGGGGGTGAGTAAGCGGCTTTTAGGAAGGAGGGTGGGGAGGAAGGAGAAGCTAGGAAAAGGGGGGGGAGAACGAGCAAGGGGGAGAGTGAGGAAAGGGGATGGAGAGTGATTCCTCACCACACGTCGCTCTACACTTTAGGAGGATGGGGGAGAGAGGGGGTAGTGGGGAGGGGAAGGGAGTGTTCTGTACTTGCATTTGGTAGGGGGGGAGGGGTTTGAAATTTGCATTTGGTAGGAGGACTTTAGGGGAAGCGGGGGTGGGGGAGAAATAGTCCCCTTCTGCCGGCATTAGTCAGGATTGAACAAAATGGAGTATGTTGAAACAGCACATTCAAACAGGTCAAACTAAACACCGCCCAGACACCAAGAGACCACACAGAGATGTCCGTGAAGGGTGGAGGGGGAGGGGCTTTGTGAGGAGGATAGCATGAGGAGAAGGGAAGGCAGTGTGAAAGGAAGAGGAGGAAGCATGAGGGTAGAGGAAAGCAGCATTGAGGAGCTAGTGTGAGAGGAGCGGAAGGGAAGGCAGCATAAGAGGTGGGAAGGTGAAGGCAGCCTGATGGGAAGGGAAGGTAGCATGAAGGGAGGGGAAGGCAGCATGAGGGGAGGGGAAGGCAGCGTGAGGGGAGAGGAAGGCAGCATGAGGGGAGGGGAAGGCAGCGTGAGAGGAGGGTGAGGCAGCGCGAGGGTTGGGAGGCAGTGTGAGGGTGGGGAAGCATGAGGGAGGGAAGCAGCATGAGGGAAATGGGAAGGAAAGTGAAGGCAGCATGAGGGGAGGGGAAGGCAGTGCGATGGGTGGGGAGGTAGTGTGATGGGAGGGGACGGTAGCACGAAGGGGGGGAGGGGGAGGGTGCATGAGGAGGAGGGGAAGCTACACAAGGGAGGGGATGCAACGCGAGGGGGGGAGGCAGCATGAGGATGGGGTTGTCTGTAGTGTGAGGGGGGAGAGGCAGCATGAGGTTGAAGAGGAGGCAGCGTGAGGGGAGGGCAAGGGAAGTTGGCATGAGGGGAGGGTCCATCCGGAAATAACCACCATCCAGACACATATGGAGATAGCCACCATCCGGACATAACCGCCATCCAGATATGTGCACCATTCAGATATGTGTGGAGATAATCATGATCTGGGCATAATCACCATCCAGATACATTTGGAGACAGAGACAGACATCTTGAGTGGTTAGCATATGACGAGCTGTATGAGAAGTTGGATACAAAAGAAGGGGAAAAGGATTTATACCGATTGGCAAGACAGAGGGACCGAGCTGGGAAGGATGTGCTGCAGGTTAGGGTGATAAAGGACGCAAATGGGAATGTGCTGACGAGCCAGGAGAGTGTGTTGAGAAGGTGGATGGAGTACTTTGAGGAGCTGATGAATGAAGAAAATGAGAGAGAGAGAGAAGGTTGGAAGAAGTGGAGATAGTGAATCTGGAAGTCGGGTGGATCAGTAAGGATGAAGTGAGGACTGCTATGAAGAGGATGAAGAGTGGAAAGGCGGTTGGTCCAGATGGTATACCAGTGGAGGCATGGAAGTGCTTAGGAGAGATGGCAGTGGGGTTGTTAACCAGATTGTTTAATAAAATCTTGGAAAGTGAGAGGATGCCGGAGGAGTGGAGATCAAGTGTACTGGTTCCGATTTTCAAGAATAAGGGTGATGTGCAGAGCTGTGGAAATTACAGAGGGATAAAGTTGTTAAGCCACACCATGAAGTTGTGGGAAAGAGTAGTGGAAGCTCGGTTGAGAGGAGAGGTGACAATTTGTGAGCAGCATTATGGGTTTATGCCAGGAAAGAGCACCACTGATGCGATGTTTGCTTTGAGAATGTTGATGGAGAAGTATAGGGAAGGCCAGAAAGAGTTACATTGTGTGTTTGTGGATTTAGAGAAAGCTTATGATAGGGTGCCAAGAGAGGAGTTGTGGTATTGTATGAGGAAGTCGGGAGTGGTTGAGAAGTATGTGAGGATCGTGCAGGATATGTATGAGGACAGTGTGACAGCGGTGAGGTGTGCGGTAGTAATGACCGACCGGTTTAAGGTAAAAGTGGGATTGCATCAAGTATCGACTCTGAGCCCTTTCCTGTTTGCAATGGTGATGGACAGGTTGACGGACGAGATCAGACTGGAGTCTCCATGGACTATGATGTTCGCGGATGACATCATGATCTGCAGGGAGAGTAGGGAGCAGGCTGAGGCAATCCTCGAGAGGTGGAGGTACGCACTGGAGAGAAGGGGAATGATAATCAGTCGGAGTAAGACGGAGTACATGTGCGTAAATGAGAGGGAGGGGGGTGGTATGGTGCAGTTGCAAGGAGTTGAGGTGGGGAAGGTGGATGGGTTTAAATACTTGGGATCAACTGTCCAAAGTAACGGAGAGTGTGGGAGAGAAGTGAAAAAGAGAGTGCAGGCAGGATGGAGTGGGTGGAGAAGAGTTGCAGGAGTGATTTGTGACAGAAGGGTAGCTGCAAGAGTGAAGGGGAAAGTATATAAGACGGTAGTGAGACCAGCTATGTTGTATGGTTTGGAGGCGGTGGCACGAACAAAAAGACAGGAAGCAGAGCTGGAGGTGGCAGAGTTAAAGATGCTGCGATTCGCTTTGGGAGTGACGAGGATGGACAGGATAAGGTATGAGTATATTCGAGGGACAGCGCAGGTAGGATGGTTTGGAGACAAAGTGAGAGAGGATAGATTGAGATGGTTTGGACATGTGCACAGGAGGGAAGCGGAGTATATCGGGAGAAGGATGTTGAAGATGGAGCCGCCAAGCAGGAGGAGAAGAGGAAGGCCAAATAAGAGGTTCATGGATATGGTGAGGGCGGACATGCGGGTGGTTGGAGTCTCAATGGAAGATGTGGAGGATAGAGCGAAATGGAGACGGTTGATCCGCTGTGGCGACCCCTAACGGGAGCTAGCCGAAAGAAAAAGAAGAAGAAGAAGAAGAAGAAGAAGAAGAAGAAGAAGAAAGACATCTTGAGAGAGGGAGAG